>NC_050573.1:259342305-259665305 GCF_011100635.1 Trichosurus vulpecula | reverse complement strand
GATGAGGAAACTGAGGCAAACAGGGTTAAGTGACTTGCCTAGGGTCACACAGCTAGTAAGTGTCTGAGATCAGATTTGAACTCAGGAAGATGAGCCTTCCTGGCTCTAGGCCTGGAACTCTATCCACTTCACCACCTAGCTTCCCCTCCTTACAACATACTGAATGTAAAAAACAAATCTTTATGACAAAGGACAGACAAGTTACAACTTACAACATTTTATGTAGAGAGTCAGTGTAGACACCATGCGCCAGGCAACAGACATCAAGTATACTTTTTACAATGATAATTAAAACGATGAACAGCTTACATTTAGAAGACTCTTTAGAGCTTCAGTTTACAAATGTCCATTTCATATAAGAGAAAATGGATACTGGGGAAGGAAACATTACCTGTCTAAAGTTAAGGAGCTGGGACCTGAACCTGGATCTTTTAAGTCCAAGGGCAGGGTACTTTCCATTATGTACTGTTGGGGGGAAGGGAGTGGTCAGAGTTCGAACCCTAGTTTCCTCACTGCATCTTTCTAGACAATGTTTAAAGTTCTGCTCCATTTATAATGACTCAAAACTTTGTTCTTAAAGACCACCGTCCAATAACTGAAAAACATGGTAATAGAACCAGGTTATATGTGTCATTTCAACAAGGTAATTTTTCATTCTTCTTTACATTCTTCTGCCCTTCCCTCATTGCTTTTGCCAACTTCTCCCTTAAATAAACATTAGGGGAGAGATTTATTTGAGAGAGCAGCCTAGATAAGATACAGTTTTGGCCTTCGAAGAGCCCATAATCTTAACAGGGAGAAAATAACCCCACAGATATGTGAAGACCTGCCACAGAATTCCTATGTAAGAGAGAAAAGTGACAGTGGCAACACAGTTTTGTCAAAAGTATAATGAGCCAGGAGTCAAAAGACCTGCATTCATTTTCTAGCTCTCTCTTTACTTGCCACTTTTAACTCCTCACCTCATTTGAAATATGAGGATATTAGATCTGCCCTGCCTACCTAAAAGGACAGTTAGGATCAAATGAGATAATACATCGGAATGAACTTTGACTGGAAAGCACCATGCCCACTATTATTAACTAGATGGGGGAATTAAAAAGAGTAGTTTTTAATGAAAAATGGCCTCCCAGAGATGGGACTTCAGGAAAGCTTTTAAGAAAAGTGAGGAAGGAATCTGTTAGTTCAGAGACTATTTCATTCGTCAGATGGTCTAGATCAGGGCTCCAGATTGAGGCTCCCGCGTACACGAGGTTCTTTCATGCACAACCTCGGGTCTCTTTCAAAAACTTTTAATTTATTGGCTGGAATGTGTCAGGGCACTACACTGATGCTGGAGGCCACACAGCAACCCCAAGGCTTTTATGGTTGATGGCAATTTGCAGATGTTGCTCCAGGCACAGAACTGAGAGAATCTCTGGCTTAGATAAAGTGGGTTCAAGTCACCTTTCAGGCATTTAATAGATAAAGACGCCAGGGGCAAATCAAACCCCTTCTTCGCCTCTCAGTTTCCACATCTGTCAAATAAGAGGGTTAGAAGAAATGACTTCTAAGGTCCCTGCTAGCTTCAACATTCTGTGATTCTATAGGTTATAATGAGGGATAGAAATAGTGGTTTGGGGGAGAGCAGCAGATGAAATGTTTGTGCCCTTATTGTCTTACATATTGTTATTCTGCCATTTAAGAGGCCAGGGAACTTTAAGGCAAATGATTATGGGTGCACAAATTTAGAGCTGAAATATATCTCAGAAGTCTGAGGAACACAGATTTAAGAGTGAGGAGGGATGTCAGAGGTCATTTAGTTCAATCTTTTCATTATAAAGATGAGGAAACTGAGTCCCAAGGAGGTTAACTGACTTGTCTAGAAATCTATAGATCATAAGTGTCAGAGGCTGGATTGGAGCCCAAGTTCTTTGACAAGGAAACTAAAGTTCTTTCGACTACACCAGGGGTAATTAGTTTTAATTGCCCCCAAGGGTGGTGATAAGAAATGCTGATGTTCTCTATTGGCATGCTTAGCCAAGGAGAGAAATAAAAGAAATAAGTGGGAAGTCAGAAAGGAAGAACAGGAAACAAGAAGAAAGAGATGCATGTGGCAGAGCAGTAAGACTTCCCCCTCCCAAGGGACCATCAACAGGTAGCATATGCCCACTTTAGGGATTTCTCTTTGATATTCATTCAACAAGTATTTATTGCATCTTACTATGCACAATGGACTCAAAAAGTATTGATGTCTAATTGTGAAATATCAATATAATTAAAATGGCTTGCCTTTTCAATGGGTGGGGGAGGGAGTGGAGGAAGGGAGAGAATTTGGAACTTAAAAAAAAAGGCATTTGATCCCTTTAAGCTGATAGCTAAATTCTCCAGCTATGACCATATCAACTAATAAAATAATTATCTAACACCATATTATCTATATGAAAAGCTGCTAGGACCATACCATCTAGTGTAGCAAGTTAGAGAATCATAGTAACTAGCACATGTGGGTAGGTAGCATTTTTTTCTTTGGCAATTATTAACGCACAGTATTTTCTATAGTATCTCCTTCAGAATAACTCAAAGAAATGGATTTTTATAAGTCCCTGCCTTTTTTTAAAGTTTCTTTCTCTTTATTTTTAACAGATGAAAACTTCCTCTCCTCATGTAGCCAACTTGATATAAATCAGTTTGGCAGGAACAAGCTTATAAACCTCATTCATGAAGATTATTTTAAAAATTAAAATTTTTTTCAATCCACAAAAATTCTATCTTCTCTTTCTTCCATTTCCTTACTTCTGCTTCCCAGCCTCCACCCCCAATGAGAAAGAAAAACAAAACCCCTCTTATAAAAATGTAGAGTCAAGCAAAACAAATTTCTGAGTTGGCCATGTCCAAAAAATATGTATCTCAATCTACACTCTGAGTCCATCATCTTTCTGTCAGGAGGTAGGTAGTATAATTTAGGTAAATTTGAAACCAAGTAGGCTTTCGAGGGCCATAAGATGCAAAGAAATCTCCAAAGGATAAGCTGACCTTCAGTTAGGTTTCTCTGCTACAGAGAAATCAAACTGGTCTTGTTTTGTTTGCTCAGTGGTTCATAAAACAGATAAAGTTATAGACGTATTTTTTTTTGTGAGACTAATAATTCTTTTCTAAACTCCAGTGGTTACTTCCTCATGTGAGCTGTTTACATTCTGCCCATAAGTGAGGCTGTTCTTACCTGATAATGAATTAATTTTTAGAAGGCAAGAAATAACAAAAAACAAATTTTTTTTCAATGGGAAATTTTAAGTCTCTCTTAAGTGACTTGGATTAGCACTAATGTTATTTTCTTAGTGATGATCAACATTAGGTTTCTAGGAGGATGTGGATCATATTATCTCTAGCCTGACTGAGAATATTCTCTTTTTTAGCCAACTTCCAGCTGTCTAAAGAAATATTGTTGTGTGGCTGGTAAACAGATGACAAGATCAGTCTGGACCAGGACAGAGGTTGACACTCATAAGAATCATTTTAAGGAACTCACATGGACACCAGTGGTTGCTGTCAATAGGTCTTTCGACATAGCTCTGTGCAAAGACTGTGGTTAAGACTATTTCTAATTTGGCAAGTAGTTATCCATCCTTTGTTTCCCTTTTCTGGGCAGCTTGGTGCAGCATAAAACGGCTGAACTCCAGTGATTTAAGAGAGTTAAAAGATTTTCTGTTGTTCTTTTAAAAAATGTTACTACATTACTGCTCTGATGGATCTCTGAAAATTCAAATTCCTTTTCAATAAAATCACCTTCTCTCACATTCAGAACATTTTTGAGCATGGTGCCTACTAGATAAGAAAGATTACCTGCAGCCTTTGATATATCACTCGGGCCTGGAAACTGCAACGATGACCCCCAAGACCACCTGCCTGAAACACCATTTAGAGAGATGGAAACAAGTAAGACAAATGATATGAAAAGCACGGGGGAAAAGAAAAGGGAGAGGGAATTTTAAACAAAGATGTTACCTTAAGAATGTCTTGTAAGGAATATATGGATGGGGGCCGGTAGATAGTAGAAAGTGTGTTTTCCACTTTTATACCAACATCTCCTGGCTCTGGACAAGCAGTGAGTATATAACAGAAACTGGGAGGCTTCTGATGAGCTTTCATCTGTTTAAAATGAAGGGGAAAGAACTAAAAAAAAGGATCCAACATGATTTTCAAATTAAATTACCATGGAATCAACACTTTCTTGATAACTGTTCTACAGAAACAGTTCTTTAGTTCCTCTTGGATGTTCACCACGCTGGTTTGACTGGTATGACAACGCCAGGTTTAGCTCTTGGCTCGAAGAGGACTGAGGTTACATTTATGAACACTATGTAAAGCTCTGAGGATTGAGAGCTACGATCAGTCAGGCTGTACTATAGAAGGAAAGGTAATGAGCAGAGATTAAAAAAAAAAATCAGTCAACCCAGCCACCTGTTAACAGCTCCAGGAAGTGATTTGGTAGGAAATGGAGCATAAATTATTGGTTAACATGAAGATTTTGCTTATTAGTGGATTTCATTTATCAGTGTTTCCCTCCCTCTCCTCCTTTCTCTCTTATGGGTAATTGAGAGTTGGTTCCATAAGTAAATGTAAAGCAGTGAATAATATAAATGATACTAGTTTACATTTACGTAGGGCTTTTTACGGTATATGGAGCATTTCCCTCATAAGAAGCATGTCATGTAGGTAGCATAAGTATTATCATCCCTACTTTACGGATTAGAAGACTGAGGCACTGAGAGGTCAAGTACCTTGTCTCATGGTTACACAGGTAATAAAGCTGTATTTTGGGAATGCCCGGTTTTAATAGAGAGCAAAAACATTTCATTAAGCATTTACTATGGGTCAGGCACTGTGATAAGCAATGGAGAAATATAAGCAAGACGTCCCTACCTTCAAGGAGTTTAATTCTAATGAGAAGACAACACATGAAGAGGTATGGGAGAAAAGAGGTAGAGGGGTGTGTGTGTGTGTGTGTGTGTGTGTGTGTGTGTGTGTGTGTGTGTGTGTGTGTGTGTGTGTGTGTGTGTGTGTGACTGAGGCTTACAGAGGAGAAAGATGGGAAGTATTTAGGAGGTCTGGATGAAAACTAAGGTTTAAATTGTGACAAAAGGGTCTTTGGGAGCTGATGAATTTTGGTGTTTTTTGATTTTTTGGTTGTGGTGATGATTTGTTTTAAAATATACTTTAAATGAGCTTAGAATGGATTTACAATTTGGTAGGGAAAGGAGATATGATGAAAAAAGCCCTAAATGTTTGGATGTTTCTGATGTGGAGATCAGAAACCCATTTCTACTTATATGGCCTAACACAGGAATGGAGAGATCTATGGATTAAAAATGTTAGCCCTTGATCTTTTATCATGGAAGGAGAACCCACTTTTTATTCAGGAGACTCCAAGGTTTATTTGGACTTACCTCTCCACAGTCTTGACTTTGGCCAGGAATTTTCAAAGGTATCAATGGAGGCCACAAGCTGTCTATCAGACTAAAAAGTCCCATTGCCCTTAAAATGATAAAAATAGAAAATAGCAGATTGAAAAAAAAAGGAATAGTACATGAAAGCATACATCCTCTTCTTCATCAAAAAGTATTTACTAGGATCCTGAATATGGTGCTAGAAAGAACAATAGACACTATACCAAACAAAGTCATGTTTTTTCTTGGGCCACCTCTTTCATAGTTTCTTTACCTCCCCCCTGAACAACCACTTGGAAGGTATATTCTAGAAAGAATTCTTTTTTTTTTCCAGTTATGAGTTGTACTAAAAGGTCACTTAGGGGCCTTCAAATTTAGAAATTCTAGAATAGCTACTACTACCGGTAAAGATGTACGTGTATATATACACATGTATATATGTACATATGTATGTATATATGTATATGTATAGACTTGAACAGAGTAATACCTACACTTCCCTGTTTTCATGATCCTTTTCGACCTTCTTTACTGTATATATATATATACCCTGGATTTATTGCTGTTATTATCTTTAATTAGATAGCTGTAATGAATATGCATATCCTTTTAGTTCTAGATTCTTTGCAACACATAAATCTTCTCATATTTACCTGAATTCTTCAAATTTCTTGTAGTACAGTAATATTCCATTACATTCATATAATACCATTTTCAGCCATTCCTTCAATTTTTTTAATATGACAAATAGCACCATTAGTAATGATTCTGCAGTGAGAGGTTTTGTGTGTCCTGCCCCCCATCCTAACCCCCACTAGTATCTCTGGGGCAAAGTTCTAGTAGTGGGACCATTGGGTTAAAGGCCAGACACATTTTTGTTACTTTTTTCCATAATTGGGTATTTCATCCCCAAAAGGTTAAAGCAATTCACTTCTGTTTGCTGAATACATATTCTTAATCCCTGTTCTGAGCTGGAAAAGTGTGAAAATTTTCTCATTATATATAAAACTGGCTGTTAGGTGCAAAAGAAGACCTAAATGCTTTCTATTGTTTTTAAGAAAAAAATTCTTCTACCCTTATTTTTTTTTAGTGTTTTCAAAATAAAAGGGTGTTGTATTTTACCAAAGGCCTTTTCTTTATTTACTGATAAAATAATATAGTTTGTTATCACCATTATGGTTCTTATTACTGTTGCTGCTGTTATATTTATTTAATATGTATATGTGCAAATATATACATATATATATATATATACACACAAATATGTATATATATATTCCTCTTTCTTTTTGGTTAAATTAGCTAATGGTGTATCAATTTTATAGGTCTTAAAAATTCATACCCCTCATGTTTTGCTTATTAAGTATTTATTAACTGTTTTTGCTTTCAGCACTATTAATTTGTGCTTTGATTTTAGGGATTTTTTTTTCCTTTGAACTTATTTTTGGAATCTTAATTCGTTAATTTGAAGTTTTTTAAAGTGCACATTTAGCTTAATCTTTTTTTCTTCTCTTTTCTGAATAAAAACAATCAGGTAAATAATTTTCTGTCTAAGAACTAGCTTAGCTGAATCCCATACATTTGCAATGTTGTACTATTGTCATCATCTTTAATACAATTTTATTGCATCTTTTTTTTTAACTCAATCATTCTGAAGGAATGTTTTTAGTTGGCCTTTAGGTCTTCATCTTTTTAAAAATCACATTTTCATTATTGATTAAAATATCTAGTTTTCTATGTTTGTCCGTAAGTTCTCTGTGACTAAGTTCTCTGTGACTTAAAATGTAGATAATTTTTGTTGTCCTATTCACATTTGAATAAAAAGTAAATTTAAATCTCTTCCTATAGTTATCGAATCTGTATTTCTGGGATTCTGTTTCTTTAAATTTTTCAGTAACTTCTTTCTTATTTACATGTTTCTTTTACTTGTTGTATTCCATATACAGGCAATTAGGTAGCTTAGTAGATAGAGCCCTCAGCCTAAAGTCAGTAAGACCTGAGTTCAAATCCAGTCTCTGAAATTTATAAGCTATATGATCCTGTGTAAGTAACAACCTTTATGTACTTTAATTCACTGGAGAAGGAAATGGCAAACCACTTCAATGTCTTTGCCAAGAAAACCTCATAAGGGGGTCACGAAGAGTCTTGACATCTGCCTAGTGTTTTTCTATTTAGATCCTTTGGTAATTTACTTTTTCCCTTGAAAATGTTATTCTGTCATTAGTTGGATATTTAGAATGATATATTTTTTTGGCTGGCAATGGGTCCTTAATCATGATACCTTCCATGTTTATCTCTCAATGATTTATAATTTCAAATAAGCTTTATTCAAAATTGTGACTGCAACTCTAAATTTTCAAGAGGTGGCTGATGCATGTTAAATTTTTTTCCCCTAGCCTCTCAGTTTTAAAACTGTAAGTGTCTTTTTGTCTTGGGTATATTTTCTGCAGCCAAAATAATACTGAATATTATGTTCTTTGAAATCCTTTCTGCAACATGTGGTGAATTTCAATCATATAACATTCAGTAAAATTATTAAATATTTTTCCCCCTGTATCACGCTTGACTACGATCTTTGTCAGGTTGATACAATGCTTTTCTTGAGTTTTTGTGGATAACATTGAGGAAGCTTTGGAATGTGACGACAATGTATCTGGGTAAGTCAAATATGACATTTCTTTCTGAGGGCACCTAGTAGCTTATATTTATCTTTAGTTTGTCCCTAAATCTCACTATTTCTGGGAAATTTTCTTGAGTGATTTTCTGGAAAAAACAACAACAAATAAACCAGTGCTTCGACTTTTGTTTCTTTGAAATTTTTTGGTAATCTGATAACTCTCAGATTACTTCTTATCTTTTTGTTCTGTAATCTTTGCTTGTTGGTTTAAATTTTTTTTTAATTAGTTGAGTTATACTTGTTTTCCTTCATGATATGGTGATTTGCTTCCAGCTTGAGAGTGTTTCCCATTGATTCCATTCATTTATTTAAAATTTTCCACCAATTTTTCTATATTATTAATTTTTGTTAGAAATTCTTTTTTAAACTGTGAAAGAGGTGCAGATAACTAGATCTTTCTAGACTAACACTAGATCTACTTTTATTTTCTTTAAGGAGTTATCAGTTTGACATGTTTTTATCACTGAACAATATGAGCCCAATATAGTGAACAGAGAGCCAATCTCATAGTCAGGGAGGCAAAGACAAAGAGTGTTTTGCCATTTCCTTTTTGAGACCTGTGAACTCAAACGTGGCCTCAGATACTTACCAGCCGAGTGACCCTGGGCAAATCACTTAACCCTGTTTGCCTCAGTTTCCTCATTTCTAAAATGATCTGGAGAAAGAAACCACCCCAGTATCTTTGCCAAGAAAACCCCAAATGGGGTCATAATGAACTGAAATGATTGAACAAAAAATGGAAATAAAAACTTCAGTCTTAACTAAAGTGGCTATGACATTTTTGCTAGCCCATAAATTACCACCAAAATATTTACAAATGCTTATAAAAATAAATGAGAGAAAATTAATAAATATCACTGAGTAAGCTGGAGGAAATGAGTTTTCCTTGAGGTGTTCCTGCTCTACTTTTTTTAAATAAGTTCTGCTGAAGTTTCTTTGATACATCCTTAGATCCCAAAGGCTTTCAGTAGCAGAATTTGTCTCTGGTGGGTAATAAAAAGCCAGATACTATTATAGTCAGAAGGCACAACTTGTTGAGTGGCATTTATACTATACTTCTTAAAGTCATACTGAACAGACTAATGCTATGTGTTACAATGGAATCAGTTACTGTTTAAACATTTTGTTTTTTAGGACATGGACAATAAAGAAGAAGAAAGAATCAAAGATAAATCCCAATATTTTGAACATGTGATGACTAAACAAATAGTGCCATGATTAGAAACATGAACATCATAAAGAGGAATATGTTTTTGGAGAAAAATAAATTTCATTTTGGACATGAATGAATGAGTGACTGGTGAGGCATCACTATAGATAGGAGACAGTTGGAAAATATCTAGAGTTTAGGAGTGAGGATAAATTTGGAGGCATAGATCTGAGAGTCATTCATGATCATTCAAGCAGTGAGAATATATCATATGATTAAGGCGGAAAGACCTAACATGAAAAGGCCAGGAAAGAGACAATGAAGAAAACAAAGGAATGATGAAAGAGGCAGGAGGTAAATACACTGTCATAGAAACCAAGGGAGAACCGAACATCACATCCCACTGCTTTATTTATAGAAACATTTATACTTGAAAAATACGAAGTTCAATCACGTCAGTGAATCATTTATAGTGTTGTTAAGATCTGAGCATAGATACTTAGTTGCAGCAAGATCTGAGACTCCTTTTAGTAAATAACAATGGATTTGGCAAATTAAGGTTTATTGATTTCTTTTTTTTACATCACTTTCACTTCCCAATGCCTATCTCTTCACCAATAAAGCTCTCTCTTGTGGCAAGAAGCACAGCAAAGAAACACAAACCAACACACTGGCTATGTCTGATAATAGATGCATCTTTCCACACCTGCAGTCAATCACCTCCCTGCTGAGATGTCTTACCATCAATCACCTGAAATAAAGATGGTAAACTTTATTGATGTCTTTCAAAGTTGTTTTCCTTTATGTTATCATTGTGTAAATTGTTCTCCTAGCTGTTCTAGCTTCATGCTGTAGCCTTTCACACAATTCTTTGAATTCTTCATTTTCGTTATATTTTTTTTATGGCACAATAGTATTCTGTTATATTCACATACCATGATTTGTTTGGCCATTTCCCAATCAATGGCTACTACCCCCTTTCTTTCCAATTCTTTGCTACCATTAAAGTGCTACTAAGTATATTAAGCGCTACTAATATATTAGGAATACATAAATATAGTCAATATATGTTCCTTGACTTTATAAAGCATATTTAATATATGCACATTGATTTCAGCTGGAGGATCCAGCATCAGCAAAGAAAAAAGGAGTTACAAACTCAATGCAAAGTGCTTAGAAGCAAATTTCATTTGCTAATCTAGATTTTATAATCAGATATAATGAAAAACCTCAATGAACTCAATACTCATTTATTTACAAAGTAAAAATTACATTTTGGCAGGGTTAAATATAGTCTTTTTCTCAAGTCTAAATCCCAATGATATTCTAAAATTTTGTTTCAGAAGAACTTGGACCACTTTGACCTCATTCCATATTTTAAAAAGACTATGATATAGTGATATAGTAAATTGGGAATTCTATAGTATAACTGCTACCATTTTGTGACTTTCAAAAGGAAAGTACTTTCTTATTCAAAAATTCTTTCTTACATATCAGGAAAAAAAACTCCTTAAAAATGGAATTAGGAGCTATAGGCATTCATAATCATTCAGGGCTCAGAATGCTCTCAAATTTCATAAAATATTCCAAACTTAAAAACTTCTTGAAAATTTGTCCTCAATGTGACTGCAAAAATGCTTATTTTAGTTTTGTGCTCATCTTGTACATCATGATACAGTCACTTGTTGGGGGGTATGGGATGTTCAGGGAGGACTAGCACCTCTGCTGTGAGGGCTTGCCAAGCCCTTTTTAGGGATGCTCATCCAACTTTGGTGCTGACCTGATTTACCTGACTCTCATGTGTGGCTCCAAGAAGCTGCAGCATGCACAGTGGCCACATCTCGATAAAGCCATCTTGGCAGATGGGCTAAACCAGGTTGAGGGTAACCAAACCAAGGCCTCAAACTCATAAGTGAGTTAGGGGGATGTCTACTTCAAGCATGTGAAGTCTTCCCCCAGCAGAATGGGTGGATAAGAACAATTTGTTCCAATGGCCATGAAGGTGGCTTGGTCAGACGTCAAAGACACCAAGGTATATCACCGCATCCCAGGCCATCGCCAGTCATCCTGACTTTTGTCTTGCCACTGGATTTTGATGACTCTGGAAGAGGAAGTGAGGCTGATAGTTTTGTGCATCTCTGCCTCACTTAAATTCAATTCATCTACAAGTCAAGACATCACATTGTGATGTCACTGGTCCTCTTTGAAAAGGAAGAACAAACAAAAATAGTCACTTGTTCATTTGATAGGCATTTTTAAAACAAAGACCTGAGAACAACTATGCTTCTTCCTTGGACTACAGTACAAACACATATAGATTTGCATTAAAGCAAATTCTGAGAGGCTTATTTAACATCAAAATTAAAATACTGGCAACTAGGTAAATGATAAATATACAAATGGAGCACTTTAAATGATCTATCTATCATTTTGGTAAGAAGTTGCTTAGTGTAGTGGATAAAGAGTCCTCTTTGGAACCAAGGAAGGCCTGGGTTCAAGTATTTTCTCTGAAATGCACTGGCTTTGTGATCAGGGCAAATCACTGGACCTCTCTCAGTATTCCTGGCAAAGCTCTAAGACTTGAAATCACAGAAAAGGTGCTAACTGGCTTTGTAGAAAAGTGAATGTCATCATTTAGGAGTTCCGTACACAGATGAAATCAAAGTTCTGTCCATATGTATACATACACAACACACACACACACATACACCTCCCTCCCCCTTCCCTTATATGTCATTTTATATTGATCTTTCACATTAATATCTTAATACAAATATTAAAGTATCTTACTACTTATTTCTGTTTATTTTTTTTTTTACCACAAATAGTTAACTTTAAGGCAAAAATTAAATACTATTTTCTATTTTAGTATTTCCTGTTGGGAATGGAAAATACAGTTGGGAGGGGTTGTTGTTGGTACTGTTCAGTCCTATTCCTGAACCCATATGGAGTTTTCTTGGCAAAGATACTGGAGTGGTTTGACATTACCTGCTCCAATGGATTGAGGCAAACAAAGGTTAAGTGACTTGCCCAGGGTCACAGAGCTAGTGAGTATCTAAGGCTGGATTTGAACTCAGATCTTTGTGACTCCAGGCCTAGCACTCTATCCACTGAGCCACCTCGTTACCATCTTTTTACTATTCAATTGATCTAGCTCATAAAACAGTTCCCTGTTTGCCACCTCTATTATAATCTAGCATTGATTTCTAATAGTGTAAATTTAAGATCATGATACATTTAGTAGGATTGTTTATTGTGGTTGTTGTTGATTGTCCTTCATTCTCTAAGAGGACCAAAGACATCAGGCAGGTGATGTCTTGACCTTCTTCTTCTACATGACCAGTCTCACTCTCTCGGCCAGAGTCATGGGAATGCAGTGATAAGACATGAGTCAAGATGACTGGTGATGACCCCAGATACATTGGGAGACCTCGGCCTTTTTAAGCTTTCCTAGGTCTTTCCTAGGTCTCAGTCTGTCTGAGGCAACACCCATTCAGGAGTTAAAGGTTAGGTAAGAATTCAGGCAAAAGATGGCCTAGTTTGCCTTCACAAAAGAATCAATCAGGGAGAGGAAGACCTTCAGAGTTTCTGGCCAAAACAGAAACAATTGCTATTTTCACTTATTCTGAGCTATCAAAACCCAAACAATAAGCACGGGAGGCTTGGGGTGGGGTCTATTATTGGGCCAATCAGGGAGAGCCAGAGTGATTTAGATTTAAAGCCTGGTTTTCCAGAGCTATATTTCGAGAAATCATAAATGAAAACTCCTCCTCCATTTAATAGGAGGGATATTTGGGAACAGGCAAGGTCCTTAAGTAATTGTCAGATTATATACGTCTAGCATTTCAAGAGAGCAGAGTGAGAAGTTGCAAGGTAGCCTGATTTTCTTGTTCTATGTTTAAAATTGTACTGGAAATGTAAAAACAAGTTGCTAGAAATTCTCACAAGAATATGAAAACTCACACGAAATATAATGAGTAAACTGCAGATAATTTCTGTTACAATTAAAAAAAATTTTGGAGCAAAAGAAGCAGAGGGGAAGACATCAGAAGACATACCCAAACAACATCATAAACACAGCAAAAACTCTTGAAAGATCTGGTTACATGGATAATAAATTATATGTAGGCAGCCATCTGTCTTCCACACATGCAGACTGCCTGCTTCTCTGTCTATGGTATGGATTTTTATCATGGGGGTGGGAAGGGTCTACGAACTTTAAGAACTATATATATGTATGTATACATATACATGTGTGTGTGTGTGTGTGTATGTATGTACTATGTATTTCAATATAACTGGTTTCTTTTGTAATACTCCATGTTTTATTTTGTGAAGCCAAAAACATTCTGAGGAGTCCATGGGTTTCACCGGATTGTTAAGACACAAAAAAAGGTAAAGAAACTTGACCTGGGGTGTGTGGGGGGCAGGGGGCGGGAAGAAGATGCATTTAAACAAGAATAGGATGAAATGGTAAAGACATTTCCAGCACAGTTAGGCCAGGGAGCAGGTAGAAAAGCAGGGGCAAAAATGGAGAAAAATAAAAGCTATCACATACTTAGGAAAATCTACCCCTGAACAGTACTTTTTCAAGTAATATCCTTTGAGAATTAAAGTTTCCACCCAAAACCATCCTAGAATGAATGAGAATGATTGGCTAGCTTTTATAATCATATGATTTCAGTTATACGGGAGGAAGGAATAAACAAAAAAAAAGTGGGTTATTTTCCTTTTTTTCCTGTTGCTGAAGGAAAATGAAGATGAGTGAGCTACTCATGACAAATTGACGATTACTGAGTGGGCCCAGTGGCTCTTCTAAAGCTTAAGATTTCTACATGACCAACCACTAGGAAATGGAATTTTTTCTTGTACTAAAAGTTCGGAAAACTCTAATTAAGAAGAGAAACAGCAACTTTATTATTCAATAAAGCCCTAATCAAGATCAAGAGTACAAAGAATTCAGTTATGACAATGTTCTTTTTTTTTTTTAAAGAAAGAAAAGAATCCCCTAACCCAGGGCAGGCTAGTTTAAAAACCTAATCCACACATGATTTTGGTGGCTTTTCTAAAGGATTTTTATAGGAAAGGAAAGGTTAGAGAAACTGGCTCAAAGTCAGGAAAACCTAAATTCAAGTTTTGCCACTGATACTTACCTGTTGTATGATTTTGGGCAAGTAACCCCTTAGTGCCCCCCAGAGAACGCTAAGGCCATAACTTGCAGACCAGTTGACACTCTGCATTGGGAAAAGGAATTTTCTTACTAGGAGTTCCCTATGAAATTATAGATCTGGACCCCAAAAGAAGAGATCCCAATTAATAATTAATAGGGCATGGATTTAAAGGACCTGAGAGGTCATCTGGTCTAACCCTCTCATTTTACAGATGAGCAAACAGAGGCCCAAAGTGATCTGCCCAAGGTCACATGGGTAGAAAATGACACAAGGCAAGAATTTAAGCCTAGATCCTGACTCCAAACCCATTTTTAAAAAATTATTTTTGATTTACAACATTCAGTTCTATAAGCTTTTGAGTTTTAAATTTTCTCCCCCTCCTTACCTACCCTCTTCCCAAGACAGCATGCAATCTGATGTAGGTTCTACATATACATTCATATTAAACATATTTTCACATTAGTCATGTTGTAAAGAAGAATCATAACCAATGGAATGAACCATGAGAAAGAAGAAACAAAACAAAACAAAAAAAAAAGAGAGAACAAATAGTATGCTTCAATCTGCATTCAGACTCTGTAATTCTTTCTCTGGATGTGGATAGCATTTTCCATCATGAGCCTTTTGGAGTTGTCTTAGGATCTTGCATTGCTGAGAAGAGCCAAGTCTATCAAAGTTAGTCATCGCACAATGTGGCTGTAACTGTGTACAGTGTTCTCCTGGTTCTGCCCCCCCTCACTCATCATCAGTTCATATACAAACCCAGTATTCTTTTCACTGTAGTATGAATTAATTCTCTTAATTTTAAATTCTGAGTTTGATTTACCAAAATAACATAATGAAAAAATACAAAATAACTACAATGATAAGTAACTCAAATCACATATAATATGGCTTTTAATAACAGATACAACGCAAACACAACATAACAAATTAATAGTGAATTGTAAGTGATATTCTACAATAGGAAAAGCTTTAGAAGGATTTTGCCTGGGACCAATTCACTTTATTTGGGAGGCTTCATTAGCTACTTGCAACTTACAATAGTGACTATAGGTTAAATACTTATATTTAAAAGCAGATTCCTAGTAACAGGATAATCATATAATACTAAACTGAATATTCTCATAAGAATTATGTTTTTTTTTTCCTCATTAAAAAAATAGACATGGCGCAAGTAGTTACTGTTGTTTTGTGAACAAGATTTTGGTCTTAGGCAGCCCACATAACCATTTAAATGAATCCAACCTTTCATCAGGTCAAACTTTTCTGCTGTAGCCAACTTTTGGCAGAGGGAAAGTTTATTGTTCTTCCCACTACAGTTCACTCTTGACTCCTCATGAAAAGAGCCCCACTTCACTTCTGCATGAGGTTTCATTTTGTTACACAGGAAATGCATTCTTTTAAAAAAGTCATCCCTTTAAAAGAAGTGTCAAATAACAACAAGCAAGATAACTGACAGTAAACACTGTCTTAAATTTTAACATTACCATCTGGAAAAAAATATTTAATTAAAAGAAAGAATTTTTTTTTCCACAAAGGACTTGAACCTCCACTTATAAAGTACTCACAGAAATGAGTTGTGATGTCAATGTAATTATTACAAATCTGATAGAGCCACTTGGTCAGAATGAGTTTCCGGGTAGATATTTTATTTTCAAAATTCTGTGAAAGAAATCTAAAGAAAATCTGGGGTTTTCAAATTTGGATGATAAAAGTTTTTAACTAAAAAGTCCTAAAATGATTTTTTTTCACATTTAGTGGGTAGCCGTGGGAAGGGAAGGCAGATGGGGAGAAGGCCGGATGAAATCTTTACTTTCTCTGTTAGGAGTTCTGAAGTCGACAGTTTTTGCAGCCTGGTCCCTACATTAGGCAGATTCCTTTAAAGTGCTCAGAAAAGTAGGTCAAATTAGCTAGTGATCATTTAAGGGAGAAGCCACGTTTCACATCACACATTCAGTCATGATTTCATCTGATCCTTTCAACTGCGATCTAGAAATCAATAGCTTTGGAGAATGTGAAGAGGGGGAGGGGAAGCAGTGTGGTCACACATGGAGAAGGAATGACAGCATATGGTCTATGCCAGGGACATCTGGAACAGGCCTGATATGTCTTCTCTGTTGCTCCACTTGGGGTGGCTTTTGGCAGGATGACTTTAAAGCACAGGCTGAAAAACACATTGCTACTTTATGAAATCTAGGATGCATGCCCACAGCCTGACTGAAGAAACTCAAATTCATCTCTCAGATGGTATAGGAACTCAAATTTAGATTTTTGACTTATTGTAATAATACAAAGAGGTGGCTATGATGTGGCGGACAAAAAAATTGGCCTCAAAGCCAGGAAGACCCAGGGTTCAAATTCTGCCTCTGACACATACTAACTGTGTGACATTTAACTTCCCACTGCTCGAAGATTATTAGTTGAAGAGGAGAGGGCAGCCTACATTGGTGGAGGGAGTTTCTTTACATGGGAACTCATAGATCCAATCCTTATCCTTCTTTTAATATACCTAACATATAACAAAGTCAAACTCTGTTCTCCTACTCCAACAAAAAGAAGAAGACAGTCTTTGAACTACATATGAAGCTAATCTGCATCTATGACGGAGGGATGCAAAGGGTGGTTATCTGAGTCTGTGGGGAATGTTGATATTGAGAAACTATTAAGGAATGTTAAATGGGCGTCTAAGATTTTTTTTAAGGCATCACAGAAACATGGTAGGTATAGATTTATTATCCCTTCAAGTTTTGCTGTTTACAAAGTTGCCTAATTAAGTAATGGGTGACTAGCCCCCTTTCACCCTGAGCCAGGGTGATGCCAAGAGTCCTTAAGTGCAGGATGCTTGACTGATAATAATTCCTGTGTAGACTTTGAGGGAGTGGAAGTTGCATTCTGTAACTCTGATTCCAGTCTCCTAACCACATGGTAAATAGAAGCTTCTCTGGCTGTGGCTGCAGAGACAGAGATAGAGGCATATTCAAAAGGCATTAAGTTTGACTTTCTACCTTCTCTTGTTTTGATTTCTTCCAAATTTGTAGGCAATAGGGTAAGAGACAGTGCTGTAAGGGGAGAGGCTTCAGGGTCTTCCCATTTGAGGGCTATAAGTGGCCCCTGAAAAAAGGCCTTGGTTCTTTTTGCCTTTGCCTTGGTGTTTGCCTTTCATTTTAGGTGAAAGAGATGGGAGGCTACCATCTTATGAGTTTCAAACAGTCAGGAGAGCGAGGTACCAGAAAGCCCAGGAGAAGAGTCTGTGCTGAGTTTTGAATACTTGTTTGCAAGATCTAGTGAGGTAGTAACAGAGATGCCGCATTTAGATGTGAGCTTGGTGGAACCCATGCTATATAGAAACTGTTAAGTTTGAGCTCACTCTCCCCAAAGACCTAGGTGGTACAAGTAAGAGTGTGCCCCTGAAGTACTGTGAGGAAACTGTCTTCTTCCTAAATCTCAAAGTAAATTGTTGTTGTTCAGTCGTTTCAGACATGTCCAACTCTTTGTGACCCCATTTGGGATTTTCTTGGCAAAGATGCTGAAGTGGTTTGTTATTTCCTTCTCCAGCTCATTTTACAGATGGCAAACAGGGTTAAATGACTTCTCCTAAGTCACACAACTAGTAAATGGATGAAGCCAGATTGGAACTCATGAAAATTGATCTTCCTGACTTCAGGCTTGGTACTCCATCCATTATACCAGCTGTCCCTTTCAAGTAAATATCCTTTGTAAAAGATGATTGGTGTTAAGCAGTTAAGTGGAACTGGGGTGCTAGCACCTGATGGCTAATAGTGGGGAGAGTATAAACATACTGGAAGGAGGGCTTGAGTTGACAGCATTAGAAAAGCATGCCTGAAAGCCCCCAGGGTTATCCCCCCCACTAGGGATATCCCTAGAATCCTGGGGGAGATGTGGCCATCCTTGCTGTGGGAGAGTAAGGTGACACTTCCTGCTACACTAACTTAATTTTTATATTCAGATGAAATTCTAAACAGTAGCATTCATTCATTTATAGATGCTAATTTAACCACGAAGCTGTTTAGCTTAAATAAGACCTATCTCACATATTTTCCATTGAATTCCATCCATAACACTAACTCCAATGCTGACTTCTACCCCGTCTTTCAGTTTGGAAATAGGAGGCAAACACCAAAAAGATACTTTAGGTCAATCAATACAATGGAGAGGTTTATAAAAGGAGACTAAGAAAAAAAAAAGATGAATGGGGCAAGGATGAAGAAGTTAAAGAAGTAGAAAGACAGAGCACAATGAAAAAAAAAAAGGGGGAGCAGGACTGCTACCTGAAGGTCATATAATCCCAAATCTCTCTTCCAGCTTTCTTTTAAATAATTCCTCTCCTCTTCTCTCTTTTCCTTTCATCTCTCTCTCTCTCTCTGTCTTTCTCTCTCTCTCTCTCTCTCTCCCCCTCTCCCTCTCCCTCTTCCTCTCCCTTTCCCTCTCCCTCTTCCTCTCCCTCTCTCTCTCCCTCTCTCTTTCTCTCTGTCTGTCTCTCCCCTCTCTCTCTCAGAACTGATGACAAAACAGTTCTTAAGAGTCTGAAAGAACAGATATTCTATGACAAATCCTATCAACATAGTCCATTAAAAAATGTAAATAAAATCAGGTACTCATTCATCCTTTTGCTGTTTTTCTACCCAATATTCAAATAACTATTGACTTAACTGACTATTGTTATAAGTAGCTTGAACTAGTCCAATCTAGAATTTTAGGCCAGTTAAAAAGAAAAGTACTCTTAATTTATTAATAAAAACTATCAAGAAACAGTTCAATGACAGGTCAAACATTACTGGAGGATTTAGGTTTGTTTCTGGATCTACTAAGGCTTAAAAAATACAACTTTGAAATAACTTTTCGTGACATGTCTATGAATAAATAACAGAAGTACATATAAAAATACCAATATTTTCTTGACAAATTTTTCCTACAAGAAATGGGCCCAAATATTAATGTTATATTTTAGCATCCAAAAGTTCACTAATGTAGTTAACACTTTACTGTTATTGCATTAGAAGGGTTAGTTAGTTTTAAGAAGAACTTTAACAGAGAAAAGGCAGATAAACTTGAAAAACTACATTTCTAAAGAAAAAGTAAACACAGCTGGTGAACAGAGTATGAGGACATGAAGTGCTATAACAGAATAAGCTAACAACTCAACCACTCATAAGCTCTCATGTTAAAAATATGCAAAGTAATGCTCTCTTCAGAGAACTTCATTCTTATGACCAACGGTACATGGGAGAGATGTGTAATGAGAGTTGTTTTATATTAACTGTGTTTTCATCTCTTTAACCCTATGGCATCACTGTGACTTTTTTTAATAGCACGAATCTAAGAGAGTTCAGCTATCAGAAATATCAAATATCAGAAAAATTATCATAACAAGATCTAACTTATGACATGATGTTACAACCTAAATCCCAATTAATGTCCATATTTGACCCTATTATCATTGCTGGCTTCTCATTTTCTTGTATTAAGGTGTATACATGTAGCATTTTACATTTCTGCCCTTCTAAATTTATCTAAGACTTCTCTGTGACCAAGAACATGCTGAATTTCCGTGTTTCCTCTTAAAATGTTTATTTCTTATTTTTCCCATTAAATTTCCAGCACACATTTATTAAATTCATTTCGACAAAGCTGAAAAATAAAACTTCGCTCTAATTTGTTTTTTTGTTTGATTTATCATCTTCTGAGAATGGATTGTTTTATTCTCCTACAATTAATCTCCTATGACTAATTAACCATTTCTGTTGGTGAGAGTGTGAACTCTTCCTTTATCAAATTAGCGGCTATATTGTTTGGTACATATATGTTCAAAACTAACATGTGCTCATTATCAGTAGTATCCTAAGCATGTTTCATTTCCTTGTTTATCTTTATTAATTCTTACTGGTTTAAATTCAACTCTCTTAGTTATAAACACTGCAAATCCAGATTTTCTTGAACTAGCTGTAACATAATATATTTTAATCCACCCTTTCACTTTAAAGCCCTGTGCTCATTTTGTATAATTGTGTTTCCTGTAGACAACATGTTCTGTTGTTCATACATTCTGTTTTTTAATCCATTCTAGAATTCCTTGGGGGTGGCAGGGTGGAGGGATGTTCAATCTGCTGACGTTTAAGTTAATAGCCTTAAATTTTGACAGTAGTAGTTCACAGGACTTAGAGCTTGAAGGTACTTCTTAAATTCAAAGATGAGGAAAGAGATACAGAGAGAAATGAAGCAATTTGCCCACAGTCACATAATGATAAAAATAACAACATTAATAGCTCATAATTGTATACAGTGCTTTGAGGTTTGTAAAGTCATTATATATCAATGAAGATATATATGTGTGTGTACGTGTGTATATATATGTATTTATGTAAAGTTATTATATATCAGTGAAGATATATGTGTATACATATATATAATGTATATATGTAAAGCCATTATATATCAATGAAGATATATATGTGTGTGTACATACATATAATGTATATATGTGAAGCCATTATATATCAATGAAGATATACGTGTGTGTACATATATATGACATATATGTGTAAAGCCATTATATATCAATGAAAATATATATGTGTGTGGACATATATATATATAAAAACATATATATATATAAAAATTTAACCCTCACAACAACCCTATGAGATAGCTACTGTTATCACCCCTATTTTAAAGATGGGGTAATAGTACCAGAGAGGTTGTGGCTGGTACTAAGTAGCACATCTGTTATTGAAACCCAAGTTCTCTGACTCCAAAATCCAGTGTTCTTTAGACCGCATAGCACCACCTTTTACAATTCTATGTTAAGTTGTTATTTGTTTTATTTCAGGAGGGAATATTGATCTTTCTTATTTTGCTGTTTTCTATTATAGAGCCAAATAAGGAATGAATATTATGCAGAATTCCTATATTTTTATGCTGTTAATCCTGGAGGAACTCATTAACTTTTCTTTTGGGATTTTCACTGCCACCTTTCCGTTCTACCCTCATTTATGTGTATTTCCTTTTTTTGTTATTAATCTTTAATGCTTTTTTGTTTCTATACTACTTCTTAAAAGAATTCTTTTGTCTGCCAGCATGTTTTTCAAGGCCAATTTTATCACTCACTATTTAACCAACACAATATTGTAGTTACTTTGTAATCTCAAAGGGGCTCTTACCCTAAGAACGATAATAATAGATGACATTTATATTTAATGTTAAGGTGTATAAAGTTTCTACTTCCAAAGCACTTCTCATATCTGTCCCCAATGACAACATGAGTTCAGGTCCTTATCTCCCCTCACCTGGACTACTGCAACAGGCTCTCTGCCTCAAGTCTCTTTCCACACAATCCATCTTCTACACAATGTAACAGGGTGATTTTTTTCTTTTTTAAAGTATGATCTTCTGAAATGCATGTCAGACCTTCTGTCATTCTCCTCAATAAATTCCAGTGTTTCCCTATTACTTCAATGAGCAAATCTAAACTCTGCTTAGAATTTAAAACCTTTTAACCTGGTCCCAACCTACTTTTAATTGTATATTTTATTTTTTGACTTTTCTTTTTTCAACTTATTTTTAATTTTCAACATTCACTTCCATAAGTTTTAAATTTTCTCCTCCTACTTCACCCCTCCCCAAGACAACACGCAATCTGATGTAGGCTCTACATATCTGTTCCTATTAAATACATTTTCACATTAGTCCTGTTGTATGGAAGAATTAGAACAAATAGGAGGAACCATGAGAAAGAAACAAAACAAACTGCATTCACTCTGCATTCAGACTCCATAGTTCTTTCTCTGGATGTGGATGGCATTTTCCATCATGAGTCCTTTGGAACTGTTTTAGGACCTTGCATTGCAGAGAAGGGCTAAGTCTATCGAAATCAGTCATCGCACACTGTGGTAGTTTTTAGCTGTTTTAATTATTACTGCTCTTTTCATTGCCTATAGTCTAGTTAAACTGGCTTATTTACTGTTCTAAATACATAGCCCTCAATTTCGCCTTTTTGTTCCTTTACACACTCCATGCCTGCAGTGTTCTCCTTTCTCATCTCTACCTTTGAGAACTGCTAATCTCCTTCAAGACTCAGCTTCTATGTGAAGTCTTTCCTGATTTCCCCAGCTTCTAGTACCTACTCCCTGATCTTGTATTTATCTTTCATACACACACACACACACACACACACACACACACACACATACACACACACGCAGAGTGTGTGCATGTATATGTGTGTGAGTATATATATGATATATTTATATGTATATATAGGATGTATATATGCATGTGATGTCTGTATATGATGCACGTATATGTGTAGATGTATATGATGTGAACAGGTGTATATAAGTCTATGCAAATACATGCAAAGTTTAAAACCTGATTATGTACAACCTATATTACACAATATATGTACATGTATAATATATGTTATATTTATAAATATAATATATAAAAGCACACACATGCACATAATATGTGTAAAATATGCACATAAATGTAATATATGTACATTGTTATGGGTAGTAATATTGCACCTGAAAGAATAATAATACAGATAAAAAACTATATAGATAGAGATATTTAGATAGTTTCCACTGATAAAATGTAAGGTCCTCACCGGCAAAAACTTTTGCTTTTTCATCCCCAGTGCCTAGCAAAGTGCCTGGTATATAGAGGATGCTTTATAAATGATTGTTGATTAATTGTTCCCTTCACAACAACCCTAAAGAGATAGCTAGCATAAGCATTATTATTTCTCTTTTGAAGATGAGGAAACTAAGGTCCTGAAAGATAAATCACTGGCTAGTGTCTGAAGTGGAAGCTGAAATCCAGACTCTTGGTTCCAGGTCCCACAATCTGACCACTATACCAACTGAACTCATCAGAGTCTTTGTTCCAGGGGTTCTGTAGTCTAGGTGTTTCCAAGCACACTGACAAAGGTTCTTTTGGAGTATCATTTTTGTTCCACTAACTCTTTGAGGCCCTGGAAATTCTGGTTTTTAAAATGTCCATTTTTTGTTTATTTCTGAATTATGATTAGATTTGCTGGGAAATTCAGGTGTTAGTTTCAGGGATTGAAAGTCATATTTTAGATTTTTAGAATGTAATGCTTCAAATCCTTTCATTATTTCTGGTTTTCTGTTGAAAAATCTCATTAAGATCTTTATTGGCATTTTTTTAAGTGTGATGTTTTTCTTTCTTTTGGCTGTTTCAAAGACACTTTGTAACTATAATTTTGAAGCTTAATAGTGCTACTGTCTGGATGAATTTATCATTGTTGGGCTTCTGTTCTTATTTGTGGTATGTCATTTGTTTCCTATCGCTCAGAAATTTTCTTGTACAATTTTTTTAAAACATATGATCAGATACTTTTCTTCTTTGACATTTTCCAGGATCCCAACAATGTTGAGGTTTCCTTTCCTTCATCTGTCCTCCAAATTTGTCACTTTCTTCATTTTCAATACTTCCAAATATTTTTCCAGTTGAATTATTTTCTGAGGTTGTTGTTCCATTTCAACTGGGTTTAGCTGCCTCTCTGACTTCTAGTGTGTTAAACATGTTTTTGGCTGTGGGAACTGATGTTTTTCACTTCCCTATCCTACTTTCCTTTCAGCTGAAGTTTTATCATCATCGCCTCTCAAGATTCTTTAATTCTTCCCCGGATTTTTGAGGTGTGCTTCATCTACCCTTTTGTGTTTTTTTTTTGGGGAGGGGGGAATTGATTTTCTATCTTCCTTATTGTCTCTCAGGATTTGTTTCCCTCTGTCTACTTTTTATATTGTTTTAAAATACTTTTTTTTTCTAATGTCTTCCTTTGTTTCCCTTATTTCATAATTTAAAAAATACTCTATCAGGGCTCTTTTTTGCTTTCATTTATTATCTTTCTAATGAGCCTTACTTTTCCTATGAGAATTTCCAGCAATTTCATTTTTTTAGTGTTTCTCCTATTATTTTTTATGAGAATAATAGAACATGTGGCTGTCTTGTGTCTTCTCACTCTGCTGTGTTCCCAGAATTTTTTATTGGAGTCAGTATAGCACCTTGTATAGTGTTTGGTTTTGTTTACTTTTTGTTTCCTGTTTTTCCACTTGTCTCACTGAAAAGAACATGGGAGCATAGAACTAGAGATAGAAGGGGATTCAGGGGCCATCTAATACAAACTCCACAATTTATATGTGAGAAAACTGAGGAAATCAAGTGACTTGCCCAAGGTCACATAGGTAGTAAGCAAGCATCACAGGTACCATATGAAAGGTAGTAAGCAAGCATCATAGGTACCATATAAACCTAAGCCCTCTGGCTCTTATCAGTCAGTCAATTACCATTTATTAAGCAACTACTATGGGTCAGGCAGTGTGCTAAGCCTTGTGGTTATAAAGAAAGGCAAAAATAGTCCCTGCTCTCAAGGAGTTCACATTTTTATGGGGGGGGGGGAAGATATGCAAACAACTTTGTGCAAACGAGACAAAATGCAACCAATAAATGGGAGACAGTAAAGAGATGGAAAGCCCTAGCATTAAGTGGAGTCATGAAAGGCTTCTTGTAGAAGATGGGACTTTGGGTGAGATATGAAAAAAGCCAGGGAAGCCAGAGGGTAGAGATGAGGAGGGAGAGAGTTCCAGGCATGGGGGTCAGCCAGCGAAAATAAGATGGAGCTTCTGGGTGAGGAACAATGATGAGTGTGGGTAGAGAGAGGTGGGGCATAAGTTGTAAGAGGGCTAGCAAGGCAGAAAGGGGCCAGGCTATAGGCGATTTTCAAAGTCAAACAGAAAGTTTTACAATGATCTTGGAGGTGCTAGGGAGCCATTTGGGGTTCACTGCATAGAAGGGGGGAGCCATGTATTGGGAATCAAGATGGGCTCTTAGCACTTATTCAACCAAGTGCCCTTGAAGAGTTTGGCCTTTATCTCCTTGTTTGAATTAGGAGTCCTTGATAACCTCCTTGCCTCAAGGGAAAGCCTAGTTTACATGGGTTTAAGTGACATGTTTGTGACATCAGAGGCTTTTTGACTACGTGGGTTTAAGTCGCATTTTTGTGATGATTTTAGGTCACGTGGGTGAGTTGCATGTGTGACTCACCTTTGACCCTGAACAAGATATATAAACGCAGATGTTGGCTTTCTTCTTCAGAGCTCTGAGCTGCAGCAGGAGTGGTGCGTGACTCTAGGCCAGCCGTTGTTATTAGCTCCCCGGCTTTGATGTTGATGCTTCTCTGGTAGCTGTATACTGCGATTCTGTCAGACAGAAATGTCTGTTGATTTGTGTTTATTTGCTTTGTTTGTATTTGCTCTGAAGTTCAGGGTGCTGGATTTTTCCCCTGAACTAAGTGAATGATATTTGTATGCTGGATTAAAGTAAGATTGTTAACCCCTCAACATTGCTTTCCTTAGTAAAGCAGATCAAAAGAACCTGGGCTTGCAGTGTTCTGTGTGCTGCTTGTTGTTGGTTTTACACCCCCACAGCAGCTGCTAGCAAGATTATTGAAACAGTCCAGTATGACATGGTTACTTATTGAGTTGTTTTTCAGTTATGTCCTGCTTTTTGTGACCCCATTAGGGGTTTTCTTGGCAGAGTGGTTAGAAATTTCCTTCTCCAGCTCATTTTATACAGATGATGAAACTGAGGCAAATAGGATTAAGCGACTTGCCCAGGGTCACCTATCTAGTAAATGTCTGAGGCCAGATTTGAACTCAGGAAGATGAGTCTTCCTGAATGCAGGTCAGGCACTGTGCCACCTAGCTGTACTAAAGGAAGATCCATTTGACAGCGGAGTGGAGGATGGAACAGAACAGGGATTTGTTCTGTGAAGTTTGGATTCGGTCAAAGGGCTGCACTTGAGGACCTAGAGGGCCACATGTGGCCTTTACACTGCAGGTTCCCCACCCCTGGACTAGAGAGAGACCAATCAGAACACTACTGTAATAGTCCAAGCTTGACGTCATGAGGGCCTGGAACAGGGTGGTGATGGTGTCACAGTAGAAAACGGAGCATATATAAGAGATGTTATGAAAGTTGAAAAGATAGGCTTGGAGATGAGGAGTGGTGTAAAAGGGTGAGAAATAGAGAATAAGAGAATGGTGGTGCCCGTGACAGTAATAAAAAAAAAAGTTAGGAAGAGGGGAGAGTTTAGGGGAAAGAAAATGAGTTCAGTTTTGGATATGATGAATTTCAGATGTCTATGTGACATCTATCAGGGCAGCTAGGTGGCAAAGTGAATAGAATGCCAGGCCTGGAATCAGGAAGACCTGAGTTCAAATCCTTCCTCAGACCCTTACTGGCTGTGGACCCTGCTTGCCTCAGTATTCTCATCTGTAAAATGAGTTTGAGAAGGAAATGGCAAACCACTTCAATATCTACGAGAAGAAAAACCCAAATCGGCTCACAAGGAGTCAGACACGACTGAAGCGACTGAACAGCACTGGGGCATCCAGTTTGAGACATCTAATAGAAATGCAAGACTGGAGGCCAGAGATGGAAAAAAATCAATGTGATCATCACCTGCATAGTGATGGTGGCTGAATCCATGGACGCTTCCCCCAAGTGAAATAGTGTAGAGCAAGAAGAGAAGAGGACCTATGACAGAGCCTTAGGGGGCAACTCTGGTTAATGAGAGTGATCTAGATGAAGATGCAGCAAAGGAGTCTGAGAAAGAATGGTCAGAGAGGGAGGAGGAAAACCAGGAAAGAACAGTGTCCCAAAAGCTTAGAAAGAAGCGATTATCAAGCAGAAGGTGACTGACAATCTCAGAAGCTGCACAGAGTTCAAGAAGGATGATAACTAAGAAAAGACCATTCGATTTCACAATTAGGAGATCATTAATAAATAAGGATCGAACAGTTTCATTGAATGATGAGATAGGAGGCCAAATGGCAGAGCTAGTGTTGTTCTTTCTACCATGCCGCCACTGCTATCTCAGTAGGGAATTCAAAGGAGGATTAAAAGAAGGAGGGAGCATGATCTTTCCTTGGTCATGCTGGAATATACACTATCAGTCCTGCAGTAAACGTCACAACAACCAAATGTTTGTAGTAATGATACAGTCAGGTTTACTTTCTACTTTAGCTAATGCGACAGAGGCCACTGATGGAGAAATAAAACCAAAACATCTCTGACTCATTTGCATCAAAGAACTACAAACATATTTTATAAATAAACTTTCTGATCTCTTGCCTATTTGTCATCTCGGACCTTGAAAGAAAAAAGGACTCAGTAGATTTAACTGTTTTTCTTCTCCTTCGCATATAAATGGTTAGCAGTAAAGAAAGAGGTACAGAACCTAACACATACTAAAATTATTTTTCAAAATGGAAAAAAAAGAGGGACTTTTACTAATGTGGATATTGTTGCTTTAGTAATATTTTGGAAGCTGTCAAAAATCTAACCAGAAAAAAAAGATGCATGAATATTACAAAAGGAGGGGGACTGCCCTGAGGCCCTCTCCAGAAGGATCCACACACAATGGATGGCTCAGGAGCCTGAAATGATGTCAACACACAGATGTTCCGGTTGTAGTCAAACAGAGCCAAGACTTTTAGTTCTCGGGCACAGAAGGTACACTAGAGTGTGTGAACTACTGAGTTCAGAAACTCTTTTAAACCCTGGTGCCTTAAGCTGTGTGGTGGACCCCAAATGACCACAATTGGCTCTTGATTTTTGGAAGAGAAAGGCCTTTTCCTGGTTGGAAATGTTCCCATCTCTCAGGAGAGTCTGTGTCTCTACTCACTGAAACTGGACAAAAAGGGATTTTTTTTGTGGAGACCAGCAATGGCAAATACAGTACTGCAGGCACATTGCTCTATATTGAGATGACTGTGCAGTCAACGATGAGAAATACAATATGGAAAAAACCACTAAAAAGATACCCATCCAGAATCATTGGATCTTAGAGTTGGAAGGATCTTTAAAAGCCATCTAGTGATAAAGTTAGTACTGAAAGGCTATTGCTGGCTTCTTGCCATCTGAAACACTGCCAAACCTACATGTGGTTTCTAGTGTAAGACTTTTATAAACCCTGTGGTGGAACAAATGATTGACCTCATATCCCCATTATCTGGCCAACCTTTGGTACCTTCAGTAACTATGTTCAAAGCTCTAATCACAGATTATGGTTATCTGAGTAGGGGACTTATTTTCCTACAAGACTTTTAACTCTATTGGGCCAGAGATTGTGTCTTATCTCAATTTTGTTTGTCACCACCCCCACTATCTTTGACCTGGCACATGTATTGCACACAGTAGGCACTTAATGAATGTTCATTGAATCAAAAAGGCAAATAATAGTTAGCCATGGTATATTTGAAATATAAATACAAGAACCATTATTCCCCAAAGAAGTTTGGGATATCAGAATATCTGTGGACCCTGATCCACTAGAAAAATGAAAGAAGAGACTGCTAATGCTCCTATCCTATTAGTCAGCTGTGGTGTGATGGAAAGATAAAGTATTTATTAAGTGCTTACTATTTGCCAGGCACTGTACTAAGCACTGGGAATACAAATACAAGCAAAAAGAACAACAGTATCTGCCTTCAAAGAGTTTACTAATGGGTTTCTAACGGGTGAAGACAAGACATAAAAGAAAGCTGAAAAAGGGATGGGGGGGTTCCTCCTCTTGGGGAGAAGTTACCCTCACAGGGACAAGGTAGAAAAATAGCACAGAGAATCAGGAGCTGAGTCAAGTTAGAAGTGAGCTAACGAGTGTGGCCTCCAATGGCTTTCTTCTTCATTGCTCTGCAGTGAAACCTGCTCTGTGCAACCTGCCCTAATATATCAAAAATGATAGCTAAAAACCAGCAGATTTTGGGGCTAAGCTACAGAATGAACTTCCCCTATTTTAGGTGATGATTCTCAAACTTTTAAATTCATTGACCATACCAACGTGCACTTCTCACCAGGGGAGAACAACCTGTTCTCAAAAAGAAAAATAAATGTACTCATGACATACTTTGAAGTTCAATCTGCACTAACATTTTCTCTATCACTCTCCTAAGTCTAGACAATCAACAAAACAAGAAATCAAGCCTTGATTCACGGCATCTGGTGATTTCCAAGGCATAAATGCTCACAATGAAAATTTAATAATCAGTTCTCACTAGGATAATGGCTGGCTCCATCACCTCTCCCAAACTCCTCCCCTTTGCATTCAACTGAAAAAGTTGCCCTTGACCTCCCAAATAATTTTCCAGACAATCTTCTTTTCAGAAATATCTTCCCTATCTCGTATTTATGAAGTTGACTTTTAGAACTCATGTGCAAGATTTTATATTTATCCTTATTCAATTTTGCATTATTCAATTTGGCCCAATGTTCTAGCTATGTAGATTCTTTTTTGGATCCCATCATGTTATCACGTGCATTATCTAGTATCGCCTGTAGATTTGATAAGGCTATATATGTATATGCATACATATAGATACACACACATGCATATATATGTATATGTATGTACACACACACACATATACACACGTCTTTATCCAAGTTATTGATGAAAATGTTTTATGGCACAAGGCCAGGCATAGCTCCCAGGAGCCTTCAACTATACATGTCCTTCTAAGCGCAGTATCCTATGATATTGGCCCTGCAACTAGGACCAAATCCATCTAATTATACTATCATCTAGCTTATACCTCTGTATCATTTCCTTAAGAACAGAACAAGAAACTCTGTCAAATGCTTGGTTAAACCTGAACTACATATATGAGTTTGTAGTTTACTAGTTTAGAAAGCCCATTTAAAAAAAAATAGCTTTTTCAGGCATTAACCTGTGCTTAATAAAGCCAATCTCTTTCTTTTCTAGGTGATCCCTCAAAATCTTTTTAATAGTTTTTTTCTTGTTTTGTCTGAACCTGTAATTTAATCGATATAGGGAAATACTAATGTGGAATTTTCCTCCACCTATACAAATCATTGATTCTTTGACATGTCAGAGTCAACAAGCATTTATTAGGCACTTACTATGTGCCAGGCACTGTGCTAAATGCTGGGGATACTTGAGAAGCAAAAACAGTGTTCCTGCCTTCAGGGCACTCACATTCTAATGGGAGAACAGTTATCCCTTCCACATCCAGACTTTCCCCATTCTGGTTTCAATATATCACCGGTTGGCATAAGAAATTAAATGGGAGTCTTTTGAGAGTTTTGCAGAAGCCACAGATGACATGTGAAGGCTCACAGAAGACACAGGACCTATGACCAAATACTCAACCCAAATTTTACAGCAAGGTACTGTAAACACACCATAAGAGAAAGAAAAAATTCAGACTTCTTCTTTGGTATGAAGGGAGTGCCACAAAATTTTACATGGATTTTCCAGATTAAAGAGGTGCCATGCCCCTAAGTCCAGCATATATATGGAAGGAATTCAAGATATATATAGAGTAAGTGAAAGATAATCTCAGAGGGAAGGCGCCAGCATCCAGGGAAGGTTGGGAAGGTCTCCTAAGGGCACCTTATAGAAGGTAATTTAAATGTCCCAGAGTTGTTTGGGTCAGTGAAAGGTTAACTGGCTTTCCCAAGGTCACAAAACTAATGTGTGTGTGTATGGCAGGATCTAGGGCCAAGTTTTCTTGACTCCAAGGGCAGTCCTCTATTCTCCATACCACATCAGCTCCTCTTGAATAAGGTTACTAAATTTTGCAAGCAACAGAAGTTAAGATCATTGGCTTATAGTTTGCAGACTATGCTCACTTCCCATTTTTGAAAACTGGAACATTTGCCCATCTGTGAACCTGAAGAAGTTCTGTCATCATTACTCCATTCACCTAAAGGAACTGTCCTATCTCTTCTTTGTTCTTCCTCTTTTCCCCAGGATAACTAACAGGGCTCCTTTTAATTATTTTTAGCTTTCCACACCGGTCTCGGCTCATTCTGAGTTTTAGCACACTTGACAGTATTCTCATGGGACTACGACACAGCTTTGTTCTTGTTATGTGTCCCTGCTTCCATCTCTGTATGTACCTTTTAAAAATATGTTTGTCTTTGAGTACTTTGTGCTTCTACATGTTTTTTTTAATAACTCCAGGTTTGTTGGTTTTTCCCACCTCCCCTTGCTCCTTAGAATTATTTCTTTTGTTTCCTTAATTCTTTGTTGTTGGTGGGGGGTAAGGGGGGAGGGCGGCATTTGGGGTTAAGTGACTTGCCCAGGGTCACAGAGCTATTAAGTGTCTGCATCTGGATTTGACCTCAGGTCTTCCTGACTCCAGGGCTAGTGCTCTATTCACTACATCACCTAGATGCCCCCAGAATTTAATTCTCGAGAGTTTCTAAACACTATATCTATCCTTTCTCTGAATCCTTAGAAACCTACTCTCCAAAATCTGGTATTGTCTGTCTGTCCCTCACAAATTTTAAGATAGAATGGTCATTTCCTTTCAGAGTTCTCAACATTTCCACCTCATCAACCAGCTCCTCCTTGTTAATGAGGATCAAATCCAGAATAGAATATTCCCTTGTTCATTCTTCTTCCTTTTGAAGAATGATATTATGCTTAAGGCAAGCCAAAAAATTGTTCGCCACACTGCTTTTGGCAAAGACGCAGCTCCAACAGATGTCAGAAAATTGAGGTTCATCCTTGATATTATGAGAAGCAGCATAGTGTAGACGTTACATCATAGTGGACAAAGAAGTAGCCCCAGACTGGGAACATGGGTTCAAGTCCCACTCCTGATACATACCGGCTATGTGACACTGGGTAAGTCTCTTCATTTCTCTATGGTCCCAGAAAACTCATTAGTAAAAACTGCAGACCAGGTACTAATCTGCTTAAGTAAAGGGAAATTTCTTACTGGGGAATTCCCTACACCTGTGAAATCACAGATCAGGATCTCCCCCCACCTAATCAATGAGACATCACGCCTCTGTTCAAGGCTTGGGTCTTCAATTTGATTAAAAAAATACTCACTAAGTGACTACCTTGTGCAAGGCATACAAATTGAGGTTCTCTCCACTACCTTAACTTCCCAGTTCCTCAATTTATTCAAATTCCATGACTAACTCCTTCTGCTCCACCTCAGCTTTACACAGGGATGGTCAGGCTCTTAATCTCACCATTACCCACATATGTTTCATTTCCAAGTTCAGGAACTCTGAGGTTACTTTATCTGATCTGATCTAATCCATAGCCTGTCATTCTGTCTCTCCTTAACTCTATTCTTCATCCCTGCCACATCCTCCAGCCCCTTGGTAGTTTCCATAGGCTGTAACCTCTGCTCTGAAAACACTCTCTTTTCTCCCTACACCCAACATCTTGGTAAACCAGTTCTACCATGACAACAACAATAATAGCTAACATTTACATAGTACTTTAAGGTTTGCCAAGTGTTTTACATACATTATTTCATTTGACTCTTACAACAAAGTTGTGAAGTCTGTGATATTATCATTATTTTACAAATGAGGAAACCAAGGCCAAGAGTGGTCAAATGATAGCTCACGGTCATATAACGAGTAACTAAGACTGGATTTGAACTCAGCTCTTCTGACTCCAAGGCCAACATTCTATCTACTACAACACCCAGGTCTCAACAGTGATAGCTCTACACTATACTTACCGATTTTTTGTTCCTTTTGATCATTCCTTGCCAAATACCTAGTCTGGATTATTCCTACAATCTACTTTATTTATTTATTAACCACGTGACACTAAACAGAACTGGAAGTCACAAAACCATGTTTACTAGTTCCATGACATATTCATGTTATCCAATGTCAACTGGGCCCTTACTAGAGTAAGGCAATGCTACTCCCCTCTAACCAATTATCTCACCTAGAAGCTGTTCCAAACCTTTCTCCTCAAGCCTTCCAAGCCACAACCTCACCCTCCTAGCTGAAGTCTTTGCTTTATAGTTGCCTCAAAAATTTGAGCTCACTCACCAAGAGTTTTTCTTTCCCCCTTCTCCTCATCTCACATTTCCTTGACATCATTCTACAGTCTCCTCCTTTACTCCTGGATGAAGAAGTGGCCCTTCCCCCTGAAAATGCCAGCCTATCTATGTGTGTAACCCATGATCTTTTCTCCTCAAGCAGATTGCTCTCCACTCCCACCATCTCCTCTTTCTAATCTTTAATCTTTTCCTATCTACCGGTTCCTTCCTAGCTGACTTCAAATATGCCTACATCTCCTCATCTTTAAAACAAACAAACAAAAATTCACCAGATTTTACTATCACCACTAGCTATTATCCTGTAGATCTCTCCCCTCTGCCCTGTCTAGTGGTCCATGCTCAAATCTCTCTGCTTCCTCTCCTCTCTCTTTCTTCTAAAACCTCTGCAATCTGACTTAGCCCTTCAACATTAAACTGAAACTGCTATCCCCAAAGTTATCGAGGATCTCTTAATTGCCAAAACGAATGGCCCATTCTCAATCCTCATCCTTTTTGATATCTACGTAACATTTGATATTGCCGACCACCTTCTTCTCTTGCATACTCTCTCTTCTCTAGTTTTTTTTTGTTTTAAATCACACTGCTCTTTCTTGGTTCTCATCCTACTCATCTGGCTGGATCTCATCCTTTGCTGGATCTTCATCTAAGTCATGCCCACTAACTGTGGGTTTTACTCAAGGATTGGTTCTAGGCCCTCTTTTCTTTCCACAATCTTTCATGTGAATTTCATCAGTTCTCCTTAGATTGATTATCATTTCTATGTAAAATATTTCCAGATCTATATACCCAGACTTTCTCTCTCTCCTGAACTATATCACTAACTGCCTAGTGGACGTTTCAAATTAGCTATCCCATAGGAATTTCAAACTCACATCCAAAACTGAACAATTGTCTTCCCCCCACCCCAAACCCTCTGCTCTTTCAAACTTCACTGTTATCGTTGAGGGTATCACCACCCTTCTGGTCCCCCAAGTTCACAACCTTACTGTGATCCTCAGCTCTTTAGTCTTACTCACCCTACCTATCTAATCTATTGCCAAATCTTTTTTCTATCACAACATTGCAAAAGACTTCTAAATGATCTCCTTGACTCAAGTCTCTTCATTCCAATCCATTTTCCCACACAGTTATCAAAGTAATATTGCTAAATCACAATTCAGTGACAAGCCACCCCCAGTAAACTCCAGTGACTCCCTCCCTATTACCTTAAGGATCAAGTGTAAAGTCCTCTTTGGCGGGGATTTAAAATCCTTTAAACCTGGCCCCATTCTACCTTTCCAGGCTTCTTATACATTATTTTCCTTCCATGTATTCTACAGTCCAGCCAAATGGCTGTTCCTCACACATGACACTCCAACTCCCTTTGCTGTACCTTTGAACTGGCTAGCCTCCAGACCCGGAATGTACTTCCTTCTTACTCCTGCCTTTTTGGGATCCCTGGTTTCCTTCAAAACTCAACAGGTGTCACTTTCTATAAAGGAAGCAGTTTCCTGGGACCCCCAGGTACTAGTGTGTCTCCTCCTCCCCGCCAGTTACCTTGTATCTGTTCTGTATACCACTATTTACATACATGTTGTCTCCTCCACTAGAATGGAAGCTCCTTGAGGGTTAGGAACTGTTTCACTTTTGCCTTCATATCTCTTGTTTAGAGATAGTACCTGGCACATAGTAGTGGAACGCTTGGCACATAGGAGATATTTAAAATAAATGCACCAAGGCAGCTAGGTCCTGCAGTGGATAGAGCACCTTGCCTACAGTCAGGAAGACCTAAGTTCAAATCTGACACGTAGTAGCTGCGTGACCCTGCTCAAATCACTTCACCCTGTTTGCCTCAGTTCCTCATCTGTAACATGAGCTGGAGAAGGAAATGGCAACCCACTCCTGTATCTTTGCCAAGAAATTCCAAACGGGGTCACAGAGAGTTGGACATACCTGAAAAATAATAGAACGAGGACAAATGCTTGTTGATTGATTTCCTAAACTCCTCTATATTCTTTCAGTCTAGTTGACCTATAGTGTGCTCTGACGACAACAGTGCTTCTGCTTTTGTTTGGGTTGCTCTTTGCCCAAATATTTTCTACCAGGTTGTTTCGCTTTGATTCCTTGATTTCCTTCTAAGAACATGGTTTCTTAAAATACTATACCGTTCACCCTTTCCTTAGTCTGGCTCCCCCATCCCTTTTAAAACATTTCTTGTTTCTTTAGTGAACTTTGAATAATCAATTCTTACTTTTAATTTTAACAACATTAGGCACACTGTCATGCATTACGTGTGACAATTTCTGGATGACACTTTCTCAGATTGGTAAAGGTCTTGCTTGGCTACCTCAGTCACCTAATCTAATCTCCATTTGATTTTTTCTTAAGGGAGTTACATCCAAACTGTTATGTACATATGAAAATCTTATTCTTTGGATGATCTTAAGGCTACGATTACAAATGCTGTTCTTTTTGTCACTAAGCAGCAGGTGATGAAATTTTCTACAAAGTTCAAAAACTGACTAGAGTGATGTATATAGCTCAAGACAGTGGTTATGTTTAATTTTAATAAGAAACATAAATATTTTACAATTTTAAACAGTTAACTTCAAGTAGTTTTTTTTTTTTTGGAAGTCTGTAGCACTCATCCTTTACAAGTTATAAAAGCTTTAAAACTGCCATTTGGGACACCTGTCTAGACTGATAAGACAGACAGACAAACAGACACACATGGGCAGTTTCCTCCCTCCCCATTCCCTTTAAGTTTAAAGCCCTTTTGATTACACATTCACGACATAATATTTTAACATATGGTATCTTAAACAGCTTTTGTTGGATAGAAGTCGTTCCTCTCCAAGTGCCTATTCCTTAAGCCTCGGTCCAGAAAGCCAATTCTCAATGTTCTGAACCAAAGGCTGACTTCCCTAATTTTGCTTTTTCTTCTGAAGCCTTTGTATTTAGTCAGCAGCAGTTGAAAAAGAAACTCAACAACAAGACAGCTGTGCCCGTAAGGCAGGGGTGGGGAACCTGTGGCCTCGAGGTCCTCAAGTACATCCCTTTGAAACTTCACCCTGCAACCTTCACTCCAATCCATTTTCCCACACAGCTATCAAAGTAATATTGCTAAATCACAATTTAGTGACAAGCCCGACCCCAGTAAACTCCAGCGACTCCCTCCCTATTACCTTAAGGGGATCAAGTATAAAGTCCTCTTTGGGGGAGGGGATTTAAAACCCTTTAAACCTGGCCCCATTCTACCTTTCCAGGCTTCTTATACATTACTGGAGTGGCATGAAGAATTCGAGGCCACATTCAGTCAAAAGGTTTCACTTGAGGACCTAGAGGGTCACAGGTAGCCTGGAGGCCAGAAGTTCTCTGCCCCTGCCCTAAGGTTTGCAGTTTCTCACCCAACATTTTAAGTACTTTCCATTCTAGTCAAAATGGCCAGCTAATTGTTTTCCCACAAGCAATACGGCAAGTCAGGATTTTATGTCTTTGCACAGGCTATCCCCTCAGCCTGGAATTCACTTCCTTTCACACCTCACCTCCCCTTTTACTTCCCCTATCTTCTTTCAAAGTACAGTTCAGATGCCAACTCTTAACCAGGCTGGGAAGAATCAAGAAAGGCTTCCAGTCCTTAGTTCTTTCTACCTCTTGAAATTACTTGGCATTCACTTATCTGTGTACATGTGGTATCTTCTCAGGAGAGTTCTCCTGGAACGTAGTTTTTGTCATGGTATCCCTAACTCCAGCCCCTACTACAAGGCATTGCATATCACACACTCTTGATAAACCTAATCCTCAGCAATGCTTCTAAATTCTTTCTGGCAGTATAAATTTTTCCCACAGCAGTAAACCAAAGTAAATAGGAGTCACAAATATGAATTTGGCAATTCATAGAATCATAGATTTAGAACTGAAAGGAGTGTTAGAAACAATTTAGGCCAGCCTCTTCAATTTACAGGGCAGCTATGTGGATCACTGGATAGAGGGCTGGGCCTAGAACGGAACTGTCCAAAATGCAGCCCGACTACAAGCATAGACATTTACATAAATGCTTTAGTAAAAGAAGCTGAGCCACCCAGAGCTCTCACTAAAATGGCAAATCAAAATGTATTGTCTATTGTTTCCATAAAAACCTAAGGTTGGACAGCCCTAGCCTAGAATAAGGAAGACCCGAATTCAAATTTGGCCTCAGACACTAGCTGGGGGACCCTGAGCAACTCTATTTGCCTCAGTTTCCTTATCTGTAAAATGAGCTGGAGAAGGAAAGGGACAACCATTACAGTATCTTTGCCAAGAAAACCCCAAATAGGGTCACGAAGAGTTGGATGTGACTGAAATGACTGAACAACAACTTCAATTTACACAAGGAAACAGAGAGAGTAAGCAACCTACTCTAGGTTAAATAGATAGCAAATATCAGAGCAGGAATTTGAACTCAAATCCTCTGACTCCAAATCATTCAGAGTTCTTTCCGCTGTGTTGTGTCATGCTGCCTTGTGAGAGGTCTTCCATCATATCTTGGAGCTATGCCCCAGGAAAAGAGCATGGGGATAAGGATTAGATCTATGATTTCATTAGTATAGGAAACTCTTAAATGAAGAAATTCTCTTTATTAGTGGTCAGAACCTTCTCTGCAACTTACAGTCTTAGAGAGTTGCCTATGGCACTGAGAGATCAAGTGACTTGCCAGTGTGTCTTAGAGGCAAGATATGAAACCCAGGTGTTTCTGGTTCTGAAGCCAGCTCCCCACCCATCACACCACACTGCCTCTCTGGGGTTTTTAAAGAGCTGCCTCAGTCTCAGTTTTGGAGGGAAAAGTAATAAACTCCTAAAGACTTTATAGAAAACTCAGAACCTTCAGGGCTTTCCAGGTAACTCCACTTTCCATGGGCAGTTTTGCTTGATTTAGACTCCAGAGAATATCATGCCTCAATCAGGATAAGCTGAAATCTCCTCACCATACTAATTGACTCAGTTTTTGACATTTAATACCCTCTCAACTCCCTCAGTCCCCTCTCCCCTCTCACTGGAGAGCCAGAGGGTGGAGTGATAAACTAAACTCAAAGCCTTCCTTTATACAGGCCTACCTCATTTTATTGTGCTCTGTTTTACTGCACTTGGCAGATATGGCATTTTTTTTTTTTTTTACACAAATTGAAGGTTCATGGCAACCCAGCTTCCAGCAAGTCTATTGGCACCATTTTCCCAACAGCATGTGCTCACATCCTGTCTGTGTCACATTTTGGTAAGTCTTTCAATATTTCAAACTTTTTCATTATTATTAGATCTGTTATGGTAATCTTTGATTTTACTTCTGTAAATGTTTTGGGGCTCCATGCTACACTCATATAAGGTGAACTTAATAGATAAATATTGTGTGTCTTCCTCTCCTCCAGGTCTCCCTATTCCCAGAGACACAATATTGAAAAGAGGGCAATTAATAACTCTACAATGGCCTCTAAATGTTCAAGTGAATGGAAGAGTCAGTGATGTGGCAAACTTCATTGCTGTCTTATTTAAGAAACTGCCACAGCCACCCCAACCTTCAGCAATCACCATCCTGATCAGTCAGCAGCCATCAACATTGAGGCAAGATGCTCCACCAGCAAAAAGATCATGACCAGATAATGGGTAATATATTTTTTTTTTAGCAATAAAGTATTTTAAATTAAGCTATATACATTTTTAAAAAGACATCATACTATCGCACACTTAATAGACCACAATATAGTGTAAATATAACTTTTATACATCCTAGGAAACCAAAAAATTCGTGTGGCTCTCTTTATTGTGATATTTGCTTTATTGTGGTGGTCTAGAACTGAACCTGCAGTATCTCTGGGTACGCCTTGCAGAGCATCCTGAACTTTCAGAGCTTTGCAAGTAATCTTCCATTCTCCCTTAGGAGCTCTGCTTGGCTTTGACAACACAGAGCACCATGCCCCCAAGCCAGATCCCTCCGGTTTCCTTGTGTCCCCCTTGCTTTTCACCTTCCTTTTGTGTGTTGTCTTCATAAATTAGATTATAAGCTCCTTAAGGGCAGGGATTGTTTTTTTCTTAGTTGAATCTGTAGTTCTTAGCACATTGAAGTTTGAATTCATTCAATGGGCCGCACCTGAGGAGCTAGAGGGCTACATGTGGCCTTGAGGCTAAAAGTTCGCTACCCCTGGCCTAGCACACGTTGTTGTGGTTCAGTTATGTCCAGTTCTTTGTGACCCCACAGACCATACTGTCTATGGGGTTTTCTTGGCAAAGATACTAGAGTTTGCCATTTCTTTCTCCAGTGGATTAAGGCAAACAGAGGTTAAATGACTTGCCTAGGGTCACACAGCTAGTAGGGGTCTGACTCCAGGCCTAGTGCTCTATCCAGTAAACCACGTAGCTGCTTAGTAGGTGCTTAATAAATGTTTAATGAATTGAATCCTCAGTAGTCACCAACCATTACATGTTTATTCTTCCTTTGATCATTACCGAAATATCCACATCATGATTTCTTTTACATTTTATTTTTCAATTAACAAGTATTTATTTCTCTCCCTCCTCTTCCCTCCAGCTGGGGAAAAGTCCTTTTTAACAAAAATGCATAGTCAAGTAAAACAAATTCTTTCATTTGCGATGCCCTAAATTTTATATTTTATTATGCACCTCTCTCAAGAGTGGGTAGAATACTTAATCATTGGTTTTCTAGAATTGAGGTTAGACTTTACACTTGTTCAGAGTTCTTAAGTCTTTTTCAATTATCATTGTATACATTGTTCTCCTGGTTTTGCCTACTTTGTATCAGTTCATACAAGTCTTCTTAGGTTTCTCTGAGACCATCCCTTTGATAATTTCTTGTGACACAACAGTATTTCATTATATTCACACACATCTTGAACTGAATATTCATATATATCTTGAACTGGATGTCCAGTAGATATCTTAAACTCATTATGTCCAAATAGAATTAATTACCTTCTACCCTTAAATTCCCATTCCGACCCTCAATCCCAATCTTCCAGGTTACTATAGAGGGCAATGCTATCCTTCCAGCTCTTCAGGCTCCCAACCTAGGAGTCATCCTTCACTATTTCTCGCCAGCCTTGCACCCGCACCCCCACCCTGGTACTCCGTATTCAACTTGTTGCCAAGGCCTATCAGTCTTACCTTTGCAACATCTCTCAAATATGTCGACTTCTCTCATCTGACATCATTACTTCAGTGAAGGCCCTCGCCATCTCACGCCTGGATTATTTCAATAGCCTGCTGGTGCATTTGCCCACTCCAATACACCCTCCATTCAACCACCACAGTGACTTTCCTCAAGTGCAGATTCAATCATGTCACCTGTCTACTCAGTAGACTCCAGTGGCTTCCTATTGCCTCCAGGATCAAATACAAAATGCTCTGCTCGACATTCAAAGCCCTTCATAACCTAGCCCTCTCCTACCTTTCCAATCCTTTTATACCTTACTCTCCACTATGTATTCTTTGTTTTAGTGACACTGGCCTCCTGGCTGTTCCACAAACAAAACATTCCATTTCTCAGCTCTGGGCATTTTCTCTGGCTGTCCCCATGCTGGGAATACTCCCTCTCCCACTCCAACTACTGCCCTCCCTGGCTTCCTTTAAGTCCCAATAAATATCCCACCTTCTACCAGAAAACCTACCCCAAACCCTTTTAATTACTGGCCTTCCCTGTGTTAATAATTTCTTGTTTATCCTACATATAGCTTCCTTTGTAATATATTTGTTTGCATGTTGAATCCCTCAGGACACAGGGCATGAAGTGTCTTTTTGTATCACCAGTGTCTAACACCCTAAAATATTATCCAGCACAAAGCAGGCACTTAATAAATGTTTATTGATTAATGATATATCAAAATTTTCTAAGCTACTCCCCAAATGGTGTCCAATCTTTTAGTTTAGACTTCTTTGCCACTATAAAAAGAGTTGCTATAAATATTTTTGAACATCTAGATCCTTTTTATCTTTCTCTGATCTCCTGGTAAAGCTTTAGTAGTGAGTCAAAGAGTATACTCATTTTAGTGACATTTAACCATAGTTCCAAATCGCTTTCCAGAATGGCTTTACCAATTTACCAAAAATGCGTTAATATACCTCTTTTCTCACAGCCTCTCTAACATTTATCTTTTTGGCATCTTTGCCAATTTGATGGGTATGAGGTAGAGTCATAATATTGCTTTAATCTGCATTTCTCTAATTATTAGTGAGTTGGAGATTTTTTTTTATGTGGTCTTTGGTGGCTTGGATTTCTTCCTTTGAGAAGCGCCTGTTGCTATCCTTTGAAAACTTATCAATTGAAGAACAGATTTTTTTCTTATAAATTTGAAATAATTCCTTGTATATCTTGGAAATAAGGCAATACCATAAAAACTTACTGCAAAAATTTTCCCCGTTAACTGTTTCCTTTCTGATTTTTAGCTACATTGGTTTTGTTTGTACAAAACCTTTTAAAATTTTATGTAATCAAGATTATCCATTTTATCTTCTGTGATTCTTTCTAGCTCTTGTGTGGTCATAAACTCTTCTCCTCGCCACAGATAGAATGGGAAATTTCTTGTTTGTTCTGCTAATTTGTTTATATACATCATCATTTTTTGGAAGACAAGCAGCTGCATCTTCCTTTGAGGGTCTAAAGCCCTCTTCCTTGGGAACAGACCCATATCTGTTACATTAGGGAATATAAAGATTGCTAATAAATCTCAACAAGAAAAGAATACGCAGGAAGAAATCTCTAGGTTATTTGCCTATGAAGACATCATCTAAATGTTCCCACTACAAAATGATTTCCTACTTAAAGCTTAGTGCCTAATAAACATACTAGAAGTCTATGTGACTCTAAAACACCACTTACAAAGTTAACTTTCACTCCTTGCTAAAAAAAAAAAATTATCTCAGTGCAACCAAGTTATTTGTAAATAATTGAACTACTTCCTATTATCCCATCTCTTCCTGTGGACCAATACTCACATCACGGAAATAGCAATTTAAGAAGAGGCAACTTTGCAATGTTGAGAAAGATGTCACCAGGCTCTAGAGGGGAAGAAATTTGACTGGATTTAAAGCTGTGTTTCTTGAAATGAGGCCCAGAGACTTTCAGAGAATCTGTGAGAGACTCCTAACGGACCTGTAGGGCTCCAAACTTTGGGGAGATGAACACTATGATTTCTGGGTTTTCTGGAAGGCACCTACAGCCCCTTTCCACTTCCTGGGGCTTCTCATAGTTAACACTTTCTCCATTCAGGCCTTAAAGAGCTGCAGAAATGCAGAGGAAACACTGGACTGATAATGCAAGTGGCGGAGTGGGGTAAGATGGGGCTGTCTGTTGGTCATTAAATGACAAGGTTGGAGAGCTATGGAAATGGAAGTAAGGCTTCTATGGCTTGGTCACAAAAGCCTTTTATTTTTTGGGAGAACTATAATTCTTTAAAAACCAAGGTTTCAAAAATCAGGTTTAGACTCAGAAATTTTTTTTAAAAAGCATTCCAAAATGGTGGCAAGTTTTCTTTTTAGAAGTAACACAAAACACCTAAATCCTTTTAATTTCCTAGCCCTCCAGTCAGTAAGCTTGGCCTTAGAAGAAGCATGTTATTCCAGCCATCCTGGCAGCTCAATCTGCTCCCCATTTGTTGTCGCCTATCCCCTTTAGCGGACAATATCCAAAGGTCATAGACATGGAGCTGTAAAGTACCTTTCAGGTCATGTATAGATGATGTCATTTTTTACAGATGAAGACACTGAGGCTCAGAGGGATGGAGCAACTGTCACAGGTAATAAGTAGCAGCGCTAGGATTCAAACCCAGGTCCTCAGACTCAAAATAAAGTGTGTTCTTGGCACTGAACCACACTTACCTTGAATCATCTTCAGCTTAGGTCAACAAGTACAAATCTCATCACCATCCAAAATACAGAAACTCTTCTGTTGAGCTTCTAAAGACCCTCACTGCCTGGCCCCGGTCTATTTTTCTAGACTCACCGGACATATCCCTCCACCTCCCATACTCTGGGATCCCACTGAACTGGCCTTTCTGTTCCTCATACATAATACGCCATCCCTCTTCCTCATGCCTTTGCATTGGCTACACCACATCCTTGCAATGCACTCCCTCTTCCTCACGAAATTAATCTCTTCTTTCAAGGTACGCTCAAATACCATCTTCTACACAATACCTTTCCTGACCCTCCTACCTCCCCCCCACCAACTGGTAGTGCCTTCCCTCCCATACTACCTTGTGGTTAACTACTTTGTATTCATTCTCTTCATGCTTATTCTGCTTGTTACTTCTCCTGTTAGAACATAAGCTCCTTGCAAATAGATATCATTTCATTCATCATATTTGTATCTCTAGTACCTAACACAGGTGCCCATCATATAGTAACAGATGCTTAATAAGGGCTTGTTGATTAATTGATCAATCCATGGCCACAGAAGTTATGAGAAGGATGTGGAGACTAAGGCTGCAACTAGATTTCACCACATTTTTATAAAAGAGTACAATTTGCCTTTCTTGTTACTGATGTCTTTTGGGGCCAGTCCTCCTCCTATTTGCCTACAGTATGGTATACTGTCAGAGACACAGCAGACCTCAGTGGTTCAACTAATGCCTGAGTTGAGTGGTGGGATAGGAAAAGCCCTGGCACTCAATAAATGTTAAATAAAAATAACGATGATACATCTGGTTGTGGGAACAGCATATGTGCAAGCAGCTGAATGCACACCCACTTGAGCTCCCCTTCACAGTTCCTGTTGAGGAAGCCACCTTGAAAATAAAAATGGAGAGTAGGAAGAGGTGGGAATGGTGAAGTACGCAATGCAAGGAGAGAGTACACAAGACACCTCTTAGTCAAGTCAATAAGCATTTGTTAAGTGCCTACTAAGTGCAAGATTCTGTGCTAAGCACTGGGGATACAAAGAAAGTCAAAAATAGTACCTCAAAACCTCACGATTGAATGGGGAAGACAACACACAAGCAACTATTTACACCAAAATACATGCAGGATAAATTGTAGATAACTCGGAAGACACTGAAACTAAGAAAAATTGGGAAGGACGTTTTGCTGAAGGTAAGATTTTAGCTGAGATTTTTTTTAAATTTAAATTTATTTATTTAACATATTTGGTTTTCAACATTGATTTTCACAACAGTTTGGATTACAAATTTTCTCCCCATTTCTACCCTCCCCCCCACTCCAAGATGGCATATATTCTGGTTGCCCTGTTCCCCAGTCAGCCCTCCCCTCTATCACCCCCCTCCCCTCTCATCCCCCTTTCCCTTCCTTTCTTGTAGGGCAAGATAAATTTCTACGCCCCATTGCCTGTGTATCTTATTTTTTAGTTGCATGCAAAAGCTTTTTTTTTTTTGAACATCTGTTTTTAAAACTTTGAGTTCCAAATTCTCTCCCCTCTTCCCTTCCCACCCACCCTCCTTAAGAAGTCAAGCAATTCAACCTAGGCCACACGTGTATCATTATGTATAACCCTTCCACAATACTCATGTTGTGAAAGGCTAACTACATTTTGCTCCTTCCCAACCCATCCTGCTTTATTGAATTTTCTCCGTTGACCCTGTCCCCTTTCCAAAGTGTTTGTTTTGATTACCTCCACTCCCATCTGCCCTCCCCTCCATCATCCCCCGCCTTTTATTTTGTTTTTAATCTTCCTCCCTCTTCTTTCCTGTGGGGTAAGATACCCAACTGAGTATGTATGGTATTCCCTCTTCAGGCCAAATGAGATGAGAGCAAGGTTCACTCATTCTCCCCTCACCTGCCCTCTCCCCTCCTCCCACAGAGCTGCTTCCTCTTGCCACCTTTATGCGAGATAATCCACCCCATTCTATCTTTCCCTATCTCCCTCTCTCAGTATGTTGCTCTCTCATCCCTTAATTTCATTTTATTTCTTTTAGATATCTTCCCTTCATCTTCAACTCACCCTGTGTCTACTCTCTCTCTTTTACATACATATATATACACACACACACACATATATATACATATATACACATACATACATATACACATATATACATACATACACATTCACTTATATATATACATAAACATATATATAAATATATATATATATATGCATATTCCCTTCAACTACCCTAATACTGAGGTCTCATGAATCATACACATCATCTTTCCATGTAGGAATGTAAACAAAACAGTTCAACTTTAGTAAGTCCCTTGCAATTTCTGTTTCTTGATTACCTTTTCATGCTTCTCTTGATTCTTGTGTTTGAAAGTCAAATTTTCTATTCAGTTCTGGTCTTTTCACTGAGAAAGCTTGAAAGTCCTCTATTTTATTGAAAGTCCATATTTTGCCTTGGAACATGATACTCAGTTTTGCTGGGTAGGTGATTCTAGGTTTTAATCCTAGCTCCATTGACCTCTGGAATATCGCATTCCAAGCCCTTCGATCTCTTAATGTAGAAGCTGCCAGATCTTGGGTTATTCTGATTGGGTTTCCACAGTACTCAAATTGTTTCTTTCTGGCTGCTTGCAGTATTTTCTCCTTGACCTGGGAGCTCTGGAATTTGGCGACAATATTCCTAGGAGATTTCTTTTTGGGATCTATTTGAGGAGGTGATCGATGGATTCTTTCAATTTCTATTTTGCCCCGTGGCTCTAGAATATCAGGGCAATTCTCCTTGATAATTTCTTGAAAGATGGTATCTAGGCTCTTTTTTTGATCATGGCTTTCAGGTAGTCCAATAATTTTTAAATTATCTCTCCTGGATTTATTTTCCAGGTCAGTGGTTTTTCCAATGAGATATTTCACATTGTCTTCCATTTTTTCATTCCTTTGGTTCTGTTTTATAATATCCTGATTTCTCATAAAGTCACTAGCTTCCACTTGCTCCAATCTAATTTTTAAAGTAGTATTTTCTTCAGTGGTCTTTTGGACCTCCTTTTCCATTTGGCTAATTCTGCCTTTCAAGGCATTCTTCTCCTCATTGGCTTTTTGGAGCTCTTTTGCCATTTGAGTTAGTCTGTTTTTTAAGGTGTTGTTTTCTTCAGTGTATTTTTCAGTATTTTTTTGGGTCTCCTTTAGCAAATCATTGACTTGTTTTTCATGGTTTTCTCGCATCCTTCTCATTTCTCTTCCCAATTTTTCCTCTACTTCTCTAACTTGCTTTTCCAAATCCTTTTTGAGCTCTTCCATGGCGTGGGACCAGTTCATGTTTTTCTTGGAGGCTTTTGGTGTAGGCTCTTGCACTTTATTGACTTCTTTAGGCTGTATGTTTTGGTCTTCTTTGTCAGCAAAGAAAGAATGCAAAGTCTGAGACTGAATCTCGGTGTGTTTTCGCTGTCTGGCCATATTCCCAGCCAACTAACTTGACCTTTGAGTTTTTCAGTGGGGTATGACTGCTTGTAGACTACAGAGTTCTATGTTCCACGTTTGGGGGGAGGTGCCAGCTCTGCCACACCAGCGCTGCTCCTTCCCCAACCCCCAACCCGAACTGGGCTTAGATCTTCGGCAGGCTGTGCACTCCTGCTCTGATCCACCACTTAATTCCTCCCACCAGGTGGGCCTGGAGCAGGAAGTAACAACAGCTGTAGCTGCCCCACCTCCGCTGCCCCCGGGGCTGGAAGCCGAACCGCGAACTCCTTCCACTCCCGCAGCTTTTCCCACTAACCTTCTCCACAGTCTTTGGTGTTTGTGGGTCGAGGGGTCTGGTAACTGCCGCAGCTCACTGATCCAGGGCGCTAGGGCTCTCTCCGCCCGGCTTCTGGTCTGGATGTTCCACGCTGCTCAGGCTGGGCTCTGCTCCACTCCGTTCCCAGCTCCCAGCTCCGTGTGGGATAGACCTCACCCAGAGACCATCCAGGCTGTCCTAGGCTGAAGCCCTGCTTCCCTCTGCTGTTCTGTGGGTTCTGCCGTTCTAGAATTGGTTCAGAGCCATTTTTTATAGATTTTTGGAGGGGCTCCCTACGGAGCTCACTCCAGTCTCTGCTTACCAGCCGCCATCTTCTTTAGCTGACATTTTAAGGAAGCCAGGAGGTAGACATGAGTTTGGAAAGAATTCCAAGCATTTGGGGAAGCCAGTAAAAAACAGCTGGGAGTCTAGAGATGGACTGTCTTGCTCAAGGAACAGCAAGGATGCCAGTGTCATTGGATCATGGAGTATGTGGAGGGGAGGAAGTTCTAAGAAGACTGGAAAGGTAAGAAGGGGACAAGTTATAAGGGGCTTTAAAAGCCAGAGAATGTTATATTCGATCCTGGAGGCCCTAGGGAGCTAGTGAAGTTTATTGAATGGGTGTGGGGGTTGACATGGTCAGATCTTCACTTGACGAAAATCAATTTGACATTTGAATGAAGGATGAACTGGAGTGTAGAAAGACTTGAGGCAGGGAGACCAACAGCAGGCTACATAACAATAGCCCCTTCCTCATTATGAAGGCAATTCTCAAATCAAGAAAAAGGTAGAGAGTTACTAAAAGAACAGTGATCAAGAGAAATAAAGACATTAAAAGGAAATCCATAAAAAAGTTAAAAAATCAGTTTGAAAGGATAAAAAAAAATGTCACAGATAAGGTCATAGGGTCATGTAACAGGAGCAGCAGCTTGGATTAACCGAAAAATTAGAAGATAAAAAACCACAATTTTGCAATCTTCCAAAATTTGATGTTTTTTTAATTGGCTAAAGTGGTAGGGCTCTAAGAGAAAACAATCTTGCTGTCTCCTGAGGAAGGAGGAAAGTTTTCTTAACTATGAAAAGAGAGGGCTAAACTAGATAATTTCTAAGGTCCCTGCTAGTTCTAATGATTTCATGATTCTCAAAGTGAAAGAAGGAAATACTAACTACTACTTCCCGTGCCCAAAAGGAATGTGGTCAGAAGGAAAATGGTGGATATTGTCCCACTTCCAAATTTTTCTTCTGTCCCAAAGATAGATAATAAAGGCTGTTCATATAAATGAGGAAGATGAGGAAGAATTTGAGAGCCCAACCTACCTAATATAAAGAAAGTGATTGTATAGTTTGGCCACAAACATTTTTGTCTTCCAGAACAGACATAATTCTTGAAAAACAAGGTTTCACAAAGACTCACAGAAATAAGTTAAGACTTCACTTCAGGAGAGTAGTGATAGGCTCTGACCTTTAGGAAGGCAGGTTTATGATAGGGAGATCTCAAGACTGGAAGAATGAACTTATAATCACAGAAATACTAAGAATTTATCAGCTATTCTGCTGATGGTAGAGAGAATTAGTAGATATACAAATACTTGAAGTCTCCTATCACAACTACAATATGGGGGCAGCTAGGTGGTACAGTGAGTAGAACACCAGCCCTGGAGTCAGGAGGGCCTGAGTTCAAATCTGGTCTCAGATGCTTGACACATGTACTAGCTGTGTGACCTTGGGCAAGTCACTTAACCCCAACTGCTCTGCCAAAAAAACAACTACAGTATGACTTCAGGCCCAATTTGAGGTGTTCTCCCAGAACTCATCACCAATCTTTGTTCCGGTTGTGTCTGTTTCTCTCTCTATTGATCCTCAGCCAAAGGCACTAATTTGCTCCTTCCAATAAAGGATGTTCCTCTATCACCATATTCTAACCACTGGTTTTATTTTAATACTAAGAACTATTAAATGAGTCAGTTGATCAATCAATCATAAGTATTACGTGCCTACTGTGTGCCAAGCTCCATGCTAAGTGCAGGGATACAGAGACAGAAGTCAAACAGTCCCTGCCCTCAAGGAGCTTGAAGGAAGAAACATGTCCATATACAAGCAGAATACATACAAAAAGAATTCAAGGTAGTTTGGGGAGGGAAGGAGCTAGTAGCTGGGAATATCATAAAAGATTTTATGTAGGAAGCGGCATTTGAGCCATATCTTAAAAGAAATCTGGGATTTCAGGATGTAAAGGAGGTGAGGAAGCAGAGCATTCCAGGCATTGGGGTCAACTAGAACAAAGGCACTGAGATGAGATATGAAATACTGTATGGGAGGGATAGCAAGTAAGCCAATATGGATGGACCTCAGGGTACATGGAGGGAAGTAGTACACATAGTACATGGTAGAAAAGTTCCGGGTTATAAAAAATTTTAAATGCCAAACAGAAGAGTTCATATTGTTCCTAGAAGTAACTGGAAGACATTCAAGTTCGGTAAAGGTGTGGTGGGGGCAATATGGTCACATCTATGCAGCAATTTATATTCTTACAGAGTTTTGTTGTTGTTCAGTTGTTTATCAGTCATATCCGGCTGTTTATGACCCCATTTGAGGTTTTCTTGGTAGAGATACTGGAGTGGTTTGCCATTTTCTTCTCCAGCTTATTTTACAGAGGAGGAAACTGAGACAACCAGGGTTAAGTGACTTGCCCAGGGTTACCCAGCTAGTAAGTGTCTGAGGCGGGATTTGAACTCAGGAAGCTCAGTCTTTCCGACTTGAGACCCTGCACTCTATCCACTGTTCCACCTAGCTGCCCCCTTTGGGAGTGACCTAGAACAATATAAATTGCAGAGGGAGTGCCTTGATAGGTATGGTGTCCTCTTCTCAGAGTTCTCTTGACTAATACATTTAATGATTTCTATGCCTAAGAACCAATAAAAATCTGATGTCTAAAATATTCAGGGAATTGAATTAATTAATACAAAGACCGATTCCCCAACAGTCAATGAACATTTATTGTTATTCTTTCTTTTTTTGGAGGGGGGAGGCAAGGCAATTGGGGTTAAGTGACTTGCCCAAGGTCATACAGCTACTAAGTGTCAAGTATCTCAGGCCACATTTGAACTCAGGTCCTTCTGACTCCAGGGCCAGTGCTCTATGCAACGTGCCACCTAGCTGCCCCTCAATGAGCATTTAAATGGTCAAATATAATGGATAAAGAGATTAAAAAGAAGATTTGAAAAAAAGAAAATTTGATTACATGAAAACATGCTCCAGGTCACTAAAAATAAGTAAAATTTGTATCAACTGATGCAAAGCCAAGTAAGTAGAACCAAAAGAATAGTAGACACAATTACTATAACAACATAAACGACCAGATCACAAAAAGAAAGCCGAACTCCAGATAATGGAAAAACTCATGAAGGTCCTAGAGAAGACATATAGAAACACTTCTGCTTTCATAGCAAAAGGGTAGCGGACTACAAGGACGGAATACTGTGTATGTCATCAGACAAGGTTTCTTTATTGAATTTTTTTCCTTAGTTATTTTTCTTGGTTTTCAGAGAAAGGTTTGAAGTAGAGGACAGGGTAGAGAATGACTGCAAGGTAAACATAAATTACATCAATAAGATGTATTTAAAAACAGAACAAAATGGTATTGGTAGGCAAGTAACTTTAAGCCATAGTGGCCAACTAGCTCGTGTGAGTCAGCTTTTCATTATTTCAAGGATTTCTGATGAGTTGGTGTGGGTACTCTCTCTAATGACTTAAATGACGGTCCTTTTGTTACTTGGTAGATAGTCTTTAAGAGTTGCTATGGCCAAAAAATTCATTACCCTGAGATCAACTTCTGAAATTAGCCAGAGTGCTCCTAGAATGACAACCATAGAGCCCAGCACCAGGCCCATACCCGAAACCTTCTCAGCCTGAAGGAAACAGCCAGGAGCTGCGCTTTGCCGGGATAACCTTCAAGAACCAGGGTCACCTTCATGCCGATGGAGAATATGGAGTGCGTTGTTAATTAGGTAGAAAACTGTTTTGCTAAAAATCTCAAAGCTATACTGCCGGGTTAAATGAGTCATGTTTCTCCTATGAGCCACATGCTGAGCACCCAGGCCCTTGAGCAGAGAAGCCAGTCCTTGTATCAGGTAGACTTTCTTTATTTCAAGTTACTTGGGCAAATTACCTAGAGGAGGCAACCTCGAATGTAACAGTCTCCTAAGGATTTTGATGCTAAGTTGTAGAATGGTAGAAAAAATAAACTCAATCTTACAGCAATTAAATTCTTACACACAGATGGAAACTTTGTCAGTGCAGGCAACTGTGAAGATTTTCAGTGAAGCTCCAGAGTTTTAGCTCAATGTGGTAAGGTACTTTTTTTTTTTTTTTTAAATAATAATGGTTCACAAAATCTTAAGATGACACACTTCCCAAGCTACCTTAAGCCTCAGAGACTCATGAAGGCAAACCATGAGACAGAGCCAAAGTTAAGATTTTAATTTTGTTCCAATATATACCACTAGAATCACTATATAAGTGAACAGAATTGTGTGTTTGTAGAACTGTGTGGTCTCATAACTAGGAGGAGGTATCAGCCAGTGAGATCTTAAAGTGTCCCTTTACAATCCAAATGCTTTTCTTAAGGTTTGGGATATAAAAATATCAGCTGGAAGAACTATGTGAAAACGAACCTTTCCACACATTTCTGTTGTGCCCCAGCAGGAAACGCAAAACAAAAAAAAGTCAATTGCATCGTGTATAAGGAACTCCTGCAACATATTGCCACACTGCAAACAGTTCTTCATTTCTCATGCCCTGGGTGGTACTCAGTATTTCAATAGTGTCATAGGATTGAATCACTAACAAGTGTGGAGGCAGGAACAACCCACACCTCCACTCAAAATCTGTCAGCACACATCACTGGTTATATTTTTTTTTTCCACCAAAAACTATTTACAATTCTGTTGTGGTACATAAAAAAAGTTGCCTCTTTTTAGATGTTTTTTTTACCTCTATAGTCATGAATTCAAATAGCCCCCCTTTGTTTTTGGCTTCAAAGGCAGATTTAAGAAAAATTCTTCATGTCAAAAAGGTTAAAAGGATGGTTAAGTGGAAAAAAAAAAGAAACACCTTTTACCAAGTATAGAAATGCTTTTCTGACCTATTTAATAAAGCATCATAAACCACTCAGTGGAACCATGTCTACGAGGAAAAACCTTGGTGCTAAAAAGAGGGTAACAAAGTAATTTTTCCATTACCTAAGAGCAAAGCAAATATGTATGCACTGTTCTCAAGTCAGCATTCTTATGCAAATGCCTAATCAAAATCAGGTGACTCTAGCAGCTACCTGCCACCTATCTTTACCTACTCTTCCACCCCGACTCACTCAGTTATCAGTCATGAAGATCAAGTCTAGGGCTGGTTCTCCTTCCTTCCACAGGCATGCCCACTCTGGCCTGTTCGCTGTTGTGGTTCCTTTTCATTGTTATGCCCCATGTTCGTTTTAATTTGGTTTCACCGGTATAAAGTTGATGGGTGGTATGTCAGGAAGGGGCAGAGATGTGTCAAGACAGGCGAAAGTCTAAACTGCCACTTCCTTAGAAACTCTAATTTAAGACAGGTATTCAGAGAAAACTAACACTGATTGCTTCCTGTTTATCAGTTTATTTTACTCCCTACCCATCCCTGCTGCTGTCATCTATTGACCTCCAGGATGGTTTTCTAATTTCCTTAATGATTTCATGATCTTCGTCACTCCATCTATAATCCTCAGAGACTACACTATTCATACTGAAGACAACTATAGTATCTTGACTACACCAACCCTCAATTCCAGTGACTTCTATCCATCTCTCAGACTATCACCCCTTAAACTTTACAGTTACGTGAAACGGCAACAGCATTCGGATCTCTGAGCATCCTACACTGACCACAGCTCTTCCACCTTGTCTCAAACTCAGCCTGTTCTTCTTCATCGTCTTGACCGCTTCCTATTTCTCCCAGGTGATCTCTCTGACTCCACTTACTTAATAGCCAGGCTTGAACCCACTGGCCTGCCGCAATGCTGAATTCACTAACTACCAACCAGGAATCTCTTGCCCACAGGGCTTCCATTGTTCTTGTTCTGCTAATCTTCATCCCTGGGTAACCTTGACCACCTAACCCTTCTACCTTGTTCCTGGGCTGCTGTGCATCACTTCAGAAAGTTATGAAATCATGGTGATTTCACTCACTCCACGTTGATGGTGAATGACCTCAGTTGAGCTCTCAACACTGCTCAGTAATCTTTCTACTCTATGTTATTGACTCCCTATCTTACTTTTCCAAAGCTCTTCTCTTCTTACATCCTTTCTTCCCCTGCCCATCTCAGCCTCCTATCTATGACCCTCCCCTGCCCACTACCCATGCACACAAACTTAGTGTCGATGATTTAACCTTTTACTTCACTGAGAAGTCCAAGGCCACTCTGTGGCCATCTATCTATCCATTCTTCTTACACTTTACTCCCTCCCCCACAATGGGATCCAGAGATGCTGGCCTCTTTACGACTGTTTGCATAAGACCCGCCATCTTCATGAATTTTCAAAGTCTGTGAACTCTCATGCCTGGAATTCACTCCTTTTCCTCTTTGCTTCCTGGGTTCCCTGGTTGCCTTCAAGCACCATTTGAAATCCCACTTCCTACAAGATGCCTCTGCTGATCCTCCTTAAATTCAGTGCCTTCTTCCTGATTATCTACAATTTATCCTGTTTATATCTTGTTTGTCTATAAGTATTGTTTGTTTCCCCCATTAGACTAAGAGCTCTTTGAAGGCAGAGACTATCCTTTTTCTTTCTTTCTTTCTTTTTTTTTTTTAGTATCCTCAGAGCTTAGCACAATGCCTGGCATATAGTAGGCATTTAACAAATGCTTATTGACCGGCTGAACAGGACTTCAAAATTAACTAGGGGAGGCAGTGTGACACAATGGGAAGAATGCTAGCTTTGAAGTCAGAGGATCTGGGTTTGAATCCCAGCTTTGCTACTTATTACCTATGTGACCTTGGGAAAGTCATTTAACATCTTTGGGCCTCAGTTTCCTCAACTGTAAATAAAATGAAGGAGTTGGACTCAATGATTTCTAAGGTCCCTTCTAGCTCTAAATCTGTGATCCTATATACAAAATGAAGCTAATTATCCAGATGATCTCTAATGTGTTTTCTTTCAATCTTCCTCCAAAAAAGAGCTTATCTGGAGGAAGCCAACAAGGATGATGGATGCCCCATAACGATTGCTAAAGGAACTTCAGTAGTTTTCCAAGAGAAGGCAAGACTTACTTAAGGGAGGATCACATGGAAGAAGGATTAAACTAGTTCTGCTTGCCTCTATAAAGTTTATAAAAATTAAAAGAAATTTTTTTTTAAAGACTGGGTCTCCCTGTCTCACCCCGGCCAGAAATGCAGAATCATTGGGATCGTCACTACTGACCACCAGGGGAGCTTTGATCTGCTCCATTTCTAACCTGGGATAGTTTGCCCCTTCTTAGGCTCCCTGCTCTTGGGAGCTCACCATTAATGCTAAAGTCAGTGTGGACATCAGCATGGCCCTCTGCAGCTCAGAACTTCCTGATTCAAAAGATCAGCCTCAGCCTCACAGCAAGAGGTGTTTAGAGGCGTTCATCACCATACACTGGGCCAAAGATGTAAATTTAATCTTCAAATAAGGGAAGAAATTCCCAGCACTTGTTGTCATCACAAAATGGAATGTGCTTCCTTGAGAAGTAGTGAGCTCCTCCTCACTGAGGTATTCAAGCAAAGGTTGTTTGACCACTTTTCAGGTAAATTAGAAAAGATTCTTGTTCAAGTAAAAGTTGGACTACAGGGCCTCTGAAGTTCCTTCCTCCACTGAGATTCTGTGATTTCTATCAAAACTTGCTCCCCCTTCTGACTTCACTACTTCTGTCAATGGTATCACTATTCATTTAGCCTGCCATGTTGGAAACCTTAGCTTCTCATTTCCCTTTCCTCATATCCAATTAATTACCAGGTTCTGATGGTTCTACCTTAAAAAATATCTTTTGCTTCTCTCTCATATAAGACTGTGACTGAGACCGCACAGATAGAAACTAGCAGATGTGATATTCAACCACAGGTCTGTAATGTTAATGAAATAGGAAGATCTTCCCCGTCCATCAATAGTCTTAGGTGACCGCATGTGTTCAATCATGAATGTCTTGCTGCTTTGAGCTCTGGCCCAGCTCACAGCTGTGATACATCCTGAGTCACATAGAGCCCATTGGGACAGGGACTTGCCTAAGGAGGAGCTTGCTTGGGGGAGGCTTGCTTGTAGGAAGGTTTTCACACCTTTTGTTACTAAGCTAATTAGGCGCTAAGTCAAGACGGTTGTGACACCTTGTGGCTCTGAGAAGTCTATATATGCTCTGAGGTGAAATTTTGCTTTGGGGGTTCACTCATGAGAAGGACCTTTTGATTTCCTTGGTGGAGACTCTGAGTGTCATTTGTTCAGAGCCTCCCTACCCCCACTACTCAGATGTAAACAGTCTCTTGATCCAGTGATATATGTAACGTGTACAGCAATATTGCTTTGTTCAGATAGTTAGAGAGCCCTGTCTGTTTATCTTTGTGCTGCTTTCTCTGCTTGTATTTTCTCCACGTTCAGGGTACCGACCTTTCCCCTGAACTAGTGAACATAATTGAAGTAAGATTGTTGACCCACTTAAAGTTGCCTTTCTTTTAAGAAAAGCAGATCAAAGAACCTGTGCTAGCAGGCCATCCTGGGTGTGCCAGGGTGCTTGCTGTTACACGGTCCTCTGATTCCAAAGTCACCCCTCTTTCCACTGTGCCTCCCCAAGTTAATTTTGAAATGCTAGTCAATAATTGTCTATGTCCACTGCCACCAATAAAGAACAGGGTCTCTTTACCATCACCTGAATTACTGCAATGGCTTCCTACAAGGCCTCTTGGCTTCTATTCTCTCCCAACTTCCACCTGTATCTTTCATCTGAAGGCCAGGCTAATCTTCCTTATGCAAAACTCTGATGAGACTTTTCCTTGGCCCAATATTTTTCAGTGACTATTGGCTTCCTGACTAAAGTTTAATCTCCTTTGCCTAAAATTTAAGGAACTTCAAACCTTGGTGATGTTCTGCCTCTCCAGCCTTAACTCATATAACTTTCTCTTAGGGTCTCTGTCTCATTCTAGATTATAGTCACACTTGACTACTTGGATCCCCCAAAAGTTCCCTGAGTTTGCCTGTCTCCGTTTCTTAGACCAACACATTTCTCCTCTACTTTGAATTCTCCTGCAGCTACTGAACCACTCTTTTGAGGTCTACCTCATAGGTCATGTCCATGAAGCCTTCCCTCATCAACCTCAACACAAGGATATTCCTCCCTCAGACCTTCACAGCTCTTTGTTTTCACCTTTCTCACACACTTATCACGCTGTGAATCATAGCTATTTGTGAATGGGTAATATCCTCCTACTCTAAGCTCCATAAGAGCAGAGATCCTTTCTTATATAAATTTTGTACCTTTCTTGGAATTTAGCAAAGTACTAAACACACGGCAGATGCTGAATGTTTGTGGAAATGAAGTTTCACTAGACCCTGATTTAAAGACAAAGAAGGCCCGACTTACTCCTCTCAGAATAGTAGCAGTTAGTAATTAAGATACTGTGGAGTAAATATCATTATAGACATTAAAGTAATATGAGTTTAAACTCATATTAAATTTTAATTAATAACCTTATGACAGAGACATTTTATAAAGAACCTTAGTAGGCCCTTGATAAGACATGAAAGGTTAAAGTTTTTTTAGTTACATGAGGGATAAGAAGATCATTATAAAAGAGAAGGAAGACAAAAATGCCTTCTTACCATTAAAAAAAAGTCAAATAGTTTTTCATGAATAAGTGGCTAAGTCAAGGGAAAAAAAAAAGACCCAACTACAACTAAATAAATTGACTTTCTGTGTAATTATTTATTGGATTTTTGGTACTCCTCCCTGTTATTCAAATAAATCCTAGGATAGCCTACACAGAACTAGTGCTAAATCAAAAGAATGGAAAAGACAGGAAACCAAAATGAATGTTAACATTACAAACAATAAATAACAAGATCTCTAATTTGGGGGCTAAGGGTACAAAGCAAAGGGGAAAATTGCGAAAATGAATTCCCCTAAAGTGTAAGTAATCAAAATGTCACTAAATGCCAGTTTCTAGCAATAACAATGTTTATAAAATTAGTTTTGGCAGGATTCTACCTTTGAGGATTTTCCCCTCAGCTATTTCCCAAAAGTCATTTATTGGGGGTGGTGGAGGGGGAGGCAGAGAGGGGAGGATATGCGGGAAGGAAGGGGATAAAAAAAGTCAATTTCTCTTTTTTTCCAAAATGCATACCATGCAAAACAAAACAATATTCTCAAAAAAATCAACTGGGTCTTTGGAGCACAGTTAATGTCATTTGTCTTCCTCACTATTAAAAATATTGGTCTCAAAGTCAACAACCTACATAGTACCAATTGTTAGTAACAAAACCGTTTTAAAATTTGAGCGAGTCTAGTCAACTTGGATACATCGCAAGCATGGAATCCAACGTAAATTAACCTGTCCACTGATCCCTTGTGTGGGGAAAGTGAGAAAAATGGAAAGTCTCTTGCTTTTCTGTTCTTTTTGTTCTCTATCAGTTTTCATTTGAAGAAAAATGAAAGGCAAAATAGAAATTAGTTTTGTGGCAGAGTCACGTGGATGTACAATATTCTTATGTTTGTCTATTAATACAAAGATATTCTATGGGTAAGCTTATCAAGATCTGAGAAGCGTTCCACTAAAAATCTAAATTTAATAACTGTGATGAAAAAGGACTGAGCCAACTCAATTATTCTAATATTACTCATATTACTCTAATCTTAATTTATCAATTTACATTCATATTGTTGTGAATATAAAAAATCACCAGGAAGACCAGCTTATGTGAATATATTAGCACAGCTTTTAAACAGTCATACACGATCAACTTATTCATACATATTTTAGGACATATCACTTTATTGGAGGGTGAAGTAGAGGACAGAAAGGGATGATGGATTTGGGGTCAGAAGACTTGAGTTCAAATCCTGTCTTTGCCATTCACTAACCTATGTAACTATGGGCAAGCCATTTAAGTTTCTCTGTCTCAGTTTCTCAATCTATAAAACGAGGGAGTTGGATTAGATAAAAAGTAATATTGCATTCTAGGAGGCAGGGGGATGGCTCAGTGAGCCTGGAGTCAGGAAGCTGAGTTCGAATCGGCCACAGACACTAACTGTGTGACACTTAACCTCTGTTTGCCTTAATCTACTGGAGAAGGAAATGGCAAACCACTCCAGTATCTTTGCCAAGAAAACCCCAAATGGGGTCAGAAAGAGTCAGACATGACTGAACATCAACAACAATATTGGGTCTAGCTCCAAATCTGTGATCCTATGATCTGTGTGAAAGCTAAGGAACAAGTTACTGGAAAAGCTCTATCTGTCATTTTCTACCACTAAAGTACGCTTGCTGTGCTGCTAAGTCAATGAATTCTACTACCAAGCTAGAGAGTGATTTGAGAGTAGATTTTTATCCTGAAATTACTTCTCCTGGTCTCATCGCTTCTTGATTCATGGTTTGGAAAAACTTTCTTCTTTGTGTTCTTAGCCCTTCAATGTGATCATCGCTTCTCTTTTGGCCTTATCTCTTTACTGGTGATATCTGTTCGTTTCCAACTGGACTCTTTTCCTTCTCAACTGTGCCCAGGATGAACATCTTCTCATCTCCAACAAAATAAGTCATCCTGATCTTCCTCCTCTTTCCTTTTGTCTGAAAATTTCCAAATTTTTCCATCTGGAAAACTTTTCTCCATATTTCTCTGATGCAATGGAAAGACCTGGCTTTGGAGTCAGAAGATTTGGTTCAAATCCTGGTCCTGCTACTTATTTATACCCCGAGTGACTGTGGACAAGTGGCCTCAATTTCCTAATTTGTAAAAAGAGGGTATTGGACCAAATGACCCAATCCCTTTTCTTGCTCTAAATCTAGGATCTTATGATCCTCTGCTTTCCAACAGAAACCGAGAACGAAGAACTCTGTTATTGGAGAGTCAGGGGCAGAATGGAAAGAATATTAGATTTATATCAGAAGACCTGGGTCTGAGTCCCATCTAAGCCAATAAATAACTGTGTAACCTTAAGTAAACCACTTCACTTCTCCAGAGAGAGAAGTGAGACAGAAAAGCATTTTTCTCTCAGTATTTTCCATCTGTAAAATGAAAAACATTGTATGAGATGATCTCTCAATTCTTGTTGTTCAGTCACGTTCAACTCTTCATGACTCCATTTGGGGTTTTCTTGGCAAAGATATTGGTGTGGTTTGCCATTTCCTTTTCCAGATTATTTTACAGATGAGGAAACTGGGCAAACAGGATTAAGTGACTTGCCCAGGGTCACCTAGCTAGTAAGTGTCTAAGGCCAGATTTGAACTCATGAAGATGAGTCTTCTTGACTCCAGGTCTAGCACTCTATCCAGTGGGCCACCTAGCTGACCTCTCCAAGTTCCCTTCTGCTGTAATGGTATATGATACTATGAAGTACTTGAAACAATATCTATGAGTGTCTAATCACTCATATGCCTGAATCAAGGTTAAGAGTCTGAGACAGTGGAAAGAACACTCGCCCTATAGTCAAAGGACTTTAGCCCAGTGACTGGCTCGTAGGAAGTGTTTAATAAATGCCTGTTGACTGACTAAGGACCTGGGCTCAAATCTCACCTCTGATGTTTACTACCTTTGATAACTTTTTTTTTTTGTATTTTTTTTGGGGGCAGGGCAATTGGGGTTAAGTGACTTGCCCAAGGTCACACAGCTAGTAAATGTGTCAAGTGTCTGAGGCTGGATTTGAACTCAGGTACTCCTGACTCCAGGACCAGTGCTCTACTCACTGCACCACCTAGCTGCCCCTACCTTTGATAACTTAATGGCAAATGAAATTCCTTCCAGTCTATGATCTGGTGAGCCCATTTTGCTGCTGATCTCGACAACACTGTGACCACTAAAGAAAAGCCTCCGGGGTCCTGCAGAGATTTCTGGGTGAAACATACACAAAGAGTTTAAATTTGGATTTGCCCAGATTCGTCCCTTCGCTGGACATTTATGGCACAACCGTGCTGTGCTCAGTGCCATGGGGCATACAAGGAAGTATCACGCCAGGTCGCAGGTGTCCACCTCGCTATTTTGGTCACAACATACTTGGTGAAGGGAGCAAGATGCAGAAGGAAAAGCTGAGATTCAGAAGACTGTGGTACATTTGATGGGTCTGCTATTAGCCGTGTGACCTAGTAGGCCATTACCTCGGGTAAAATCAATTAACCTTCCTTCCTCAGTTTCATAATTTGTTGTTGTTGCTATTGTTAATAATGATGATAACCAGCATTGATATGGTACCTACTGTGTGTTAGGCACTATGATAAGTGTTTTACAAACATTACCCTATTAAATCCTCACGATAACCCTGCTAGGTAGGCACTATTATTATCCCCATCTGAAGCAACTGAGGAAATAGAGGCAAACAGAAGTTAAGTGACTTGACTAAGGTCACACAGCTAGTAAGTGGGTGAGGCAGAATGTGAACTCAGATCTTCCCGGCTCCAGGCCCAGCGTTATTAAATGGTTACATTAATATTTATGGATTGTTGTGGGGGGCAATGGTTTATATATCTATATATTATTTTTAAGGTCGGTTTTAATATAAAAATTACATAAGGATGGTAGTAAAGCCTTCATAACCACAACAATAAAAATAATAGCTAGCATTTATATAATACTTTAAGGTTTACAAAGTGCTTTAAAATATTATCTCCCTAGAATATTATTATCTTCTTAAAATATTTTTACCATTTTGGGGGGTAGGTGTAATTATTATCCCCATTTTACAGATAAGGATTTAAAACAGAGAGAAGTTACATGACTTCTACAAGGTCACACATCTAGCAAGTATCTGAGGTATGATTTGAATTAGGTCTTCCTCTCTCCACATCCAAGACCTAGCTGCCTCATACATGAATGATATGGATAATAACAGAATTTCTATCTAATAAGAAAAAACTTCGTGTTTTTTTTTAATTGAACAAAGAGCAGGTAGCATTGGGAGCACTCTTAGGCTCTTATGCAACTATTTGTTTTTTGTTTTGTGCTTGTAGGGGTAGGCTGTTTTCCTAACTGCTAACATAGTTATCTTGACAATGGTTACTATTTGGCCTACATGATTCAAAGGGGATCTTTCAGGTGGTTTGCGGTTCTCATTTATCTTTCTTCCTGTGATAAACCAACTGCATGTTCCATGGTATTCTTCACAGTCTGCTGCTTTCCTTTTGAACAAGTCAGTCTGTTTTATGGCTTTCATTATCACTAATATGAAGATCACATAGAAGAGATACATAATTAATTTTCCATATCCAAAGGATCTTTCCCTGAAGTCTAAGGGTGATAATTTTGTTGGATGGGGGCCTATTTTAACAGATGACTCCAGGATAGCTCCACCTCAAAGCCTGAATAGCCTTTCTCTTCTTTGAATACAAAAAAGTATTCTATCAGTTTCTCTTTTGATTTAGCTCCCGGCTGTGTGTTCAGTAGTTTCAGTTGTGTCTGACTCTTAGTGATCCCATTTGAGGTTTTCTTGGCAAAGATACGGCAGTGGTTTGCTGCTTTCTTTTCTAGCTCATTTTACAGATGAGGAAACTGAGGCAAACCAGGTTAAGTGACTTGCCCAGGGTCACACAGCTGAGATTAGGTTTGAACTCAAGTCTTCCTGCTTTCCAGGCCTGGTACTCGATCCACTATAGCACGTAGCTACCCAGCTCCAAATTAGGCCAATTCTATTCTGAAGTTCTATCTAAATTGCTACTAACTTTGACTTAAAGCATTTTTGTTTTCATGAATCAGGGTAAGTTTTTTCTAGTCCACACTTCTGACCAATTCTTGCCCTAAGCTCAATTCTTTTGGGTATGGTTTCCCCCTAATTATTTCTAATGAGATTTGTCTTCATAAGTCTAGTATTCTGGGCACCATGACCAACTTACAAAACTGTATTCCTTTATATCTTACGAGCTACTTACCTAGGGAATATACCTTCCAGGAATGTACACATCCAGGGATGGACACTGATAATGAGGTTGATGTACAAAATGCTAGAGCTAGCTTGGCGTTTGGAAGCCTCCAAAGGGAAGTGTGGGAGAGAAGAGGTATCAGACTGACTATCAAACTGAGGATCTACAGAGCCATTGTGCTGGCCTCATTGTTGTATGCCAGTAAAACCTGGACAGTCTACCACACCATGCCAAGAAATTGAATTGCTTCCATTTGAATTGTCTTAGGAAGATTCTGAAGATCACCTGGCAGGATAAAGTACCGGACACTGCGGTCCTTTGTCAAGGTGAATTGCCAGGCATTCAAACTCTATTGCAGAGAGTACAACTCTGCTGGTCTGGCCACATTGTTTGAATGTCAAATGTACATTTACCTAAAAGACTATTTTATGGAGAACTCATGCAAGGAAGACATTCATATGGTGGTCAGAAGAAGTGATACAAAGACACTCTCAGGGTCTCTCTGAAGAACTTTGAAATTGATTATATGACATGGGAGATGCTGGCAAAGGACCACCTAGCATGGTATGCCTGCATCAAAGAAGGTGCTGTGCTCTATGAGTGAAGCAGAACTACAGTGAGACGTGCAAATTTAGAGACATCTCCACCTCAGATCTTCACATGGACTATTGGTGCCTGACCTGTGCTCGTATCGGTCTGATAAGCCACAGGCAGACACGGTGTACCTTGACTCTGACATACTGATGTAATTTGGTGCTCTTCAACCAAGGAACAAACCAGTCACCTGCTGTGTACTCCAACTTTCTTTGGCCTAGGTTCTAGAATGATTAGTACTATTATTTTTTGTTAAGTTATTTCATTGAGAAGATCCATAAGGATTTAACAGCAAGAGTAAAATAGTAGTGCCTGGAATCACCTAAGTTACATAATTCCCACACAGCTCTTTGACTCATAAAGCATATTCGATATGTCCACTTGAAAAGGAGGTGAAACCTCTTATTTCCAATTACCTGATTTCTATTATGCAAAACACACAATATCTGATTTTCTCTAATTAAATTAAGTAGCTTATGAAAATGACAGGAAAAAGATATTGTCTCAAAATTATCGATTAATCCGTAAACACTTATTAAGTGCCTTCTATGTCCCATGCACTGTGTTAAATGCTAAGTTAAATTATTGAGTATAATTAGTGAAAAGCAGTGAAGCTCACTATATGACAGGGGAAGGGGATTAAAAGATAACTTAAGACTCAAAGACTTATGGGTTTTGGTTGTGATTCTGCTACTGACTTGCATGAGGCTGGGCCTAGAATTTGGCCTCTTCCTGCCTCACCTGTAAAAAAAAAAGACTCACAAGGGCCTCTCATCAGAGAATTTGGTCAGAAATCTATTCAGTCAACTAGACAGTCAATAAACATTTACTCAGTACTTACACTGTGCTAAACGTTGTATAATAAAAATGATGGCCATGAAGATTCACTAAAAATATTACCAAACTGTGTGATTCTGAAGACAGCACCTGGCAATGAATTTTAGCAAAAATAACCATTTCTATGGAACAGATTTTTATATATAATGTTTCAAACTTTAAAATGCCCTGCATAAAAAAATCGTAATGTCAGCAATTACCCAGAGTCATCATTGCTGTCATCATGGCCACCACCGCTATCACCACCATCACCATGGCTGTTGTTGTTTTCATGCACATTTAAGGTTTCATTAGTATTAGGAGTTCTCCTTGCAAGAAAACCCTCTCTACCAATGCAGATAGCCAACTGCTTATTTTTTTAAAAGAGTTATCTGGGCCATTGGGAAGATAGATGATTTTCCCAGGGTCATGCAGCCCAGTGTCATTATCTCGACTCCAAGGACAGCTTTCTCCCCATTATACCCTACTTGTCCACCATCACCATTACTATGATTACCATAGATTGCTGGGGTTTTTTTTTCCAAAAATCTTACTTGTAAGGTAAAGTTTATTTTCACTAGAATCTTAGAGTGTTCTAGCTGGAAAGGACTTAGAAATCATCTGGTCTATAATTGCCACCCCCATTTTATAAAAGAAGTCATAGGGACCCAGAAAAGTGAAATCACCCGGTGGATAGAGGCAGAGTCAGGTCTGGAATATTGGTTTCCTCATGTCTAGTTTAGAGTTGTTAGTGTACACTGTGGCCAGATGGAGATCTGTCCCTTTTTAGTTCTCAGCCTTTGCACTGTGCTGATGTTCTTAATCCTCTAAGATTGTGCATTATAACTTCTGTTTGATTCTCATCCACCTAACTAAACTGAAAGGAAAGTTCTCCAAGGGCAGATATCCTGTTTTAACTATGTGTCTTCCCCTAGCAAGCAAAGCTGTATACTCTAGGCACTTATTACAATTAGTTGTTTGTTTGATGAATGAATTCATCCAGAAACCTCATGGCAAGAAGAATGCAATTAGTTTATCTTTAAATTTCATGGCAAATAGCTACTTACTAACATTGCTTTAAGAGAACATACTGTACAAATTTCACTTGCAAGGACAACCATTGATAAAATATTTTCCAACAAATCAGCTTTTGTTCAGTTAAGAAATTGTATTCAATCAAAATCTATTGTAAAAATAAAATTTTATCTTTAAGACTTGAAGCCATTTATTCTCTTTGCTTTAAGGTTTCAGAGGCTTCAAAATTCTGGAATGAGGAAATGAAAATGATATTCACTGTAGGTTAAAGATGTATAGTAGAGCATGGTGGAAAGATGAGATGCTTAACTGCTAGCTGAAAGAAAACAGGACAAAATTACTTAATGTCCAGGTCCATTTACCCTTAAATTTCTTCCTTTTTGGAAAAGCACCAATTACTATCTTTTCTTTACAAATATTACCTTTAAATGGTCTTTAAAAAAACCCAATTCTCTCTGAAACAACTGTAATAGAAAACTGTCTACCAGAAAAAATCTCAAGTCCATCAAAGAAACTCGAAAATTATGCCTTCAAACTTCTTACAGGCACCATATATATGAGGAGAAAGTTGTTGACATAAGAAGCATGCTTACTTCCTCAAAACATTTATTTTACAATTCAAATGAAATAATGAATGTATGGAAAAAACCCTTTGTAATCCCCAAATCTCTGCAGAAGTGTAAACTATTTTTATTACTGTTATTACAGCAAATGCATCTAACCTAAAGGAGTTAACCTGTCTTTAAATAAGCAATTTTCTCTCTGTTCAAAAATAGAAGTGAGTTGACTAGGAACAAAAAGATCATTTTAAAAGTCAAGAAAGACTGTTTAAGTGTGTCTCTTAAAGCATGGTTTGTAACCACAGTAATTAGCAAAGGGACTGTGGACCTCAAACCCCAAGGGAAGTGGGTACCTCCTTGAGAGGGTTGTCTTTTTGAAGAGGGAAAATCAAAGGAAGGAAATTACTACTGTATTTTCTTGCATCAGGGACAGCTCTCTTCATCACATGTTTCCTGTTAAAGAGAGCATATGAAGGGTTATTTTTTAAAAAATACAGATAAAAGAAACAAGAGTTTCCTTGTCAATATCAAAGGAATTCGTGGAGTCACTTCAACATACTCTCAAGTGTGCAGAGTTTAAACACAAATTATTCAGAAGGAAGGCCTGACAAACTCTTTTCGGCATAATTTGTTAGAAATCACCTCACAGCCTTATTCTCTTAGATTTAGAGCTAAAAGAGAACTTAAGGGGGCAGCTAGGTAGTATAGTAAGTAGAGCACCTGCCCTGGAGACAGGAGGACCTGAGTTCAAATCCGACCTCAGACACTTGACACACTTACTAGCTGTGTGACCTTGGGCAAGTCACTTAACCCTAATTGCCCTGCCTTCCCCCCTCAAAAAAAAAGGACTTAAAGATCATCTGGGCCAGCTTTATTTTATAGATATATAGGATTTATGTAGATAAATTATTTATATTACATGCATTACATAGATTTATAGGAAATTGAGACCTAAGAGATTGAGTGATACTCTATAAGTAGAAAGTTGGCAATGCTGGGCCTTGAACCCAGGTTCTCTGATTAAACACAGAATGGGCCCTTTCTACTGTACCAACCTGTCTTTCCAGACCAACCCTCCACTTTGTCAGTGAGGAAGCTGAGGCCCGGATGAGTCTAATTACTTGCCTAGATAACTATTAAATGGTAATCTGACTGTACATTTTCTGAATCTAAAGCTTTTCTACTATTCAATGATGCCAGTCCCTCAGAATATATTTGGGGCTTTATCAAATCCTTTCCTCTTCAAAGACAAAGTACAGGAGCTATGGTCTACTAGTGACATATTATAAAGCATCCACTACAGTTTATGTAGTAAACAGTACTCATAGGGGTGGCATCAAGAAACTTTGGTGGTAGGTAGTTTTTTGGGGGGATGGAGGTGGGAGGATTGGGGAAAGAGTAGCAGGGGTAGAGGACTGATAGTATGTGGGTTTTTTAGTTGCCTCTTAAAGAGGCAATGCTTAGAGTGCCATTCCTGGAGTCAGGAAGACTCATTTTTTGAGTTCAAATCTGACCTCAGACACTTCCTAGCTGTGTGACCCTAAGCAAATCTCTTAACCCTGTTTGCCTTAATTTCCTCATCTGTAAAATGAGCTGGAGAAGGAAATGGCAAACCACTCCAGTATTTTTGCCAAGAAAACTCAGACATGATTGAAAAATGACTGAACGACAACAACAAAGGAGGCAGGGTGGCAATTCCCAGCCTAATACTAGCCATAGGGACTCGGGTCTACCTATCCCAGCCACTTAAACTCCGAGGAACAAAGCAGAATGGAATTCAATTGAAGATGCTAAGTGGTATTTTTCAGATCTTATTTGAAGTCCTTTAATTCTGTTCCAGTTTCCTTTACATTCTAATTCTAAATATTTTTTATCCTGACATCAATATTTTAATCAAGTCACCACCACTCTACTCTGATTCCCAATCAAGACTTACAAACCCACACCCTTCCAAAAAAAACCCAAAACAAGACCCCAAAATAAAACCAAATTACTTATCACTGGGCCATGTTCTAGAACCTTTCAGCCTTATTCTACCTACTAACCTTTGTCCCTCAGATATTCCAGTTTCTTCTTCAATGTCATAGCTCCCTTCAGTTCTTATACCTGAAAAGCCCTCCCCAACACCTGTCAGAATCTTTATTATCCCTCACAAGTTAGCTTAAGTCTCACCTGCTAATTAATCAACAGATAATACCTAAGTGAAGTGGGCCAAGCTATGCCCTAAGCTGAAGATGCCAAGAAAAAGCAAAAAAAGGCTTCTGTCCTCACAGGGCTTGTTGTCAACGAGTGATATTTATATTTTTATGACATTTACATTTGTGTGACTTAAAAATCATTTACATACATTAACCCCATTTTATCCTAAGATGTCAGAAATCAAGTATTACTAACCTCATTTAACAAGTGAGAAAATGGAGGCTCAGAGAATTTAGATGGTTTGTACCACGTTAAATGGCAGAACTGTAAAACAAAGCTAGGTGGTAGGCCACCCATGCCTCCCTTTGCACTGCACCACTATCTTTGTGAAGTCTTCCCTGAGCACTCAGACCCAATGGTGAACTCCTCCTCGTTATAAGCCTTGTAGTACTATTTCATTATAACCCTTATTTGGAACTTAATAATTGCTACGGTTATTATGCGTAGATTGGGTTTGGTCAGAGACAGCGCTGGATACTGGATGGAGAGTTGGCCAGGCGATGGGGAAGACCTGCATTTAAGTCGTGACTCTGACACATATTGGCTGTATAACTCTGGACAAGTAATTTAACTTCTCAGCACCAGAATTAACTCTCTAAGACTCTCAGTTGAAGGACTGTCATTGATTTGCAGTGGTAGAAGGAGTTTTCTAATCAGGAGCTCTCTAGGCTGTTGAAATCACAGGTATGGACATATCAAAAAAAATTAAATGTCTGATTTCCCCAACTAGACTACAGAGAATTGGGACCCAGTCCATGTCTCTTTGGATGATTCAGAGTACCCAGACGGTGCTTTAAACTCAATAAATCCTTGATTGGTTCATTAGAGGAAGAAATGATTTGTTGGTCTTTCTCTTCATTGGCCTTAGCTAAACTTCCTGCCTCCACTCTTGCCTTCTTCTAAGCCATCCTCCATATTACTGCCAGACTAAACTTTCCTATGTGTACTGTGTATCTGCCTCTCTGCTTGGTCACATGACTCCATGGAATGAGATGCTCTTTCCCAGATAAGCTGATCACCAGAAATTTCCTCACCAAGCTGTTTATCTCAACCTTGTATACACTCAATACCTTTTAAATTCATTTAGCCTTATGTCCCTGCTGATTGGAGGGCTGGAGGGTAGACTCCAACCAAAGCTTTCCTTTAGAGAGGGCAGAACCTGAACTCTGTAGCTCACTCCACTTTCCATCTGCAGCTGTGCTTGGGTGGTAGGAACCTTCTAATGTCCTCCCCCTTGCTCTGCTTTCCAGCTTCCTTTTCCCATTAGATTGTAAGCTCCTTGAGGGCAGAAACTATCTTTTTCTTGCTTCTCCAGTGCTCAGCACAGTGCCTGACACAGAGTAGGCACTTAGTAAATGTTTATTGAATTGAATCAAATTGAAATTGTTTAGACATGGTCATATCACTCCTCTGTGGAGAATTCTTCAGGAGCTCCCTACCAAGTCAAGCTCAAACTCATTTGCTCTCCACAATCTAGAAAAATGTCTACAATCTAGAATCTTTTTCGATTTCATCTCATATTATTCCTGTCTACGCATTCTATCGCTAGTCAAGTATAATAATATGGCTAGCAGCTGGTGTGGGCGTGAAAGACCTAACAAGACCAGCAACAAGAACGCATGGAAGGGCGGCCAGAACATGTGTGGAAGACAACTTTAAGGGGTCTGCAATCTTACTTTAATTAAACATTCCTATACCATTCGCTTAGTTCAGGGGGAAAAGCCAGCACCCTGAAATTCAGAAAAAACACAAACAGAAATTACAAACAGAGACAATATAAACAGATCAAAATTTCTGTCTAACCAAATCACAATATACATAGTTATCAGAGAAGCACCAACATCTGGATTTTCCAAAGCTGGGGAGGGGGGAGCTCCTTAACAGCTACCCAGAGTCTCCACACCAACACTCTTCCAGTGAGTGAGAGCCCCAAACAAAATGCTAACCTCTGAGTTTATATACCCTTCTTAGGGCCCTGAAGGCTTCACACCTAATCAGCAAAAGGCTGTGGGCCTGGGGCTTAGCACCTAGCAAGACTTAATCAAAGGCACTTGATTACTTCAGCATTCTTAAAGGGAAAACAGTAAAGAAGTCCCACCCTGCTTAACATTACATCAAGTAGTATCAGTATCTATGGCCCTTCAGTGTGCCCACCCCTGCGCTGTTTCTCATTATCTTTTGCCTGGTACGGGGTAGGCACATCATAAATGTTTCTCGATTGATTGATTTTGATCAAACTGTCGCTCCCTAGGAATGTCCTTCTTCTCTTTCCTCATTGGCTAAACTCCTTTCCATCTTTTAAAACCCAACTCCAGCAAGATGACAGAAGAAGAGGTTATGAAAGAACATGGCTCCTCCTTCCCCTCACTGTTCAAAGTCAACAACATGAAGAAAATGGTAGGAAGTTTGAATAAAGGAATGGGATTTTTGGGAAATAAAATTCTCAGCACGGGAGGCAAAACCTCAAAAATGGCAGAACACCAAGAACAAGATAGATGAACCACAAAAATGGAGAAACGCTTAAAAGCTCTAAGGAGTCTTCCCTGATTCTCCATCTCTCCTTCCTACCATGATATAACCACTTTGCTTGTAGAATTTACCGAACACTTTCAATCAATCAATCAATCAATCAATCAATCAATCAAGAAACACATGCTAAGCACTATGCTAATCTCTGGAGATACCAAAAAAAAAAAAAAAAAGGCAAAAAGACAATCTTTACCTTGAAGAAGCTTACAACCTAATGGAAGAGACACAACATACAAACAAATATATACAAAGCAAGCTGTGTACAGGACAAATAGGAAATAATTAACAGTAATGTCTTCCAGATTCCAAGTCTACATGGAATCTGGAAAATATTGTTCAAATCCCACCTCTATTACTTAAATGCTATGAAACCTTGGACAAATTATTTAACCTCTTTGACCCTCAGTTTACTTGTCTCTAAAGTTAAAGGATTTGGGAAGGAAGGGAATAAGCATTTATATAGCACCTACTGTATGCCAGGAGCTGTCCTAAGCACTTTACAAATACTATCTTATTTGATCCTGACAATACTCCGAGAGGTAGGTGCTGTTATTATCCCCATTTTATAGTTGAGGAAACTGAGGCAAACAGGTTAAGTGATATGGCTGGGGTCATATAGCCAGGAAGTATCTGAGTTGGATTTGAACTCAGTTCTTCTTGACTCTAGGCCCAGTGCTCTTATCTGTGGCACCATCTAGCTGCCCAAGGTTGTATCAGATGAACTCTAATGTACCTTCCGAGTCTACATGTATGATCTTGTGATCCTGTGATATGTATCTCTTTAATGCACTTATCAAATAATATTCGAGATTAGAGTTCTCTGTATTTATGTCACCCCCTACTAGACTATAAATTCCATGAAGGAACAGACCATGTCTTATCTAAATTCTAATTTCCTTTAGTACTTAGCACAGTGATCTACACACGAATATTTAATAAATGCCTACTGAATTGCATTAGCTATTGTTTTAATTTCCTACTGCCTTACATGTGGCATCACTGAACCATTTAAACTCAGATCTTTATTTTTATCACATCAATTCTCTTTTTATAAAAAAGGCTTCACTTTCTCTTTAATTAATGTAATGAGATTTGAATGTAAAAAATGAGAATTGAAGCTCTTTGATACTCATCCTCTTATCTAACTGACTTCATATCTTACTACACCCTCTTTTATGATACCCCATTATAATTCCTTTTCTCTATCCAATAAAATCTGTTTACTGGGAGTCCAGAGATCTACAGTCTAGCGTCGGTTGTATCACTAAGGCGAAATGTGACACTGCGCAAGTCACTTAGCCTGTCTGAGTCTCATTTTCATTGTCTGTTAATTAAGAGAGATTGTATAAGATTATTTCTAGAGATGATTTTCATCCTGAAAATGTAGGCTATAATATTATACCTAATCCTATATCCTATTCAGAAACTGCCAATATCACTTCCTTTCAGAAATTTTTATGGTGCTTTGGGCAGGAGGGTGACATCAACTTTATTCAAAAAAGTTATCAGTCTTGCTACAGGGGCTATAGCCCCACCACCCTTTTATCACCCTTGGAGGGTATCTCACTTTTTCTTTGCCAAATCACACTACATCCTTCCTTTTAAACAATGCTGAAGACTAGAGTACTGAACAGATATCATTAATGAAAGGGTAGTACTGTGTCTGATTCAGTGCCTGGCACAGTAATTGTGGTGGGCACTTAATATATATTTCTTCAATTAGAGACACAAGAGTCTCCCCCATTGAGCCTTCAGAAGACTAGTTCTAACTCAGATTGCCTCACAGCAATCTCACCAGCTTGAGGCTTTATAGGTCCCATTTAGAACAATCTACCTCAAGCTCTTAGAAGCCATAAGGACATGTTTGATATTTCAATTTCAGTTCCTTGAAATAGTAAACTTCTCCCTATTGTCCTTGGCATTCAGCAGAGGATCAGTAAATAAATGTAATGAAATCACTTTACTGCAGTACAAGGAAGGTTTTTTTTAAGAGGCAGAAGCAACATAAAGCTGCCTATTTTTCACTCACTTTATAAAATAAGATACTATGACTTAGTATGGTTAAGACAAGATACTATGAATTAGTAGTTATATATTTTACTCAACCACTAAATTGATCCATTAATTCAAAAAATGATGCAAAAGATACAGGGAAAAAAGGTTCATTTATTTATTTATTTCAATTTTATAGCATTGGAAATGAAATGAGAGCTGAACTTTTAGCTTAGAGACAGCATGCATTTGAGAACAACTGAAGTCTAGTTATGTTTTCCATAATAAGCCAATCCAAAAGTGTTTATTAAGCACCTCCTCTGTGCCACTGCACTATTCAGTACTACTGAGCTAAGTGCTGGGGATGATATAAGTACAAAATTACTTTAAAGAAATTTAATTTTTTCAAGTATTGCCTTGGCTGGCATATTGAAATGGAAGAACAATGACCATATACGCAAGTCAAAACTTAAGGTTGACACAAATATAGAATAATATGACTTCTCACTTTTTGTGATTTTATTAATCCTTTTGCCTAGAGTTCCTATATTTATCTGTTTGGAAGAACGAAGTAAGGAAAATTGCTAGATGAATTTCAGTGAGGTCTCTTCGATTTCAATCTAATTTGAGAAATATTTATTAGGTTCTACTGTGTGCCCACTTAGGGCAGCCAGGTGACACAGTAGATAGAGTGCCAGGCCTGAAGACTGGAAGACTCATCTTCCTGAGTTCAAATCCAGCCTCAGACACGTACTAGTTGCGTGACGCTGGGTAAATCATTTAACCCTGTTTGCCTCAGTTTTCTTAGCAGTAAGATGAGCTGGAGAAGGAAATGGCAAACCACTCCAGTATCTGTAACAAGAAAATCTCAAATAGGGCCACGAAGAGCTGGACACAACTGAAAATGACTGAACAACAACATGTGCCAGGACCTACAACAGACCAACTACCTATTGATGAATCTGCTTTATCTGCGTTATCATGAAAATTCTTCACTGGTATTTCTTTAAATTCAGTGTTCTTTACCTTTCCCCCATGAAACCTTTCAGTATTCTCTAATCTTCCCTTTATTTTTACCAGGTTCTATGAACAGGTAGAAAAAACAAAACGGCCAGTGTCAGTTTCCTTGCATACTTCCTGAAATGGTCAGCAATGGGATCAATATGAGTTTTGATTTTATGATGGCAGAGCGGTCCCTGAGTAAACTTTAAATGGGATCGAGGTGGATGCATCCCCACCCCCACTCAGCTTGAAAGGATCAAGTCATTTTTAATACAGTCAGTAAACAATTGTCAGAAAGCAATAACTTTTCTGTCCCTGTAAACCTAGACCATATGAAATCTGGTGACCCAGATCTGAAGAACTCCATGATTTCCCCAAAGACATCCAACTGGCAGAAAAAGTTATTTACTGCATTAGATATTGGAATGATATAATTAATCATTTCAGATTGAATTGGGAGAAGTAAAAAAAGTTCCTAGAAGTCTATTCATTGACGTTTATTATTGTTGCTAGGAAACAGCCTTTTTTTTGAAGGACAAAAAATGGGGGAAAAAAAGTCTCGTGTACTTCCTGAGCAATGGATGGATTACTGACAATGGATGATATCACTAATAGCCAATTATGAAGCTCAACATTCCAGAACTCTTTAATAATTTGTTTTGAAGAAATGCTATTTCCAAAAACTTAAAAAAAACCCCTGAATATTATTTAGTTGGCTATGTAAGGAAAGGGGGAGGGGCAGAATGTACAAACATCTTTTATGGAAATATCTTCGTACAGAAGAATTTAAGATCATACGAAAACATACAAACCAGTATAACACAAACAAAAAGACCATATAGGCCATCCCCAACTTACAAATGGGTTGTGTTCCAAAAGTTTGTTCCTAAGTAGGCTGTTTAGATCTTGGAACAAAACTTCCCATGGAAACAATGTCATAAATGGTGGTTAGGTTTCCAGATCAACCCACAAAACCTGGACTGAACCCTTCCAGCATATCCTGAATTGAACAGACCTTCATAGGTTGGCCTGGTAACTTAGCTCATTTTTACAATGGGAAAGTGGGTTCTTCAGTGTGTAATCAGGAATAGGGCAGCACTATGAATGTATTTTCCCCCCACCTCATGCTACAGGGATAAGAATCCTGTGCTCTAGCTTTGAGGAGGGGGGTGAGTAGGGCAGAGTATATTCATACATGCTCCAGAAAATAGGTGTTTACAAAGTGAGTTTATAAATTCAATAGGCATTTACAAACTGAATTTCCAAATTCATATCAAAAAGGATATGAGAGGAGATAACATAGCTTACCAAATTAACCATGAAGAAGAGATAATAGCTTTATTCTGAGTTTATTTTCAACTGTAATGCGGGGGCACTAGTTGATGATAACCCAGTCCTTTGAGTCAGATTTGCCTTTCTTGATACATCATATAGAACATGCTTAGATATCGCCTGCCTCTGACGGAGGGGCTGGTCATTTCTGGTGACCCAGAGCCTTCTGGTTGGCTGAGGAGTCAGAAAGACTGATGACTCATGAACTGCTGAGCTAGAACTGAGTATGCACACAGAAGGAATGACGTGCCACACAGTTGATCTTGCTTCTATTCCTTCCTGGCTGCCACTGATACAAAACTGCTTTGAGCTGTTTAGGGTTGAGGGCACAGGGAAGAGCAGCTGCTCTGTGTGCCTATGAGCATGTTGCCCTTCATTCTGGGATGCCTTAGAGCCATCAGAGGTCCCATTGGCAGCTGGGGTCAGTAGCAGAATCTGCTGGAGTGGTAGTGACCAAGAGCAGAGGAAATACTTGTAGGTGGAGGTAGAAAGGCAGTCTGTACAAAAGCAGCTTCAGGGATTTTGACCCCTTTATAATAGAGAGAAATGCTGGCTACTGATTCTAGAAAGGCACCCATCCACTGAACCCAGAAGGAAACTACACCTAAGGGTAACCTTGTGAGAATTCCACAAAGGGAGAAAAGGTCTTCTGCGGCCAGGAATCAGAAAGTACACCTTGGTCATATATGCCTTCAACACATATGCTCACTCTCCTCAGGACCTTTGTGTTGTCTGCAAGGTGAGAGTGTGTCCTGGTATGGTGGGGGGAAGAAGGGGGATTGTTTTTGTTAAGTATTGCTCTTGCTATACCTTCTTATCAAATACCTTTCCTAAAAGCTAATAAAAATGAGTTCTACTGGTTGATTGATAATGGATAATAACACCGGACAGGGGCTTTCAAGACACAGAACTAGAAATGCAGAGTCCTCAGGGTTTTCTCAGGTTACTTCCTAAAGGAAGTAGTACTCCACTGTCCTCTGAGGATCCAACCAGCCAGACTGAATGAGACTCGAGAGTGTAAGCCCAGAGGGTGCTACATAGATATTTCACCTTTAAATTTATTTACAATTTATAGGCAACTGCTAAGACTGAAGGTTAAAGTAAGGAATAATTAGGTGATTTTCCCCAAGCAGACTGGAAGCTCTCTGACAGCAGGGATTATTTTGGTTTGGGTTTTTCTTTTTTTTTTTGGAATGGGAGGGTGCCTACCACAATGCCTTGCACATAGTAGGTCTGTTAAAATTGAGTCAAACTTCTATATAGGGACTATATAATATTTCCACATTTAATGGAATATGCTTCCAAATATCTGGTGACTTTTCATAGGCTTAAGCGTACTGAAAATACTTTAGAATAATGGTAAAATACTTTTCGTAAACAAAAGAACTTTTTTAAAAGAACACATCTAACACATACCCAATAAAGCGCTAGTAGGCAAAAAGGTAATTGATAGGGTTTGTGGCTACATTTTTATTTATTAAAAATCAACTCCAAAATGCTGCACTTTGTAAAGCACAAAAATCTAAGGCCTGTAACTTAATAAATAAATGAAAAAAAATCCCACAATCATTAAGCATTTACTATGTGCCAAGCACTGTGTCTGAAATATTTTTCTCTGCTAAATTCAGAAGAAATGTTAACTATACATACATGATTTCTAATGATTTCTATGCTAAATATGACCACTATATGCAATCAGAGTAGAGAGCTGATATCAGTTTCTTCAAAAGCAAAATGCCATATATTTATAATGGGTTTTTCCCTCTCAGACATTATCATAAGCTCAGATGATAAGACAGATTCATTTTAAAGCAATACCCAAAAACCAAAAAGTATTTTTTTTAAAAAGGAAGGGGAGATAATAACTCATAAGACATTGCATCTTATTGTAACGTTACACTAATCCCAGATTAGCCCCCATCAGGCAATTCACCTAACTACTTTTTCTCTTCTTCCCTCTTTTCCCAACTACATATATCTATTGAAAATCCATTCATCCTTCAAGAATCAGCTCAAATGTTTCCTCTTCCATAGGGGCTTCCTTGATCCCCCTGGCAGAAATGATCTCACTATATCCTATTTTGCATTAAAGTCAGTTGCAAATCACGACTACCTACTATATATGTTTCCATTAAGGCAAAGGACTTATTTCTCTTTGTATCGCCCTCAAGTCCTGACAAAGTGCTCTAGGCCAGAAGATACCTAATAAATATTTAGTGATCTGAATTTTGTTGATTTTGTGTTTGTGTGTGTGTGTGTGTGTGTGTGTGTGTGTGTGTGTGTGTGTCTTCTTGGAAATGAATCTAAAGATAAAGAGAGCGCCAGTAATTATGGAGAGAAGTCTACCCCTTTCAAGGTATATTCTAACCTTCCTCTGGTGGTCCTCTGTAAAATCTTCATTCCTCCGAGGCTGCAGGATTTTCCTTCCCACTGCCTGTTGTGCTGAGAGATATCCTCTGGAGGAGAACAGAGGGATTCCAAATGTACTTCACTGAATATCCCATAAGCATCCTGGACAAGAAGGCAGCATCTACAAAACAGAATTCCCATTTTCTATTTTAGTCCAAAATCTTGAGATTTAATAATGTTCAGTGTTTACCTCTGGTTCTTTATAAATATAGGTATTCTAGTTGGACAAGTCAAAGTCTATAGCTTAGCCTATTAACTTATACTTTGGGTTCTGATTTTGGGTTTGATTCATGAAACACAAAATTAAACAGGAGCTGTTATGCTGTTTTAGACTAAAACTACCCCCCTCTCCCAAGTGGTTTAAAATAAAGGAAAAGAAAAAGGGAATATACCCAGACCCAATGTCATAGCTGCTGGTCCATCCATGATGGCTATATGCCGAAAAAATTTATATTTTGTGCTATTCTTGGGCAACAGAAGAGAGCTTCACAGCAATGCATGATGAGAGGAAGAATTAGGCTCTTCTCTCAGGAGTTAAGTTTTAGCATATATTTATAAAAACAACAATAATGGTAGCTGACATTCATAGACTGCTTTGTAGTTTGCAAAGCACCGTAATACAGCATCTCATCTGATCTTTACAACGACGCCACGAATTAAGTATTACAGACACATTCACGTTCTTTTTACACGTGAGTAAACTGAGGCTCAGAAAGTTTACGTGAACTCCCTAATGGGCTCACTGTTTGAGATTTAAACCCAGGTCTCACCTGTACTCTAAGTCCAGAGTTGCATACAGGACACCATGCTTCCTCTGACACAGCACATTTTTTGACACTGGACATTTGGCAAGGGGAGCCAGGACGCTAGCTGGCAGTGATGCGAACAAAATAATAATGATAACTACAGTAATAGCTAACATTTATACAGCACATACTAAGTGCTGGGCATGGTGGCTAAGCACTTTATAAAAATTATTGCAAATGATGATAGGTAGGAACCTCCTAAGTGCCTTGATAAATATAATCACAAGGATAACTGATAATTTCTTGATTACTGTCCACTGAGGCAGAACATGATGAGAGCTATGCTCATACACGATAAATTTCAAGTGTGCCAGCCTTGAGAAATCATTTATGACAATTCACAGTCCCTTAGGTTCATAACATAAGGTAAATTTTTACAATCAAGGATTATTTGCACCTGAAAGGACTTACTTTCCCACAGACGTAGGGCATGGGATTAGGATCTATGTTACAAATAGCTTTGGAAGTTATAGAAAAAAATTTTTTTAACGTGTACCAGAAAGTACAGGTTGAAAAGCAACATTAAAAATCTTTGTGACATACAGTTACTACCTCTAATAGTAAGAGAAATATGAGTTAAAACAAAAATCTGAAGTTTTACCTCACTGAACATGAATTGACAAAGATGACCCAAAAATGAGATTCGTCAATATTGGAGGGACTAGATATGAACTTTCAATTAGGCAAGCAAAGTGATGAAATTGTTTGTATCCTTTAGATATTCACTATTGGGCTTTATGCCCCAAGGTGGTTAAGGACAGAAACAAAGCTCAAATATATACCAAAATAGCCACAGCAACACTCTTTGGGTAGCAAAGAACTGGAAACAAAGTGGGTGTCCTTTGACTGGGGGATGACTGAAGAATTATGGTAAGGAATACAATGGAATCTTATCGCTCAGTGAGAACTAAAAAATATGTCGAATCCTAGGAAAAGGGAAGTTTTGGATGAACTGATGCAAAGTAGAATAAGCAGAACCAAGAAGTTAATTTACAGAAAGACAGACTACAACAATGTAAACAGAGAGATGACTAGACTAAAAGGAAGCTAAACTCTAAGGAACAGAAAAATCAATACAGGTCCTGGAAAATAGATAATGAAACTTCCCTCCTTCCTCACAGCGGAAGCCAAAGATACACTCACTGTTGAGTGAGTTTCTGCTAAAGTGTTTTTCTTTGTTACAAAGGAGGGTTCAATAACTGTGATATAAAGAAGAGAGATTATGATATAAGAGAAAAGGAAAGAGAAATAATAAAATAATTCAGTCACCATTTTGTTATGCTTGGGGTTGTATTTCTTGTTCATATTTACATGCTTAAATGTATATTAATCCATCAAGTAATAAATATTATTCCCTGAGCAAATACTATATGTCATGGATAGAAACAAAAGAAACAGAAGGTGGAATATTGTATATGCCAAGTGCTGGGCTAGGATACAAAGACATTAGTCAAACAGTCTCAGTCAGTCTCAGCCCTCAAAGAGCTTATTTTCTAATGAGGTGGACAATGTAAACATACACATGTAAGTAATTGTATAATATACAGAAAATGAATACAAGACAGTTTTGGGAGAGAGTGGACCCAGGAGCTGTGAGGATCTGTACTGGGTGATGAAACATGATGAGAGTGACCTTCAGAGGAGAGGTTGCTGAGTCATGGCTAAAGAGGAAGAATCTGGAAGCAGCCATGGGGAAGAAGGGGCATTCTGACTCCCTCTTAAGGACCAGTGAGTCAGCAGTGATGAGAGAACGTGCAACAAGTGGTGGAAAGGATGGTCAAGGGATGCAGAGTCATTGGATAGGGAAGTACAAATCTCAGTGAGAGCACGAAGATGGAAGAAGCATATGAAAGATGTGAAATTAAGGGAAATGTGTTTAATTTTAGAATGGGAGCTCCAGAGGGCACAGTGGAAGAAACACTGGTTTTGGAGTCAGAAGGCTTCCCTGCTAATTACCTGTGTGACTTCAGGTAATTCAAGTCATTTTAGCAAACATTTGTTAAGTATATAAATCAGTCAGTCAAGAAACATGTGTCAGGCACCGTGCTACGCACTGGAAATATAATAAGAAGCAAAAGACAGTCCCTTTCCTTAAGAGGAATCTAATGGAGGAAACAACAATCAGATATGTATAAACAAGTTACCTGCAGGATAAATAGAGAATTATTTTTAGAAAAGGAAAGGCACTAGGATTAAGAAGTCTTCCTATAGAAGATGGGATTTTAATTGGGAAGCCAGTAGGTGAAGATGAAAGGGAAGAGTATTCTAGGCATAGAATCCTTGTCTTTGCATTCTACTGGTATTGGTATGATGGTCTATTTGCTCTCTTCCATAGAATATAAGCTCTTTGAGGGCAGGAACTATTTAACTTTTGTCATTGTGTCTCCAGAGACTCTCATAATGCCAGGTGTATAGTAAGTGCTTAATAAATGCTTGGTGATACAACCTCTCTGAAATTCAGTTTCCTCTTCTATGAATAAAGGGATTGAACTAGATTAGGGGTGCTTAGCCTTGGGACCTGTGTACTTTAAAAAATTGGGTTTTTTTATAACTATTTTATTATGACTGGTTTCCTTTGTAATCCTTAGTATTTTGTTTTATGCATTATTTCTAGAGAGGGTCTACAGGTTTCATCAGATTGCCGAATGGGACCACTGACACAAAAAAGATTAAGAACCTCTAGATTGGATGATCTCTAATGATCCTTCTAGCTCCAAATCCTATTGTCCTATAATGTTTCTTGGGAAAGATGATCAAGTCTCTTCATTAAATGAACTAATTCCTGTATCTTTTAGTGTTTTTCCACTAAAGTCGTACTTGGATGCTTTGTCCTGGCTGGAGGAGACCTGAGTTCTTGGAGCATAAATATGGCAGGTAACACATAACTGGGAAGGCTTCAACAACGTCCCAGTAACAGATCGTAAAAGTCTGTTGCCAAAGGATTAGCCTCATTTAGGGCTGAGAGATTTGTCGCCAAAATACCTGCCAAAAGGAAAAAGCAACTAATAGCTGAGAAGAGTGGTAGCATTGATTAGCACTGGTGGAAGTAGTCTCTTGAAGTTCAATGCTCCAGGACAACATGAGACAAAAACTTTTATAGGAGAGAATATCGATTCCTTGATGGTAGGGGCTATTTTTTCATTTTTTTTCTTTGTATCCTCAATGCTTTGCAATCAATCAGGAGGCACTAAGTGCTTGCTATGTGCTAGACATTATGGTGTTCACTAAAGATTCAGAAAGAAAAAATGAAATAGTCCCTGGCTCAAAGAACTTATATTCTATTAGGGAAAACAGCATATTCACATAGAGTTGAACACTAAATATATGACAAAAAAAGTACAGGATAATTAGAAGAGCAGGCACTAATAGCTGGGAGGCATCAGAACAGGCTTTATGTAGGATGTAACCCTTGAAGGGAGGTAAGTGGTTCTAAAAGGTAGGGGTGAATGGATTCATTTCAGGAACATGGTAGGTCCTTAGTAAATAATTGATATTAATACATACCATGTTTCTGGAATCAAACTACTTATTCCATAAGAGCTAGGCCACAGGGTGAAATGTTTAGAGTCTTTAGTCCCCATCATTTCCCCTTATTTGTCTTTGGATTCTAAGTGTTTGTTTTTTAGTCATTTTTCAGTTGTGTCCAACTCTCTGTGATTCCATTTGGGGTTTTGTTGGCAAAGACACTGGAGTAGTTTGCCACTTCCTTTTCCAGCTCATTCTATAGATGAGAAAATTGAGGTAAACAGGGTTAAGCGACTTGCCCAGCTCACACAGCTAGTAAGAGTCTGATGCTGGATCTGGACTCAGGAAGAGTCCTCCTGATTTCCAGGCTGAGCACTTTATCCACTGGGCCACCTAGTTGCCCATTCCAAGGATTAGGCTAACCATTTGAGCATAGGGAATCCTTACACTGATGAGATCTCAGATCTTTTAAACCTCAAGCAAACACTTAACCTCTCAGAGGCCTAGTTTCTGAATAGGTAAAAGAAAGGCAGCTATGTGGCACAGTGGATAGAGTGCTGGGCCTGGAGTTAGGAAGACTCTACTTTCTGAGTTCAAATCTGGACTCAGACTCTTACTAGCTTTGTGACCCTGGGCAAATTACTTAACCCTGTCTGCCTCAGTTACCTCATCTGTAAAATGAGCTGAAGAAGGAAATGGCAAACCACTCTAGTATCTTTGCCAACAAAACCCCAAATGGGGTCATGAAGAGTCAGAAATGACTGAAACAACTGAACAACAACAAAAATAAGGGCATTGCAAGAGGTTTCTAAGTTATCTTCCAGATCTAACTTTCTGTATCAATTCTATATAAAAAATGGAAATACTGATAGCTATCCCAGATGTAGTTTTTCTTTGGGATTCACAGAAAATGAATAGTCTCCATTTTTAACAATTGTTTTATTTCTTCCCTTAATTTGTAACTTTAAATCCCCAAACTTCCATTACTGATTACTATATCACTTCAATTGAAATGGGAAGTTTCTATATTCTGAACTAGTAGCTCCCTTTCTTACAAAAAGCAGTTATGAAGAAGTGCTATTAGCTCTTGCCTTGTAATCAGTAACAATGTTCAACAACTCTATTACTGTATTATACAATCATGACGATCTAGTTTATGTACAGTTGCTATATAATATATGCGTACATATGTCTATACCCCTCCACAATAATCTCTAGAAAAAGTATCACATTACTGATTGTTTAGTGAAATGGAAATAGATTATGTTTAGGGTTTTCACAAGAATTCTCAAATTAATTACGACATCATGACCTTTGTGAGGTATTTAAAATTTCCATTTATCTTCCTTACTTCTGAAGGTTACTGGTTCACCAAATACACTTTAAGGAGTTCCACTGAGATTCATTTTAGCCAATTAACACTTATCACTGAAATTTTCCTCCTTTTTGTAAATGGTTCCATAATGTAGTTGTTACAAAGACATATTTCCCTTATCTAAGAAATGTTCTAAAACAGTATTTTGTTAACTTTTTATTAGTCAAATATACAAAGATTTGAGTGATAAGAAATCTAAATTTTAGTTCAGTATTTTATTGCATCTGAAGAGATTTATCAACAAATTTACTTTCCTCTTTTTTTCTTCACAATATGCAGCAATAAATGTAATAAAACCCACCATTCGGCTGAGAAACACACAGAGACATTTACCAGTGTCATCATGCATTTCTTTTTTTTTAAAGAGGAAAATAATGATATAGTATGCATATAAAATACATAATATTCTATAGACCAGTAAAGGAAAATACATAATATTGTACAGACCAGTAAAGGCCTACTCTGATACTCACTAAGGCAGGTGATGACCTGGAGTTCTAGCATTTCAGACACCATGCTGGAAAGCTTCAAGTATGGGTCAAACGGCCCATCACCCAGTTTATATGATTCTTCTGGCCACAGTATGTCATGAAAACCATCTGTTAAGATGTATGGAAGTTTTGCAATGTACATAGTTGGAGGGAATCTTTAGACAGAATGAGATCTCAGATCTTTTAAAGTACTTAACTTTTAAAAGTAGCACACTGAAATTCCAATTACTTTTTTTTTTTTTAAACAAGTTTTGGCCCATTTATTAAAGTATACTTTTGTACAGTTCACTTCTCACTGGTCTGTTCTGGCATGCTTCTAATGATATCAGAATCACCTGGTTCAATGATAGCCAGGGTACATACTCTGTAACACTTTCCACACTCTGTACCCAAATCAGTTGTTATTGCCACAGTAGTGATGTACGCCAGTTTTGGCCAATATAGCGTAATATTCAATCTCTGATTTCCTCAAGGCTGGGCAGTTGTTGGCTAAGATAACCAATTTGGCTTTGCCTTGTCGGATCATTTTCAGGGTCTGTTTGTAGCCTAGCATGTATTTGTGGCTTTTCATGACCAGCTGGAGCCTCGAGTTGATGGACTCCAGTGACTTTTTCATCTTCTTTGCAGCCACCATCTTCCTGCCTGAGGTGTGGGAGGACCCTCAGCCAGAGACCAATTCCAATTACTTTTAAAAGATAGTCTGTTGTGACTAACAATTAGGAATTGAGAGGAGGCCCATCAATTGGGGAATGGCTGAACAAGTTGTAGTATATGATTGTAATACAATACAATACAATACAATACAATACAATACAATACAGTACCATAAGATAAACTCAATGATCTTAGAAAAACATGGATAGACTTGCATGAAATAATGAAGAGCAAAATGAGGAGAACCAAAAGAATGTTATATACAGTAGCAGCCATATTGTTTTAAGAACAACTTTGAATGAATAAGTAATTTTGACTATTATAAATGCCCAAATTGAAGGAAGATGTTATCTGCAACCAGAGAAAGAACTGATAAACAGAAATGTGTATACAATGATTTTACATACATTTATATATTTATGTCTAATAGGATCTCTAGGGTGGGGGGTAGGGGAGAGGAAGAAAAAAGGGAAAAAAGAGTAACATGATAACTGTCACATTTTTAAAAGGAATAGCAAGTTGTAAATAAAATATCTGCAGTTTCATATGCAATCATCTTTTTTATTATGCCATGTTATGGAAATGCTTGTTATATTCCATAAATCAAAAATAAAATAAATTTTAAGAGTCTGAAATTATGTATGTAGCTGATTATTTTTGGGGAAGGAAAATAAATGAACTACTAATGATGTCCCAATGGAAAACATAATTTTACTTTGACTATGAAATCATCATTGACCTTACTAGAACCACTCATCCTTTTCTGTGGTGTGCCTGTATGTATAAAGGTATACATGCGGAGAGGGGAGGTGGCTTGGTACAGTGGAAAAAACACTGGGTTTGGATGGAGTTGGCATGGCGTTGAGCTAGGGACTTCAACTCTCTGGGTCCCAGTTACCTCCTCTATCAACTGTACAGCTTAGATTAGATTATTTTATTGTACCTTAAATCTAGGCTCGTATGGTCCTCAGAGTCACAAAGAACTTGAGATACAATACCAACAGAATATACTTGAGCTCTATATACTTACTTGTCTAGCCTGATGTATCAGTAAGGCAATAGTTACAACATCGACAATAAATGAATATGCCTGTGTGGTTCTGTATCACAAAATATAAGAGACTCTCCATATAGAAGGCAGAAGAAGTAAAACATTTATTTGGACACCAGCGAACCAAACCCCAAAACCGGTAAGTCCAATCCATCATTAGCAGCAAAGAAGTTAGTACACAATATCACAGCAGGTAGTCACACCATCCAATTAGCCTTTCCCCATGCTGGAGCCTTCCCACAAACATTCACAAATCCTAGCTCAGTCCTTGCCTGTGTCCATCTCCTCCCACGGTTCTAACTTGCTCTGAGCATTTCCCGCTCCATCCTTTCCTGTTCCTCTTGTTTGGCAAGTTCCTCCCACCACATGTGAATTAGGCTTTCTGTGACATAAGCAGGTCACATGGGCCTATTAATGGGTGGGAAAGATCTTCAAATTCACGTTACCATTATATCTCACTATTAAATTGTATTGTAATAGGAATTTCCTTCTCATTCTGTAAATCCTTATAGAGCTTGCTGATCCTTTGCCAAAAGTAGGTATTCAAAGAGTTAATGATGGCGATAATAAAATAATAATAAAAATAATAACGATATATTTGGAGATACTTTAGGCAACAGGGTGGTGCAATGGATAGACTGCCAGGCCTGGAGTCAGGAGGACCTGAGTTCAAATCCAGCCTTAGATACTTTCTAGTTGTGTGACCCTGAGTAAGTCACTTTAACCTCTGTTTGCCTCAGTTTCCTCATCTGTAAAATGAGGATGACAGCACTGACCTCCCAAGGTTGTTGTGAGGATCAAATGAGATAACGACTGTAAAGAAATTAGCAAAAAGCCGGGCACACAGTAAGCACCATATAAATATTAGCTAATGGCTATTATTATTATTTCAGAACACCATGCCACACTTTAAAAAGTGAACTATAGAGCTATATTGTAGCTTTCCAGCCAGATACTTTTAAGAGCCTATGTTAGATTCCTATAACAAGGAAGTTACTTACGTAGCAAAATTTGGCCCAAACTTCAATTTTCAAAAAACATATTTAAAATCTGTCTTATAATAATATAATGACATATAATAGATTATGTATTATAGACTTATCTAAAGAAAACTGCACCTGTGAACTAATAAAAAGGAAAAGAAATGCTCTTATCACAAGTCAGCAGAGAATAGTTTTATTAGATGACCAGGACTAGTTGGGGAGTTTCATTTCAAAGTTTGGAAAGGTTTTATTAGTTTTATCATAGTCATGAATGGGGATGAGTGGAAAGTTAGTGCTGTTCCATATTTAGAGTAATAATTTAGAAGCCTAAATTCCTGAAGGGAGGAATGTGTCTAATATACCTTGCTATGGCTTGAATGCACTTGGCACTCAAAAAAATCTGTCAAACAAATTTCCAATCATACCCATGTGTGCTTGAAATGGAATGAATCCCAGATGAAAACAGAAGGAAGTACAGAAAGAAGACACAAATAAGAAATACTATCAGATTAAATTTAATGTATACTAAAAAAAAAAAACTTGACCATAATAGTTCTGTTTCATATACAAACCTTTTTCTGCTTCTTTTTGTACAGTGGGATGTTTTTGTTTGTTAAAGTTCTTAGTAATTTAAGTTTCAATTAAAAATAAATGGGTTGAACAGTCACTTTTCTTTTCCTTATATCACAGTTGGTAGGAAGTACAATTTGCTTTAATGTATTTATATCTAATATAGAATATTCACAATCATTCTGAAAAGAGAAAACAACTGAATTCACTGTTTTCTCTGAATCAAGCTAGTGATGGGTTAAATGATTATCTTCACCAGGTTGATCCAATAAACCACGGATAACCCCACCATACCTACTACTTCCATCCAAAATGCTTTGTTATTCAAGTGCCAGTTTGGAAGGTCAGAAATGAAAAGGAGAAGGTAACCTAAAATGAAAAACGTATTTGTTTTCTCTAAGAATAGTTCACTGACTTTCCCATAAAGATACTACCCTCTTCCAAATGAGTATTGCCCTAAATTAATTCAATATCCATTTACTAAGATTAGGGATACAAAGATGAAATAAGATCTGACCCCTTATAACATGTTTATTAGTACCCTCCTCATCATATTTAGTTTATTCACATATATAGAAGTAAATATATATGCATAAAATACATATATGTATGTACAAACATATATCTTCATGAATTTACTTTTATAAAAATCAATTAGAAAACAAGATTTCTTTCTTTTTAACGAAATATGTTGGGGAAGAGTGGAAGGTAAACTGTATTCAGTCTGTTTGCCTTTTGTCAACCCTGACATTTGCCTAGCCTTTATCTTAGATAACTAACTTAGATAACTTTATCATTATTTTCCTCTAGGGAGGATCTCATCTCATCTTCTCTCTCTCTCTCTCTCACATCTAGACACACAGAATGCACTACCACCTTCCTTTTGCCCCCACACACCCCCCAACTCAATCATCAGAGGCCCAGCTTTCTGCCTACACAGTTCCAAGTCCAGAACTTGTCAGGTCAAGTCTTGAGGTGGAGTCTTTTACTCCTACTAGTACAACTGGATTGAAACTTCGACCTTCAGGATGCCACCCAGACTGGATTTAACTTATCAGTAACACACATAGGAAAGCCAATCCATTTCTCAACGCAAATGAGGAAGGCCTCCAGCTTATAAGACACAGCTGTATCTCTCTAATCAGAGCTGGAGCCACAGATCTGAACAGACTAGGGCTGGTGCATCAGCTTGTTTTTCCTGTATTCCCAGAGATAATCTCCAGTATATGATTCCATGTGCAATAGAACACAAATTACTTTGAATACTCCCCCTTACAGAACATGCCCATCATTCCACCCTCCTCTACCCCTCCCCCGATCCTTCTGTGCCATTTGTGACTTTTCCACTCCCGAAGGGTGTCTGTTCTTGTCCCTGAAGGAGGGACAGTCACTTACTGCGGTGGTGCTTCACACTGACAGCTAAAAACGATGTCCTAGTCGACATTTAAGCACAGTGCAAGACCTGCATGTGTCAGCCAAGGAATATGATGGTAGCGGTCAGCTTTGAAAGAGCAAGATGCTAAATCCCTGGCCTTAGCTGATGCCAAAGGTGGAATTTTAGTTTGACTGTCAGACAACATTTTAAGATCAAAGTAGGAAGTGAGGAGACAGAGGCTGCAGGAGACACGGGCATAGCAGCACATCCACTGTAGGATAGGAGATAGCAATAGCATGACTGGAAGCCACCTTCAGCCTGGCAGAGAAAAGGTGATTAACAATCCCAAAACAAGGAAAGAAATTCTCGGAGAGGAGACCAAACAGATTACAGGTTAACAAGAGAACCATTTACCACTACTGGGAATACTTACTTCCTTTCTTTACAACTCTAGGCAGTACATATAACACCCACACAGAGATAATTTTCCTCATGCTCTCTCTTCATAATTATAAACACAACACTTTAGGTGCTGGTATCTTCCCATTAGTTAACTGAACATCACTTTGAAATTCAGAACCAGTAACTAGGTAACGAGAGTCCATGAGAAATTTTTCTTCCCCTAAAGAATACCACAACTTAAAATTTCATCCTTGGAAATGAAATACCACTCCCTCATGTGGGACAAAAATTCATCTAGTAATGTGGAAGGAAGAAATTTGGGAAACATTAACTGGGTTATAAAAACTGCATATTTATGTTGGCCCTATAGCAAAAGAGGATGAAGTAAATTGATTTTTAGGATATCTGATATGAAGTCTGCATCAGCCCATCTCTTATCCCTAAGTCTGTCTCACCTTCCTTTTGTGCATTCTCTTCTCCCAATAGACTGTAAATTCCTTGAGGGCAGGAACTGTCTTTCTTTTCCTAATTTGTGTCCCCAGGGCTTAGCATGGTGCTTGGCACATAATGAGAGCTTAATAAATGTTTACTGGTTATTGATTATGAGGGGTGCGTGTTAAATTAAATATATAAATACCACCATAACTGCCCCAAATACATGTACATAAAGGCAGAATACGTATGTATATGTTATACACACACAGAGAGAGAGAGAGAGAATGGAGAATGTGGGTTTTTTTTTTGATGGGGGCAGGGAATATACAGCCTCAGGTCTTAATCTATACCTCAATTTGATTTCTGGAGACTAGATTCTCCTGTGCTTAATCTAATGAATAGAACCTCTCTAAGATTAACATTAGAGCAGTGGAAGACTGGTGAACAGTGGTTAATCAGGTAATCAATTTTCAAAGGGCCTGAGATAAGGGATAACACTCTGAAGCCCCAGCCTGAGTAAACAGCAGGGTGTGACCTTTGGCTAACACTAACCTCAAAACCTACTAAACCAGGCTTTGCCTCTGCCTCCCTCTCACACTTATGCTATGTCTGTTTTTTGTTTTGCTGGCTTCTCACATACTCTCATTTGATGCCGAGAATAACCTTTGAAATAAGTACTACAGGTAGAATCATCCTCATTTTATGGGTGAAGAGACAGGCTGAGAGGTTAAGGGACCTGTTCATTATTACACAGCTGCTAAGTGTCAGACCATGCCTCTCACCATTCCAGGTCCAGTGGTCTTACTACTATATAATGCTGCCTGTCAATGAAGTACATATATCTTTAATATTTATTTTACTCAGTGAATTAAGGGCTATGTTCTCTACTCAATTTTAAAAACAGGCAAGTTAAACATTCTGTATCTCAAAGAAAAAACAACAAATAATATGGCCCTTGCCTATTTTTTTTCTGTGTATTTCACATGTATTTTTTCAGGGGCAGCTAGGTGGTGCAGTGGATACCGAGCACTGGGCCTGGGGTCAGGAACACCTGAGTTCATATCCAGCTTCAGACACTAGTGACCCTAGGCAAGTACCTTTCACCTCTGTTTACCTCAGTTTCCTCATCTGTAAAATGGGGACGATAATAGCACCTACCTACCAAGCTTGTTGTGAGGATAGAGTGAGATAATTATAAAGTGCTTAGTAAAGGGCTGGCACGTGGTAAGTGTTATGTAAATGTTAGCTATTATTATCATTATTTTTTAATAGGGAAAAAAGTTCATGCTTTGTAATGCTCATAGGGTTACCAAAATCAAAACTAAAAATCAAGTATAACAGAAATCTAGAAATAGATTGCTCCTCTCCCAAACTAAATCACTGTGTATTTCTTTTGTTTATATCCTATATTTACTTATCTGTGAACATGCAGTGTTATCTCTCTCAAAGGAATGCAAGGTCCTTGAAGGAAGAGGCTAAATGGCTTTTGTACTTAGAGTCAGGGATGGGGAACCTGCAGCTTCAAGGCCACATGTGCCACTTCACAGAAGTTTGGATTTAATCAAAAGGCTGCACTTGAGGACCTAGAGGGCCATATGTGGCAGGCTCCCCACCCCTGCCTCCCAGCAGAGTGCTTGGAACAGTGTAGGTGTCTTAATAAACGCTTGATTAATTTAGGAGGCTGGACTAAACAGTCTCTAAGGTTTCTGCCAGGTCTAAATACAATGGTCCTATCACTTGCCCATAGTCATAGATAACAGTTTAACGAGCTAGGTCAATCATGCAGCAATTAACAGTAGAACCAATAACAGCAGACTGGGGAAGTCTTCTTATCTAGTTAAGTGGCAGATGGGTCATTGCACAGACAATCACAGAATCTAGTGCTAGAAGGGATCTCTGAGGTCAGCTTGTCCAAGCCAGTAATCTTACAGAATCAGAGACAGATCTTCCTCCAAAGTTCACGACCTACCAGTAAAAATGACAAAGCATGTCCAATATACGGACAAGAACTAAAACCTAAAACCAGGATTAAATGCAGGCCTTAAAATAGTACTATTATATCATCAAGAAGTTGGACCAGCCTCCATACACTACAAATCATAGTGATGTTGTTGGGGAAGAAAGAACATCAATAGATTAAAACAAGCGTTCTGAACCTGAGTCCACAGAGGTCCATGGATAGATTTCAGAGGGTCTTATGAACTTGGATGAGAAAAAAGTCTTTATTTTCACTAACGTCTAAGTGAAATTTAGCATTTCCTTCAGTCTTGAATGTAGGCAACAAATATTCTGAGAAAAGGCCCATGGGTGTCAGCATACTGCCAAGAGATCCATGGCACCAAAAAGATTAAGAACCTTTGGCTTATAGCAAAGTGGGAACTGTGGCATGATGCTGAGACATGTGATCAACCAATTGGAGGATGGGAAGATGTATCGTATCTTGCCTTACCTGCAACAGCCAATCTCTCACCCTCTTAATCTATTATAGCTCAACACTCAACACCTCTGGCCCTCAGCAGCATTCACTCTTCAAGGTAATCACAACCTATTTCTACTCAAGCACCTGTAGCAAAAGCCCAAGCAAAATTCTCAGGCATGGACGGATATTAATTGGAAGTGCTGCTCTTGTTCCATTATCCTTCCTTCCAAACCCATTGCTCTTCCCAGCTTCTGTGAAGATGGCACTATCCTTTATTGCACCTTCTCAACCTCCTCATTATCCATTATCCATCCTGATTCAACTGAAAGTGCTCTCTGCCTAATTACCAGTGATTTCTTATTTGACAAATGTGATGGTCTTTTCTCAAACTTCATTCTTCTTGACCTACCTGCAGCATTTGCTGCTGGTGACCACCTTACCCTTTCAGATACTTACTCTGTCCTGTTTGAGTGACTGAAAACAATGGGTCACCTATAAAAACTCTCCTCTGTAAACTTAAAACACCAGAAACAGAACATTCCAACCTGTTTAAAAATCTTCCAGGAGAAGAGGATCTGTGGGTTTTGAAACCACTTTTTAAAAATAAAAAAATATAACACTTTCCAATTGTTTTGCAACAACATCAGGAAAGATGTAAATTTACTAGATGAATTTCATCAAAACCTTTGCATAAAATGAGTATCATGCTTTAATAAGAATGACCGAGGCTATACTTCTTTCATTGGTATTTATATATCTTTGTGAGGCATCTTTTTCCACTATGGCATTCATCAAAACTAAGAACTGAAGTAAACTGAACTTCTAACTGAAGCTACAAATCACAGTAACACAAAATATTAAACCAAGATTTTCAAAAATAATGAAGCATATTCAATCACAGTACCCTAAAAATATTTTATTATTGATAATTAACAACCAATTACATGTTAATGACAGCAGAATACTTTAATGCTTTTAATAAAATATTAAATGTTATTTCATCTTTATCTCATATTGTTCATTTTTATTTTTTGTATGGTTATAATGTACATATTTAGTATGGCAGTACATGTATATAATTCACGGATAAGTATTTCATGGAAGTATGTGCTCAAAGATTTTTTCACTTGTTGGTCTTTAGAATTAAAAAAAAAAGTTTAGAGACCACTGACTTAAAACCCAAGTAAAATGGATTGCATTTTTGATTTACATTAAAATTCTTATGACTCAAAGATTGAATTCTTAAGAACTCAGTTTGGTTCTTTCAGGCCCTATGTAAGTGAGCTACTGCTAATTTTTAGGGCTCTATTAAACACTTACTTGTTAATGATTATAAAACCACACCTCAGGCTGTTTGGGAGTGGAGGTGAGGTGGGGAGAACAACCACAACCTACAAACTGAAGCTGTTTCAACCTAGGGTTCTGGGCTGTGATAACCTCAGGTTTCCTAACTCCAGCCACACATGCAGAACACTTTCCCTGTTTACTCTTGTGCTCCTATTGATGCCTTAATTGGCATCTACTGGGCTATAAGGACAGGGAAGCAGCGTGGGGTACTGAAAAGCAGTAATAGACTTAGAAAAACCAGGGTTCAAATTCAGCCTTTGATACTTACATGTCGGTCATTATTATCATCTAACCTTCCTAACTCACCCAATGGCACACAGTAAGCACATTTAAAAATGTCTGTTTCTTTGCTTGTTGTTTTAGTTTTGAAGGCTTCCATGCAAACAGTTACAAATACTACTATGTTCCATGCCTTCAGTGAGTTCCCTCCATGATTACCAGTGATTTATAGAAACACTATGTAGCATTCACACAAATAGATTATGCCAGTTTCCAGTTTATGGATGGGTACTCAGACATATCATGTAGCAATCCAGAGTAGAACCGATAAGAATTGGTTCGGGAAGCCCTCTGTAGGCAAGTGGTACAGTAAAAAGAATGCTGGATTTACAGTCAGAGACCTTGAATTCAAATCCTACTTGTATGATTCTGGGTTAGTCATGGAACCTGTCTCAGACTCAGTTACCTCATCTGTAAAGTGAGAGAGCTAGACCAGAGGGCCTCCAAGGTCCTTTCCAGTTCTAAATCCATGAAGCTAGTGTCTAGTCAAGAAGCAGCTGGATGATGGTATAAATGATGAGAGGCAGCTAGGTGGTGCAGTGGATAGAGGGTTGAATTTGGAGTAAGGAAGATGAGTTCAAATTCTGCTTCAGACACTTACTAGTTGTGTGACACTGGCTAAGTTACTTAGCCTCTTGACCTCAGTTTTCTCATCTATAAAATACAGAGCTATCAGCATCAAATGAGAAAATGCATCTCAAGTGCTTTACACATCTTAAACTGCTATATAAATGTTAGCTATTATTACCATTACCACTACTAAAATCCTCTCACCCAATCCCGTCATTTCAGAGATGAGAAAACTAAGGCCCACAAAAGTTATTTGCCTAGAACCACACAGCTGCAATTTGGACTCTGATTCCAAATTTAGTATTCCCAGTGCAAAGTAGTGGAAAGAGCATGTAAACAGAAGCTGAGACCCTGGCATCAAACTCCAGCTCTGCCACTAAACACAGTGTAAAACTGGGCACTTCTTGGACTTTGGTTCCTACATCTGTCAGCTTCTCCTAGGTTGGGTCATAGCACAAATAATCACAGAATCTAGGGCTGGAACCCCACCCCTCCATCTCTAATTTTATGAGTGTAGAGAAGATACACATGTGTAGCATTGCCTGATTTTCTCTACTGCCCCCAAAATGATACTTGTGATCATAATACACAATTTGGCAGGACACAGTCTTTACTGGATTCACTAAGCAAAACTGCTTTATCACAAACTCTCAACCAGCCATCAAAGTTAACAAAATGCAAGCCGAAGAGGCCACACTGGATATTTCAATGCCAGTTCTCAGTCAAGGATCAGGATTACAGAATTCTGGAGTCAGAAGGCTTCTCTACATCTATCTATGTAGTTTAAACCATATCTGAAGAATAATTTACATTAAAACAACTCTAATATGTGATCATCCAGCCTTTCACTGAATGTCTTCCTGAGAGAGGAGATTTATTGCCTCCAGAGGTAGCTGATGCATTTTTGATAACTTTAAGATAGAAGATTTTCCTTATATCAAGCCTAAATCGGCCTCTTTGAAAATTCTACCCTTGGCTCCCTCTAGAACCAAACAGAATAAGCCTCGACCCTTTTCCCGTAAATCAGTTATTTAAATACTTGAAGACAGCCACAGCTCTACCTGAATCTTCTCTTCTCCAGAGTAAACATCCCCAATTTCTTTAATCAATGCTCATATGGTGTGGAAGATAACCTGGCAAGATAAGGTACCAGACACTGAGGTCTTTTCTTGAGCTAAACTGCCAAGCATTCAAACTCTACTTCAGACAGTGCAACTCTGATGGGCTGACCACGTTATTTGAATGCCAAATGTACTTTTGCCTAAAAGACCATTTCACAGAGAACTCACGCAAAGCAAGTGCTCACATGGAGGTCAGAAGAAGTGATACGATGACACTTTTGAGGTCTCTCTGCAGAACTATGACAGGAGAGACACTGCACAGGACCATCCAGCATGGCATGCTCACATCAAAGAAGGCGCTGTGCTCTATGACCACAGCAGAATTGCAGTTACTCAAAAGGAACACAAAATGTGCAAATGTAGAGACATCTCCACTACAAATGTTCATGTGGACTATTTGTGCCCAACCTGTGATAGAACCTTTTGAACTCATATTGGTTTGATCAGCCACGGTCCGGCACACTGTACCTTGACTCCAACACAGTGGTGTCATTTTGGTGCTCTCTGAGAATGAAGGACAATAACCAACCAACCAACATGGCATGGATCCAAGGCCCCTTGAGAAGGAAGCTGTTCTTGTCTTGGCACTCTACGATTTATCACTATAAATAGGCAAAGTGATGCAAAGACAAAAGCAGGGGCCAGTTCTTACCTCCAAGAAGTTTCCACTCTACTGGGGAATAAAAAAAATGCCAGATAATCTGAGGAAAGAGAAAGAACTAAATAGGGGAGATCAGGAGAGAATTCATGGAGAAGGTGATGAATGAGCTGCATTCTGAAAGAAGGCAGAGGTACAAGTGAGGAAGAAGCACGTTGCTGGCCTGGGGGAGTGGGACAGCCTGTGAGAAAGCATGGTAGGGGGAGAGAGAACAGAGAGAGGGGCAGTTTGGCCAGAACATGAAAGTGGTGAAGGGCAGTCATGTGAAATAATTTGAGAAAGGTAGGCTGCAGCTGGATTGGGGAGAACTCTAAAGACCACACGGAGGAATTTTTATTTCATCCTAGAAGACCAAGCACTAAAGATTTTTGAATAAGGCAGTGAAATGGCCAGACCTGTGTTTTGGTTAGAAATTTTAGAAGCTGTTTGGAGGACAGATTTGGAGAGAGTGGAGGGAGGTCAACCAATCAGAAAGCTACTGAAATAGTCCAGGTGAGAAATGATGACAACCTATGTCAGTGGTCATGAGAAGAGACAGAAAGTGATGAATGGCAGAGATGTTATGAAGTGCAGAAGACATGGGAACTGATTGCATACGGGTAACTACAATAATAATAAAATAATAATAATGATAATGATAGCTAACATTTGTATAGCACTTACATGTGCCGGGCACTGTGCCAAGTGCTTTAAAATTACTATTTCATTTGATCCTCACAACAACCTGGGGAGGTAGGTACTATTGTTATCATCATTTTACAGACGAGGAAACTGAGGCAAACAGATGTGAAGTGACTCGCCTAGGGTCACGCAGCTAGTAAGTGTCTGAGGCTGGATTTGAACTCAGGCTTGGTGCTCTGTCCACTGCACCACCAACCTGTCCCATGAAGTTGTTAACACCTCCACCTCTCAGATTTCATTAATTCCTTCAAGGTACAACTGAAATACTGCCTTCCTTCTACATGAAACTGATTGATTGATGAAATTGATTCTTGATCCCTTCCTCTCTGCCCCCATCTTCCTAACTATACAATTTATATTGTATTTATTCTGTATATACTTTTATGTATATATATTATATCTATCTATACACACCTACATACATACATACATGTTATCTCCCACAACAGAAAGTAAATTCTTTGAGAGTAGGGATTGTTTCACTTTTTGTATCTGTATCCCTCAGTGTGTCACAGTGCCTGTGACAATAGGAACTTAATGAATCCTTGCTGATTAAGAAGATTCAAATTTTTTTGTTATATGGAATCAAAGATTTAGACCTGGACACATATCTTTGAGGTTGTTTTAGTCCGAATCCTTCATTTTTACATACGGACAAACTAAGGCAAAGGGAGGAAGTTATTTGACTGGAGTCACACAGGTGCAAAGTCACACAATTGGGATTCAAGCTCTCCTCTGATTCCAATTCCAGGGTTCTTTCCACCTCCTATGCTACAAGAGCTATTGCTTTTTGGTGGTATGTAAAGCAGTTATTGACCAGTCTGAGCTTCTACCTTTTGAAGACCATACAGTAAGTCACTTTGGTTTTCCCTCAACAGTCACCACTAAATAAGACTTTAAGTGTAAATTCAGTAATGCCAAAGGAACACCAAGCTTAGGTTACAGGTGACTTTCAGTAAGGCACCAAGTACTGTTGGTGGCTCTCCTCTGGCACGAGAGTGACATAATGCTATTCTTAGCAATGAACCACTAAGCCAAATGCTAGGACAGCAAAAACCCGAATGTCTCACAGAGAGGAAGTATGATGTTAGTGGTTAGAACAGGGGTCAGCCTCAGAAGAACTCCATGCTATTCCAAAACACAAATTCTTGGATACATCAATAGGACAAAAACTTGCCACTCATATACTTGATATTTGGGTCTGGTAACTGAATACCTTTAAGGAAAGGTGTTCCTGCAAGTGCCTTTATTTAAATTGGATAAACTTTGTCATAGGTAAAGGAGATTTTTAAGCGAAATTCCCGGGCAAATTTATCTTGCTGGTAACACATTAAGCTTACAAGATAATAAGACATTCTGTTCTTTGGATTTTCTCTTTGTTGGATCCTGTGCAAATCTCAACATCTCAAACCAGAGTTTTCTTCAATCTGCTTGTTTTCAAGTGCTTTGAGATCATGAAAGGTGACTGAGAGCATTATGAGAGCTGTACAGAAAGTGGTCTTGTCACATGTGACACAGGAACTTGTGATCTCCTCATGATGTTGAGCTCATCATTTAACTACTGAAGTGCATTTTGGTAGGGTAAAGCAACTCTTTGGAGCTGGAAGTAAACAGCTTATAAAAACACCCAGTGGTTCCTCAGCTCCAGTACAGTACATAAAAACTTCAAGGAAAATGATGTTAGAAGGACCACAGAACTGTAGCAGAAGGAACTCATTTTTCAGCAGCTAGGAGCTACTAAGTGTCATGGCCTTAGCTTCTATAGCGTAACACTGCTAAGCACCAAGGAGACTGCCTGGCTTATTGGAAAAATCTACCTGAACTGCTGCCAAATGAAAGCTATCCCTCTTCTAAGCAATTCTCACATAAGGCACAGGCTAAAGGCTGATTCTAAGACTCATTCTCAACAAGTTAAAGGTAAATAAATAAGAGATTCATTGTTCAAACATATTTGTGTCATCACAGAAATATAAAAAGGCTGATTATGCAGCTAATATTTGTCTCCAAGGAATCTTCCCCTTCTTCTGTTTTAATGTCCCATCATGCCAACAACAGAACATTTAAAAATGTCTAAAAATACACCTATTATTCATCTGTAAAGGCAGCAGAAAAAATGACAGAGGGAAAACAAAACCAACAGCTTGTGGGGGGTGTTCTGGCATGGCTACAACTCAATTCCTCCTTAAAGTGTGTGTGTGTGTGTGTGTGTGTGTGTGTGTGTGTGTGTGTGTGTGTTGGTCTTTGTTTTCTTCTGCTCTCATTCATTGGCTCAATTTCATAGGTGAGAGGGAGGGGAAGAGGGAGGGAGGGAGGGAGGGAGAGAGAGGGAGAGAGAGAGAGAGAGAGAGAGAGAGAGAGAGAGAGAGAGAGAGAGAGAGAGAGAGAGAGAAAGAGAGAGAAAGAACACGAGAACACATGGGATGGGGAATTGTTTACAAGAGTTATGGTAGCAGTTCTTAGCAGCCCATCGAGAATTCCTGGAATCAGCCCCTGAATGTTTTATTCTAGGTCAATGTCAACTTAGGGGCTGTACAGATCACACAGAACATCTTTCAACCTCAGAGGCCTTTATTGAGACCTCAAAATGAGGAAGGAAGAGAAAAAACAGAAAGGATGAAGGAAAGGAGAGAAAGGGAATGGGTGGGAAGAAGAAGTAGGAGAAAAAGGGAGGAGGATCAAGGGAGAGAGAGACAGAGGGGGGGGGGAAGAAGAAAAGAAGAGAGGAGAGGAGAAGAGAGGAGAAGAGAGGAGAGGAGAGGAGAGGAGAGGAGAGGAGAGGAGAGGAGAGGAGAGGAGAGGAGAGGAGAGGAGAGGAGAGGAGAGGAGAGGAGAGAAGAGAGAAAGCTGAAAGTGGGTGGGGCAGAGAGCCTTTCCAGAACTCTACCAACCACAGTGCGAGGAATTATGATAAACACCAACTCTGGAAACCAGATACAACAGTACATTGTGTTCTTCTCCTGAAAAACAACCAGACTTCTGCTCACTTAAAGTAAACAGTTAATCCTGTTGTTTATCTTTTTAACTCAATGTGATGTTAACAGGACAATATCCATTGCACAGAAAATGTGTTTTTATTCTTTAAAAAATCGTATTTTCTCCTTGCACCCCCCCCCAAATAATAAAAGGAAAAGAGAGGCAATATTACATGTAAACTTTCTAATATCAGTGAGCAGGAAGGAATAACAATCTGTCTTGGCTTAAACTGACAGCCAAAGGATGCCAAAAAAAACCTGAGACATGCCTTTTCTACACTCACACATTTTATTTTTGGAAAATGGCACGCTATTTGTTTCGTTTAACTACTGCACGGCTGAGATTTTTTTTTAACTACCCTTTTCACATCCTTTTGCAAGCTGGGTCTGTAAGGAAGGAGCAAATAGTACTGTGGGTATGATAAGCATCTCACTGAACTTAGATTTAAGTTATTGTTCTTCAAAGAAAAGGGGCCAAGAAAAAAAAGTGAATTGCACTTGTATTTTACTATAATAACAAATCCCATTTATATAGCACTTTGAAGAATACAAAGCACTTCCCTCCTAGCAACCGTGGGAGGTCGGCAGTGCCAGGACTTTATGCATGAAGGAAAGGAAACCGAAGAAGCGTGAGTTGACTAGCTCATGGCCCCTGTAGTAAGGTAGCATCACATCATGCATTTGAACTCAGGTCTTCTGACTCTGTGTCAGTACACTGCCTCTCTTAAACTGGTTCTTATGGCAGGTTGCTTGGGCCCTGATTTTTCAAGCATGAGAAATATAACATACTTTAAAAAAGTTGGAATTTGTGTGGGGTGCTTTGGTTGGTGTTTTAAAATAATGTGTGGCCCTATCCATATGAAGGATGGTACTGACCAGAGACTAGTATCCTGGCTGAATGAAAACTTCTTGAGGGAGGGAGGGAGGGAGAGAAGGAAGGAAGAAGGGAAGGGAGGGGAGGGGAGGGAAGGGAGGAAGAAAAAAGCATTTATTAAGGACCTCCTAGACATCAAGCACTGAGCTAAACACCCTACGAATATTCTCTCTTTTTATCCTCACAATGACTCTAGGAGATTGGTGCCATTGTTCCTCCAATTTTACAGCTGAGGAACCTGAGACAGACAAAGGGTAAATGGCTTGCCCTGAGCCACACAGGTAGTAAGTGTCTGAGGCTGAATTTGAACTCAGGTCTGCCTGATGCCAGGCCTGGCACTCTATCTGCTTCACCACTGAATCATTTTGTTTCTATCTTTGTATCTACAGTATCTATAAGGGTTGGATGAGATGAACTGAATGTTTGACAACTCAGTAGGACATGTGGTTTGAGTACGTTTTCCCAGTAGAAGTGATGGGTTTTGCTGTTCTAGTGTGAAAAAGGGCCTGGCTCTGGCCTGGGTTCAAATCTTGATTCTAATGATGCCTGTATCACCTTGGGTAAGTTCTTGAACCCTCCCCAAGCCTCCATCTCCTCCCTCATTTGTAAAAAGGAGGAGCGGGGCTCAATATTCTCTAAGATTAGTTGTTTTTAGTCGTGTCCAACTCTTTAAGACCCTGTTTAGGGTTTTCTTGACAAAGATACAGGAGTGGTTTACCATTTCCTTCTCCCACTTATTTTTATAGATAAGGAAACTGAGGCAAACAGGGTTAAGTGACTTGCCCAGGGTCACAGAGCTGGTAAGTGTCTAAGGCCAGGTTTGAACTCAGGAAGATAATTCTTCCTGACTCCAGGTCTGACAATATCCACTTGGCCACCTAGCTGCCCCAAAATGATACAGTCTTACCTTCAATGAGTTTGTTGTTGTTCAGTCATTTCAGTTGTGCCTGATTGTTTGTGACCCCATTTGAGGTTTTCTCAGCAGAGATAATGGAATGGTTTACCATGTCCTTCTCCAGCTCATTTTACAGATGAGAAAACTGAGGCAAACACGGTTAAGTGACTTGCCCAGGATCACACAGTTAGTATGTATCTAAGGTCAATTTGAACTCAGATCTTCCTGACACCAGGCTGGCTCTCTATCCACTGCACCACCTAGCTGCCCTGGCTTAATTAGTAATCAACAAATCACAATATGAGAGTAGGAAAGAACCTGAGAGATCACCTGGTATGGACTCATTTAATAGAATCTGCTATATGTGTGGGAATACTCTGCTAAAAGCTGAGGGAAAGGCAAAGATGAAATCACACAAGGAAAATATTTAATAAGGATTTATTGAACGCCTTCTCTTTTCTTCTCACTTAGCATTAATGCTAGGAGCCATGGGGTGGATAAAAAATAATAGAAGAGGTCCCTGCCCTCAAGGACCTTATAATTAGCAATCTGTTCTAAACTAGTAATTCATTAGGCATGGCCCAAAGGTTGATTCAAAGTGCCAGGGGGAGATATACCATTGTGCAGGTGAGATTCTAAGTCAGTACCAGGTCACAGAGATAGGGGGAATAAAGGGAGATGGAATTTACTCAGACATTTTTCTACCAGGAATTCAGTAATAGCTTTTGAGTTCTGGGCCAACTGTGGTCATATTTTTTTTTCTCCTCTTTGTTACCCAAATAACTGCCTGCTGAGAACCCACAGATCCCACTTGTACTTCCCCACAGTGTCTCTCCCACATTACAACCTGAAATGACATAGATGAGGTGAATGTGACAGGGGAGTGGGACCACAGGCACTAAATCTGAGGGAGTTGTAGCCAGGGTGGGGGTGGGGGGATAGTTGTGGCAAACGGGAGGAAGATAAGATAGTCCAGGGAGTCTTTTGGACTACTAAAATGGTCTGTGACCCAAACTGGCTAAGAATCATTACTCTGGCTTGTGCCACACATGGACAGGGTATAAAATAAACAAACAAAAAAAGCCCAAACAAAAACCTTTCAGATTCTTTATTTCACACATCATCATTTGTCAGGCTCCCTTTTATTGACCATCCCCCCTGCCCCTTCTCTAACATCACTAAAATTAACGGGAAGAATGATGAAAAACCAATGAGATTGTATATTTTAAACATATATATATATATATATATATATATACACACACAGATTTATATAAACATTTTTAAATTTAATTATTACTATTTATATTAATTTATATATTTGTTTAAATAGAAAGCAGAGTAGAGACAGTGTTATAGCATAAACATTACTATTACAAGATAATAACTCAGATACCTGGAGGAGAGCTGCCAGAATGCAATTTAAGAACTGTGGGTCTAATGGAAAGGTTAAAACCACAGTCAGAAGACCCAGACTAAAGTCCCAGGTCTTTAGGCCTTTAGAATGTCACTCTTTCCCACTATGCCTTAGAAATCCCTTCTAAACAATGTGGGCAATACCACTACCCTCCCAATCTTTAAAATAAAGGGACTGGACTAACCCACTCTTCACTAGCTCCATATCTATGACAGTATGATCCTAGATATGTAAACATACATAAAGTACTTTGTAAACATTAAAGCACTACATATGTGGCAGATTATTATTATTTCATTTTTTGCTTATAAATATTTAATATGAAACACATGAAGATTGGGTAACTAGCCCACAGCGTCACACTCTGTCAATTATAGGACTGTGGGACCTTTACAAGACTCCCAATGTCCAAGCCTATCCTAATCTACAGAATATTTCAATAAATTGCTTTAGTTATGCACTATACCACTTCAAATATATGTCTCAATGGAAAGATTCATAGAACTGACTGGATATGAAGCTGAACATTATAATCTTATATCTTTAACACTGGACCCGGAGTAAGGAAGACTCATTTTCCTGAGTTCAAATCTTGGCCTCAGACACTTCCTAGATGTCTGACCCTGGGAAAGTCACCTAACCCCATTGGCCTCAGGTTCTTCATCTGTAAAATGAGCTGGAGAAGGAAATGGCAAACCACTCTAGTATATTTGCCAGGAAAACCCCAAATAGAGTCATGGAGAGCTGGACACAGCTAAAATAACTGAACAACAAGCAAAGCTGAACATTAAACTTTTATACCTTTTAGTGCTGGTCCTGAGATCAGGAAGATTCATCTTCCTCAGTTCAAATCTGGCCTCAGACACTTACTAGCTGTGTGACCCTGGGCAAGTCATTTAACCTTGTTTGACTCAGTTTCCTCGTCAATCAAATGAGCTGAAGGAAATGGCAAACCATTCCAGTGTCTTTACCCAAAAAAACCCCAAATGGGGTCACAAAGAGTTGGACACGTCTGAAACAACTGAATAAGTGCAGCTGGACATTATACTCTTATGCTGTTGAATGTTAGTTGGTTCCATTTTACTACTAGGAGGTGGCCAAAATGACTGTTTGAGGTTTTATCTCCTTTCTTTTCCCTTCTAGCTTTCTATTTGGTGGGATGTTAAAGGAGAAGTTATTTTCAAAACATACAGAAAGGAAGGGAAGAAGAAGCCAGAGGCTTGAAAAATTCAAAAAGTGAGTAACTAAACCCAAATGACAATATTGACAGTACTCTAACAATAGTAGTCTTTCATTTGTACTTCCATAGTATAATCCATGATAAATAAAAGCTCTATTTCCACTGCATACCCCAGAGCTAAAACTAATCAAACTTGAACAAAACCACATTTTTACCTAGTCACGATCACCATTTTAATAAATACTGCATAATGTTATAAAACTCTGATTAGTTAGGACCAAACCAAGGAGAACTCTCATTTAACCAGAAGGTTGGCTTCTGGGGGAGAAGGGGCAGACACCCTTCACTTTTAGAATAGACAAATGACAACAAAACAGAAATAAAGGATTTACTTTGAAACAAATATCCAGTGAGGATCCCAGGGTCATTATACAGTCTTCTCAATTTCTTACATATTTTGCAGCTACTGTGATGCATTAAAACATATATTTAGAACAATGAACTTTAGATCCTGAGACTATGCCACAAGAGAAAAACTTTAGGACAGCGAGGACAGGGTACTGGAATGGGAGTAAGAAGATGTGGGTCAAAATCTAATACTTTGTGCAGGATGAATTGAACAGGGAGCAAATGGAAGGCAGGGAGACCCTTTAGAAAATGATTTCAGTGTCTGTGCAAAAGAGGGTAACAGCAATGTGAGGGGAGAGAATGGGATGGATTTGAGAGCCACTGCTGAGGTAAAATGACTAGAACTCGGCTACTCATTGGACATTGAGGGTGTACCTTCGAAACAGTAAGTGCTTAAGAGTGGGGTAGCTAGGTGGCACAGCGTATAGAGACAGCAGCAGGTCTGGAGTCAAGAATACTGAGTTCAAATCTGGCCTCAGACACTTAGTAGATGTGTGACCCTGGGCGAGTCACTTAAACCCTGTTTGCCTCAGTTTCTTCCTCTGTAAAATGTGGGTAATAATAGCACTTACCTCTCAGGGTAGATTGTAAAGTGCTGAGCACAGTAACTAGCTATTATTATTATTATTACAATAATAATAAATTTTATTAAATTGAGGAAGAGAGAATGTCAAACTCTCAGTATGCAACTCTGGATTATTGAGAGGGTGGTGATTCGACAAAAAAAAAAGCAAGCTTACTTTATGGTCAGGTCTGATTTCTCTTTTACATGACTGTAGAAGCTTTTCTGTTCTATAGGCTAAACATAGGAGAGTAAAAAGAGAGCTGGATACAGAATCAGAGAACCTGGGTTTGAATTTTGGATCTACCAATTATTCCTGGGTGAGAATCACTAAAATCACTAAAGCTCCTTGGGCTTCAGTTTTCTCTTCTGTAAAATGAGCGGGGTGGGGAACTAAATGACATCTAAGGTTCTCTCCAGCTTGAATTCTATGACTCTCTGTATGCCTACCATCACTGTACTCATTTGGTTCCTCATCTGTCAAATGCACTGGAGAAGGAAATGGCAAAGCATTCCAGTGTCTTTGCCCAAAAAAACCCCAAATGAGGTCACAAAAAGTTGGACACGTCTGAAATGACTGAATAAGTGCAGCTGGACATTATACTCATGCCACTGAGTCTTGGTTCCATTTTTCTAAAAATATATCTACATGGAATATTATTGTGCTATAAGAAATGACAAGCAGGATGATTTCAGAATAACTTGGAAAGAATTACACGAACTGATACAGCAAAGTGAAGTGAGCAGAAACAGGAAAACATTGTACACAGTGACAGCAATATTATATGATGAACTATGAATGACTTAGGTCTTCTCAGCAATACAATGATCCAAGACAATTCCAAAAGATTCATGATGAAACATGCTATCCATCTCCAGAGAAAGAACTGATACTGTCTGAATAAAGTTTAAATGAAGCATACTATCTGAACTTCTTTCCTTCTTTCCAAGTTTTCTTGTACAAAATGATTAATATGGAAATGTTTTACATGATTGCATATGTATAACCTATGTTGGATTGCTTACCATCTCAGAGAAGGGGTAGGGGGATAGAAGGAGGGAGAGAGGGATAGAATTTGGAACTCAAAACTTTAAAAAAATGTTAAAATTTGGTTACCATGTAATTGGGGAAAAATAAAATATTTTTTAAAAAAGTACACCTACAGTTCCCTTAATTCTAGTATGGGATGGTTTTAATATCATTTATTCTCCTAGTTACCCTATTATAGACTCATTCTAATTTGTCAATGTCATTCCTAAAACATGATACTACAGATATGACCTAGATAGGGCAAAACCCAGAATGGGATTTTCATCTCCCTCATTTTGAATGCTATGATTCTATTATACTGTTAACTATTAACTTTTAACACTGTTGTTGACCCATACTTTCTTTTTTATTAGTTAATTAATTTATTTTTAGTTTTCAACATTTACTTCCATAAGTTTTAAATTTTCTCCTCCTCTCTCCCCCCTCCCTCCCCAAGATGGCCTGCAATCTGATATAGGCTCTACATATATATATTCCTATTAAACATATTTTCACATTAGTTATGTTGTATAGGAAAATTACAACGAATGGGAGAAACCATGAGAAAGAAAAAACAACAAAACAAAACAAAAAAAGAAAATAGTCTGCTTCGCTCTGCATTCAGACTCCATAGTTCTTTCTCTGAATGCGGATGGCATTTCTCCATCATGAGTCCTTTGGAATTGTTTTAGGTCCTTGCATTGCTGAGAAGGGCTAAGTCGATCAAAACTAGTCATCACACACTGTGGCTGTTACTGTGTACAATGTTGTCCTGGTTCTGCTCACTTCACTCGTCATCATTGAACTTTCAATACACTAACATATGAGGCCCCTTTCCACATTAACATATTCCTGTTATTTTTTTTGGATCATTCAACTTAAAAGCTATCCTCCTAGCTTCTTGATGTCCTCAGATTTCATAACATGCCTTATATGCTTTCATCTAAGTTACTGATAAAACTTGAAATGGATCAAGGGTGGAGCCCTGTAGTATTCCACTCCTTTCCTCCAAGTTGACATGAATCCATTAGTCATCAATCTTTTGTTCAAGTCATTCAGCCAGTTCCAAATCCAACCAACTGTACCATTATCCATTCATCTTTCCAACTTGTCACAAGGATATCATGAGAGACTGCCAAATCCCTCACTGAAATCCAGGTGTGTTATATTTATGGCATTCCTCTAATCTACCAATACAATCAAAAGGAAAGGAAAATAAGGTTAGGATAGCACAACTATGGGGGAGGAGGGGATGGGAATGGACCTTTAACAGAACAGAGGACTTTCAAGCTTTTTTTTTTAGTTAGATTTTTTTATTTTTAGTTTATAATACTTAGTTTTACATGTTCTTGAGTTTCAAATTTTCTTCCCTTCCCTCTCCTCCTCCCTCCCCCTCCAAGGCGGCATGCAGTCCGATATAGATTCTACATAAACCTTCACATTAAATTTATTTACACAATAGTCAAGTTGCCAGGAAGATTTATGACCAATGGAATTAATCATGGGAGAGAAGAAACAAGACCAAAAAAAAAAAAGAGAGAGAGAGAGAGCAAATAGTTTGCCTCAATCTGCACTCATATTCCACAGTTCTTTTTCTGGATGTAGCTAGCTTTTTCCATCATGAGTTCTTTAGAGCTGTCTTTGAGCCTTGTATCACTGAGGAGAGGCAAGTCTATCAAAGTTAGTCATCACAGAATCAATATGTCTGTGGTTGTGCATAATGTTCTCCTGGTTCTGCTCCTCTCACTCAGCATCAGATTATGTAGGTCTTTCCAGGTTATTATGAAGTCTGTATCTTCCCCATTTCTTACAGCACAATAGTATTCCTTTACATTCATATACCACAACTTGTTCAGTCATTCCCCAATTGATAGGCATCCCCTTGATTTCCAATTCTTTGCCACCACAAAAAGAGAAGCTATAAATATTTTTGTACATACAGGTCCATTTCCACTTGTGTGATCACTTTGGGATATAGCCCTAGAAGTGTTATTGCTGGGTTAAAGGGTATGCACATTTTTATAGCCCTCTGGGCAACTTTCAAGCATTTTTGATGAAAAGACCAGAGCTGAGTAGAAATTCTGAAATAAAAATACAAGCCCAAGGAAACCCCAAAAAAGTAAAGTTGTTTGAGCAATTAGAAGGAGTGGTAATGATATTGTAGTGTTAACATTTTAATAGGAGAAGAAACAAGTGTTCCTTCAGAACTTTAATGTCTTCAAAGGATATGGAGTGAGTTAAGTCACTTAACCTCTGTTTGCCTCAATACAGTGGAGAAAGAAATGGCAAACCATTCCAGATCTTTGACAAGAAAACCCCATGGATAGTATTGGCATGCCATGGTTCATGGGGTCATGAAGAGTCAGACATGGATGAACAATTCTGTTCTAAGGGTTTTAAGAGGGGAAAGAGAAGGGAGGGCAAAAGGAGGAATATACCAGTATAGGAATGAGGAAGAAGGAGGTAGAATTTGCTATTCTTTATAAGTGGAGCATTTGAGAAGAGTATATAAACATGGAGGAAGGGGTTGAGGGAACTTCATTATTATTTGAAACAGAAAAATAAGGGTTGAACACACATAGAATTTGTTGTGCAAATACATCAAACAACAGGGGATGAGCAGGAATAGGGAGGTGGTAAGAGGGAGGATAATATTAGGGAGGGAATAGTCATAAGCCAAACCAATATCCTGATTCTGAATGGAGAATGAACAGAAAGAACTAGAATCTAAGGAAGTGCCATAGATGGCCTCTTAGACAATTGGGGGATGACTTAGCAAATATGTGGCATATGAATTTGACAGAATATCACCACACTGCAAGAAATGATGTGAATTTCAGAAAATCTGGGTAGAAAGAATTGTGCTAGCACAGTGATTGGCATACAGTAAGCACTTAATAAATGCTTTTTCATTCATTCACACACAATCACCATGCTAGTTTAGAGCCCCGTCATCTCACACCTGGACTAATGCATTAGGTTTTTAATTACTCTCCTTGCATTAACTCACTAACTATTCCAACCCATTCTCCACAAAGCTGCCAAAGTGATATTCATAAAGCATAGGCCTAACCAAACCACATCCCTACTCAAGGAGTACCAATGACTCCCTCTTGTCCCTACAATAAAATACAAACTTCTCTGTTTGACATTTAAAGCCTTTTTCCATTGAGATCCAGCCTACTTTTCCAGACTCATTGTTGCATATCATCTTCCTTCACAGACTCTACATTCTGGCCAAATTAGACTAATTATTGCTCCCTGTCTATGGCATTTTATCTTTCATCTCGGTGTCTTTGCACAGGCTGTTCCCAGGCCTGGAAGGCATTCTCTCCAACTGTCCTCTCACAGAACCCAGCTTCCTTCGAGGCTCTTCTCACTGAAATTTAACCTTATCTCTGTAGATAAGTAAATACTGTATATTATATATATTAAATGCTATCCATACATATGTGCACACACACACACAGAGTAATATCCAGGGCAGAGGGTAACTCCAACCTGACTAATTTAAAGAAGCTATTGATGGTGAAACATTGGAAATGTACAAAAGAATAGATATCAACAGATTATCATCTTTTCCCAAAGAAGTTTAACTGACGTAAATCATTCACAACAGGGGACTAAAAGAGCCTAGAAACCCCAGCCAGCAAAGATAATCCCCTGGACAATCAAAGAGATGTGCTACCCAAGGCTGAGTCTGAGGACCTGGTTTCAAATTCTACTTCTGAATCTTAAAACCTGTGTGACATAGGGCCTGTGTAATATCCTTAGACTTCGGTTTCCTCATTTGTTAAGTTAGGAGGTTGATTTTTGAGGTCCCTTTCAGCTCTAAATCTATGACAGTATGATCCTATAAATTTGTTTGTAGAATCTTACGGAAGAGGATATTAGGTGACTCTGAGTGATATTGCCTCGTAAAAGAGCAAGAAGCAGTATATATGGAAAATCAAGTTTATAGAAAGCTTAGTGGAAGGCCCAATCAAGCAAAAACATCCCAGAGCATTTAAGATTAAACCTAGAAGGGTAAAACCCATTTTTTTTTTAAAATAGAAGAGATCCATAAAGATTTTTAAAATAAACTTTTCTCTGTAGCAATGATAATGGAATTACCACATTTGGATGCTAAAACAAAAGTCCCTATGTGCTATACAAGGAAGCAGAAATGGTACCAAAGAAAATAGAGCTGGGAAGAGTAGTTGAACTACACCAAGTACAAAGAGGAGATTCAAGTCAGAGGTGACTTATAAGGTATCTGAAAGAAGGGAGAATACCAAAGCTTATGAATAATCTCAGACCTTACTGTTATCTTAAGAAAGGTGGTCAATATGTACCAATCCGCCTACTCTTATACTTCTGGAACTTTTTTTTAAAAAATAAGAATAATCTTCAAAGGCATTGAAGGTACCATCAGTGAAGGCATAATAAGAGAACAGGCAGGCTTTTGCAAATACTATTTTATAGAAAACTACATAAGATCTTATATCTAGAGCCACAAGTGACCTTAAAAAGTGACCTTAAAGATTTCTTTGTATCCCCAGCACTTAGAACAGAGTAAATAATAAATAGTAAATAAATGATTATTCACTGACTGACTGATGTAGATAGTAAGTGAAGGAGGTAGGATTTGAACCCAGGTCCTCTGACTTTAAAGGCAACACTCTTTTTATCATAATATATTGCTCCTCTCACTTTAGTAACATAATTAATAGAAAGGTTTAGAAAACTCAAGATCCAACTATGTGTCTTGTTTATTGAGTATAAGAAAAATATTTGATTAACTAGCAAAATGTTACTTTAAAGCCTTAATTTCTCTAATAAGGAGTTTCCTTTGCACATGATAAAATCATACAAAATTTCTTGAAAAACGTAACAATTACTATAATTTTCTATTCTACTTTATACCATATCTTCTTGTTCCTATTTGCCTTCTTTGGAAAGTCTGGAAGCTTGGGCTATAACATCCAAAATGGAATTGTTTTTGCTATGAATAATAATAGTAATAACTCACATGTTTATATGAAACTCTGTGGTTTAAAAGGTGTATTTCTCACAACAACCCTATGAGGTAGAAAGTACAAATATGATTTCTCATTTCACACACAAGAAAAGTGATGTTCAGAGACATTAATTATATTGATAGTGGGAGAGCTAGCTAAACTGTCTTCTGACCCCAAATCCAATGCCCTTTCCATGACACCATCCAGCTGCTCATTTCCCAAATTTCCCACCTCTGACCACCACCACCCTGATCCTGCCACCAAAGACAGTACAAGGAGGTAGATGAGAGAGGGCTGATGTCACAGCTGTGGCAGACGTTTTTACCACACATCCCTTGCTGTAGCCAGCACTCACTGAGGGGAAACCCACAGGTCCCGAATGCCCTGGCACCACCCCCGTGATACTTCTGTTGACACTGTACTTATAACTTTAAACACTGGCAATTAAAAGAGCGTCTCCATGTCAGTGACTGTGATGGATGACTACAAAAAGTTTATGTAGTTAAACAAAGTGAATTGTTAAAAAAACCATAATAATTCAAAAGATGAAGAGTGCAGGCATTGTGCTACCATGTGTAGTGCACTTTCATTGACGGTATCTTTTGGTTGACACAGAAACAACAAATCTTTCCCTTTTTAATGATGGCATTCATATTGGATCTCTAGCACACAAAGATCTGAGGTCCTTTCAATGTCAATGCTTCCTATATACAATATACACAGGAAACATTTCACCTACTACTGAATTATAGCTACCTCTGGAATAGAAGGCAACAGTTATGTAAACATGAACAGTAATATTACACAAGTCAGAACAGGAAGTGAAGAATACTGTAGCTAATTAACTAGTTGAACATAGAATGTTCTATAACAGCCAAATGAATAAAGGGGAAATCAGACATAGAGTACATTCTATTTTAAAGAGAGACATTCTTTATACTTTTTTTAATCTGCTTTTTTGCTATTCCAGGATGGGTTTTGCTAATAGTGATGGCCATCCAAGTGTTTCATTGTAGGTAAAAAGGCCAATATGCTTTTAATATTGTAGTGGTATTTCTGATTTTTTCCTTCCTTCCTTCCTTCCTCTGCTTCTCTCTGTTTCTCTTTGTCCTTTTTTCCAGAAGTTGGGTCTCCAGAAAGTTCAGTGGCCACTCTTAGGCCCAATCCTACTGCTAGCCCCTCCTTAGGCAGCATAGCAGCCAACTCCTGGATCCTTACGATAATGATAATACTCCATTTATCAACTGCAGGAATTTTCTTTCGCTGTCCTCAAAACCTGGAATGTTGTCCTTTCTTATCTCCATCTCCTGACTTCCTTCAAGTCCCAGCTAATATCCCACCTACAGGAAGCCTTTTCCAATCTCTCTTAATTCTAGTTCCTTCCCTCTACTGATTATTTCCTACTTATCCTGTATGTACCTTGTTTGTACATAGTAGTTTTCAAGTTGTTTCTCTCATTAGACTGGAAGCTCTTTGAAGGCAGGGCTGTCTTTTGGCTTTCTTTGTATCCCCAGTGCTAAGCCCAGGGTCTAGCACACAGTAGGCGCTTAACAAATGTTTACGGACTATCTAGATTTAGTGCAGACCCCCAATAGGTTTTAGTCCCCCTGCAGTTCAGATCTTCTAAACTCAATTGATCCACCAGTTCCAGTATCCTTGGTTGCAGGGATTACAGATGTGTGTAATAACATCTAGTTGTCCATATATTTTCAATATTGCCTGGTTCTATCTCCTCATTGTAGAGATGAGGAAACTGAAGTATAGACAGAAAAAAAGTCAGTTAAAACAGAGCATTTATTAAGTACTTAATATTTGCCAAGCACTATGGGAAGAGCAGGTGACATAAATAAAAGCAATACAGTCCCTGCCTTCAAAAAAAAACTTATTCTAAAGAGGAAAGACAACAAACAAAAGGGAGGAAGAATGGGGATGGATATTCTGTTTGTCAGATCTTGTGAAGATGGCCTACAAGTAAGTGGCTTGGGGGCCTGGTTCCAGACAGGATAAGGCAAAAGCTCACTTATCAGAGTCCAGAGTAAGGACAAAGTCCAAGGATTAAGGATGGAGTGGAGATGGGAAAGATGGCCAGACTTAATGAGCACGGTATGGAGAGAGTGCATGACCAGGTCTTCGAACCCAGTCTCCTGATTCCTGAACTAATGCTGTTTTGTTTTTCAAACATTATGCACTGCTGTAACCAGCAACAGTATGGTCTTGTGTCGTTGGTAATTCTGTCTCCTGCACTCATGCATATTCAACGACAGTCAATACATATGAATCAAGGACTTATATGCAGAGCAATGAACTAGACACTTCAAGATGTAGAATGTGACATGCAATTTTTGTTCTTGTCTAATGTAGGAATTTGTTTTGCATGACCTTGTATGTTTGTTAACGATGGTTTGTCTTTTTCAGTGAAGGGGAGGTGGGAAGGAGAGAAAATAAATGCTTATTAATTTTAAAAAATTACAATGTAATAATATTCCATCACATTCATACAAAAAGTTGAACCTGGAACATTAATAAACTGGTACATTACATAAATGGCATCTTTTTTTTTGGTAGCAGTACCATTGCTTATAGGATAATATAAAAATTCCTTAGCACAGTTTTTAAAGCTCTTCACTACTTGACTCCAGCCTATGTTTCAAGCTTTACCTCACATTACTGCTCTCAGTGCAGTTCACATTCCAACACTCCAGCTCATCAGTTAGCACCCAAACTCTTCATTCCCTCCTCCATCTTTCTGTCTTTGCATAGCTTAGAATGGACTTCTTCCTGACCATCACTTCTTGTCTACATCTTGTTTGCACATAGTTGTTTGAACTTTGACTCCCTGATTAGACTGTAAGCTCCTTGAGAGCAGTGGCTGTCTTTTACCTTTTTTTTTGGTATCCCAAGGGCTTAGTATAGTGCCTGGCACAGAGCAGGTGCTTAGTAAATGCTTAATAAATTGAACTGAACTTAATCACTCTGGGTCTCAGTTTCCTCATGTAAAAATGGGGGTTAGACTAAATGACTTCTGAGATTCCTTTCAGTTTCAAATCTAAGATCCTATGAAGAAGAGTTAAGAGTCATATAAAGCCTTGGGTGGGGAGGTGGGGGGGGAAACAACATTGACCTTGGGAATGAAGAAACTCTTCATGGAGAAGACAGCATTTGAGACTTTAAAAGACGGGGAACAATTTAGTAGAGGAGAAACATTCAAGGCAGAGGAATGCTTTATCCATGGAATTGGGAAAGGGGTAGGGAGGGTATCTAGGACCAGATATTTAGGGACCTTAGAGGTTGTCAGGTCCATCTTTTTGGTTTACAGATGAGTAAACTGAGATCTGGAGAGGATAACTGACTTGCCCATGGTAAACGTGGGTAGGTAGTGATAGAGACAGAATTCAAATTCATGTCCACTGACTGGATCCCAATCCAGAGCTCCTTCCACCGCACCACCCTGCTATCATGTTTGAGCCATATCATCTGTGAGGTCAAGTGGTACATATGAAGTCTACATTTGCAAGGGGGCATAAAGTTCCGGAGGTCTTTGAATGTCAGGTTAGGGAGTTTGGGGTTTCTCCAGTAAGCAATAGGGGTTCATTAAAAGGACTTGAGCAATAACGGGACCAGATCAGTTTCCTAAAGCTTCTGCTCCTAATGTGCCATTCCATTCTGATGGCTAGATACCAGGGTGACCGACAGCCTGCTGTTGTTATGATTTCCCAGAACTCATGCTATAGCAAATTATATTTCCTTAAAGCTTCCCCCACTGCTCACTGTGTTTGAAATTATCTCACTTCAGCTCAATAAAGAGTGGCTTCAGAGGGAATACTTTGGTTATCTAATCTATGCTTCAAACATGGATTGCTTAGGAAATCTGTGAAACAGCAGGCAATAAACAATAATTCTGTCCTGGTGGAGTTGCAGAGCTCCAGATCATCATGGTTAGTTCCATCTTGCCGCTGACACCAGCCTAAGTGAAGCGCCATACTTGAGACTTAATGCTACACTTTAGTACACATGCTTTAATATCTATGGCTTGCCAATATACCATCAAGGGAGGGAAGGAGTACTTTTAGAGTGCCTACTATGTGCCAGGTGCTGTGCTACGCATTTTTTAAACAAATATTATCTCATTTGATTCTTACAACAACCTTGCAAGGCAGATGCTGTCATCATCTCCATTTATCAATTGAGAAAACTGAGGCAGACTGAGCTTAAGTTGCAGGGTCACACAGCGAGTGACTGAGGTCAGATCTGAACTTAGGTCTTCCTGAATACAGGCTCAGTGCTCTAGCCACTGCCTTTTTCATATTTGTATTCCAAATTTGATTCTTTGTTGTGGCCATGAAAGTGGGTAAAATCCTTGGGTTTTTATGGCTTGTCAGTACAAATTGTGGTAGGTTTTGCTAGGCTAGAAAGGCTTGGAGTATGGTCTGAACAAAGCTTTTTTCAGTGACTAGAAGAACCGAGTTATATCAATATGGATATTCCCACTATAAATACAACTATCAGAAAAAGGAGTTGCAGTTAATTGCAAGGATTTCTCATGGGTTCTCCTTGGAAAAGTAAATAAAGGAGTTGCCTTGACTTATTTTATATCATGAATCCAAGGGCAACAGGAAACATAATTTTATGAGACTTCTGGCCATCCCATTTTTTTTTTTTTACTTTTTTCTTTTTTTTTTTTTTTTTGCAGGGAGGAAGGCAGGGCAATTGGGGTTAAGTGACTTGCCCAAGGTCACACAGCTAGTAAGTGTGTCAAGTGTCTGAGGCCGGATTTGAACTCAGGTCCTCCTGACTCCAGGGCCGGTGCTCTACTCACTGCGCCACCTAGCTGCCCCCGGCTATCCCATTTTTTAGTGGTGGTGCTTAACGTTTGCAAAAAAGAACAAAACAAAGAAATTCTACAGTGAACTCAGTAAGACCCTTCAAATTATATAAAAATATATAATATTCTATGACTTCAATGCAACGGTAAGCCTAGGGAAATAATAAAGGAAAATGTTGAAAAACCTGGCTCAGGAGCAAGAAATGAAAGAGGCCAAAGGCTTACTGACAACACAGAAGTATCACTACTATTTTGCTTTGAGAAGAATTGGGAGGTGGTGTACATGGTGAAAACAAAGATCTTGGCAACTGATCCCATCACTTGCTGACCAACAAAGGGAGAAGAAACGGAAGCAGCATCAGATTTTATATTCTTGGGCTCAAAGATCACTGTAGACGGAAACTACAGTCACGAAATTAAAAGATGGTTGCTCCTTGGAAGGAAAACTATGGTAAATCTGGACAGTCTACGAAAAAAGCAGAGACATCATCTTGCCAACAAAGGTCCATATAATCAAAGCTGTGGTTTTTTCCAGTAGCAATGTATGGCTGGGAGAGTTGGACTATAAGGAAAGCCGAGTACCACAGAATTGTTGCTTTCAAATTGTGGTGCTGGGGACTTTTGAGAGTCCCTTGGACAGCAAGGAGATCAAATCAGTCAATACTTAAAGAAATTAACACTTAAAGAAATCAGTCAATACTTAACGACTCTTTACTGGAAGATCAAATACTGAAGCTGAAGCTTAAATACCTTGGCCACATAATGAGAAGACAGGACTCTTCAAAAGACTCTGATGTTGGGAAAGATTGAAGGGAAAAGGAAAAGGGAAGGCAGAAGACGAGATGGATTGACAGTGTCATGGAAACGATGAACATGAACTTGGATGGCAATATAATTACTTCTTAGAAGAAATGGAGGGGTAAACACCTACACAAAGCTTGGTGAAATAAACTGGTTCCTGAAAGAGAAAGTCATAGGACAGGAATCAGGAGACCTCAAAGGACTTGAGTTGAAAAAGTGGGAGAAAGAATAAGGAAGGTAACTTAGAGGGTTTTGGAACTGTAAGGAAGGACAGAGTTTGGAATTGGGGATGGGAAACATAGAGGGACTTCAGAGAAGTTGAAGGAAGAAGGGGAGAAGGACTCAAGTGAAAGGAGAAGAGCTAGAAGGAAGCAAGAGAAAGGCTGAAAGAGGATAATAATGTAAACAAAAACAACATTAAGATAGCCAAACTCAGTTTACTTGCAATGAACATCTGTCCCAAAGAAGAAATACTGAATCATACTTTCTCTCACTAGAGAGGTGGGGGATCATGATGTAGAATCCTGAAAACACTGTCAGACATGGTTGTTTTGTTTTATAAGCTTTGCAAAGGGTTTTATATGGATAGATTGGTGGAGGTGATATTAGAATTGTGTAGATGTTTGTGGGTATTTAAAAGTCTAAATGATGTTTTCATTTTTTTAAACCACAACAATATCACTGACCCATCCCTTGTATAAAAGAACAACACTTAAAGCAAACCATACATCTCTATCCTCTAGGGCCAAGACTGGGTCATTGCAACTCTTCTGAGTTGGGCTGCTATTTAGTGAACTTTAATGTTATATTAGTTATTAGTTTTAAAGTTCTCTTGCCTCTGCTTACTTTGTATCAGTTCATATAAATCTTCCAATATTTCTCAGAATTCTTTGTATTTGTCATTTTTCTCCCCATAATAATATCTTATTACATCTACATGCCCCAATTGTTCAGACATTCCCTAATCTATGGGCACATATTTTCTTTCTTTTTAACTGCCACAAAAATGGGGCTTCTTCCCAATAGCGGGATTGTTAGAATAAGATCTCTATCTCATCTAGAAGGACAACATGAAAGGATCTGCCAAAGGCTTTCCAGAAATCTAATGATATTATGCCTATAGTATTATTATTCTTACAGGACTGTGCCCCATTTCTGTATTAATGATGCTCCTGTTTCTATCTTCTATTCTGTCCCCAGTACTCAGAACAGTACCTGGTACATAGCAGGCACTCAGTAAAATGCTTATTGAATTGAAAATAAAGGAGTTAAATTATAATATATTCAGACTCAGATCTACTTGATTAACTGGACACGGAGCTGCCAATTAATGAATCAATGTCAAGGCAGAAGGAAGTTAATCTTTTGCTGTTCTATGACTTGGATGGGGGCAAAGATATTATGCTTCTCAATTTGCAGAGAACACAAAGCTAAGACATTATGGGAAAGAATAAAGATCTGGGCTAAAATGACAGGTCTAATCTAATAAGAAAAGTTGTAACAAAAATAAATGTATTTTATAAAAATATATTTGAAGTAAAAAAAAATAAACTTTACAAGTACCAAATGGTGAAGGCCAGATGGGAAAGAGAGGACACAGATAGAAGGACATGACAACTGTATTTGTCTAGAAAGGATTGTCATATGGAAGATTTTTATGTTTTTGCTTAGTCCCCAAGGGCAGGACTAGAAGTGAGTAGTGAAATTTGCAGAAGGGACAATTTGGGCTTGGTGTAAGGAAAAACTTCCTAATGATGAGAACGGTTCAAAAGTGGAATGGATTGCCTCATAAGGTAGTGAGCTCCCCCAAAGGGGAGGGCTTTAAGCAAAGATTTTTGAGGAAGTTGTAAAAAAATAATTTTTGGTCAAGCATAGGATGGAACAAAGTATCTCTTAAGTTCCTTCTCTGATAAACAAAGTGATAGTCTTATTGTATTCTGCTCTCATCCTATCACATTTGGTTACTTTTGGGTGCTACATTTTAGGAAGAACGCTGACACAAATCTGGAGGACGTCCAATGTTAGACAGGATGGCGAAAGTCTTCAAGGCCCGTATCATTTGAAAATCAGTTGTAGTAACTCAGGGTGTTCAGCTTGAAAAAAGACAACATGTGCATGCATGTGACCAGGCACCACATGCAAGCATACATGAAAGGTAGGGACATTATAGCAGTTGTTGCAAATCTGAAAGGCTGTCGTGATGAAGAATTAGATATTCTTTTTTACTCCAGTGACAGAGTTAGAAGCAATGGCTAACAGCTGCAGAGGGGGCAGGTCTATGTTATATACATACATACATACACACACACACACACACACACACACACACACATATATAATTTTCACAAAAATTAGAGCTGTCCAAAAGTAAAATGACTGCTCTGGGAAATAGTGGAGGTTAAAAGGCATGGCTCTATGACTAAGTTATAGTCAGCCGGCTATTCAGATTTCATAGGACTAGTGCTATTTGCCCATCATCAGTCCCATGGAATCTGAATAGCCACTGATACAAAGTCTAAAAAGGATATCTCCTGTTCTCTCAAAAATTTTCAAAATTTAGACTATAACTTAGTAAAGAAATCCATCAGTATTTTTTAAATATTTTGCAATGAAGTTTTTCCAGGCCTTGTGATGCAAACTTATAAAGGGAATCTAGGTGTTCTTGTACTTAATTCATTCTCACTAACCTTGCATTTCAATTCCCTGGTCACTATTTTTGTTAAATACTTAGTAGTCTGAAGATCATTCTCCTCAGAAGAGCAAATAGAAGCAAAGGAGTCGACTAGTTGTCTTCTCTGTTATCCTTTATTACTTTCACATTCACACTGCCCCTGCCATGAATAGCTGACCATGCTGTCTCTGATTTTCTGCTCACCCCAACGTAGTTTTTTTTTTTTCACAAACTCTTTTTGTTCTTAATGTTCCTCACAGGTCTCAAGTCATTTTGGGCTTTAGTGTTCCTGACATCCTTAAAAGATTATTCTACTATTTTTGTAATTATATTCAGAAATCTGTCCTTTTCCCACCATTTTGTATAGGTCTTAAAAAAAAACTGAGTTGATTCCCTGTGTGGCCACATCAGTTTCTTTAGCTAGGCAACCCAGTTGAACTCTCTCAACATTCCCTTCAAAACAACTTTAAAATAATGGTTCAAATCAAATTTCGAGCAGCAGAGCAGAAGAATGGTCAGGATGAAACATTTTTCTGTCCTAAGAGAACTTAGGAGGTCACCAGGAAAAGTTGTAACAAAGGGGTAGAAGCCTGTAAGAAATCCACACACACAGTGACCATAGCAGCTTTGGGAACTCTCAGCTCAGAGAAAGCAAGGAGGTTGAACAACTGGTCTGCAAGAGATTACAGCGAATGCTTTGCTAGCACTGGGTACAATTGGCACTGTTTGGCAATTCTAGTCCATACACAGTTCTGGGTTACAGTTCCAGAGTAGAGAGGCGCCTGGGGGTGGGTTACAAGGGAGCAGGGGGTATATTCACAGTTCCAATGGAAAAAAAGCACTAGCACGTGTGGCTGCAATGGGCCAGGGGCCCTTCCTGGGTAAAGAACAGCGTACAGACCAGGACAGCAATGATCATACCTCTTCTAGTATCACACCACCTTGGAAGCACCTACAATGTGTAGACTCCCAGAACTATCTCTGAAAACAGCATCACAAAAAAGGCCTGAGGCTTCGGATAGTGCCTCCCCACTCCAACATGAGCAGAGGCCAACTTTAACATAAAGTTCAAAGTTAAGAAATAGGCTAGAAAAATGATAAGACAACAAAAAAATAATCTGACCACAAAAACTACTATGGTGGAAGATCAAGACATAAACTCAGAAGAGGACAACAATGTGAAAACAGTTACTAAAAAAGCCTCAAAGAGATATGTTCATTGGCCCCAAACCCAGTAAGAATCCCTGGAAGAATTAAAGAAAGAGATGAGTGGTAGAGGAAAATTTAGGAAAAGACGTGACAGTGATGCAAGAAAATCATGAAAAGAGAGTCAACAGCTTAGTAAAAGAGTCACAAAATATGCTAAAGAAAATAACGCCTTAAAAACAGAATTGGCCTAATGGTAATAAAAGAAGCACAAAAATTCACTGAAGAAAAGAACTCCTTAAAAAGCAGAACTGACCAAGAGGAAAAAGAGGCGCAAAAGCTCACTGAAGAAAATAATTCCTTAAAAATCAGAGTTGGGCAAGTGGAAGCTAATGACTTCATGAGACATCAAGAAACAATAAAACAAAGTCAAAAGAACTAAAAAAAAATAAAAGAAACTGTGAATTATCTTATCAGAAAAAAAACTGACCTGAAAAATAGATGGAGGAGAGACAATTTAAGAAATGGACCACCTGAAAGCCATGATCAAAAAAAGAGCCTAGATATCATCTTTCAAGAAATTATCAGGGAAAAGTGCCCCAATATCTTAGATCCTGAGAATAAAATAGAAATTGAAAGAATTCACTGATCACCTTCTGAAAGAGATTCCAAAATGAAAACTCCCAGGAATAATATAGCCAAATCACAGAGATCCAGGGTAAAAAAAAAATACTGCAAGTAGCCAGAAAGAAACAATTCAAATACTGTGAAGCCATAGTCAGTATTACACAAGATTTAGTGACTTCTGTCTTAAAGGAGCAAAGGGCTTACAATATGATTTTACAGAAGGTAAAGGAGCTAGGATTGCAACCAAGAATAACTTACCCTGCAAAATTGTGTATAAGCCTTCAGGGGGAAAAATGGACATTTAATGAAATAGAGGATTTTCAAGCATTCCTAATGAAAAGACAAGAGCTGAACAGAAAATATGACATTCAAACACAAGACTCAAGAGAAGCAGAAGGCAAACATGAAAGAGTAATCATAAGTAATCATAAGGATCTCAATAAAGTTAAACTGTTTACAACCCTGTACAGGAAGATGATACATGTAACTCCTAAGAATCTCATCATTATCAGGGTAGTTAAAAGGAGTTTACATAGACAGAGAACATGGATGTGAGTCAATCATTTTGGAATGATCTTCAAAAAAAATGAAGGGGTGAGAAATAGGAATGCCCTGGGAGAAGGGAAAAGGGGGAGGTGGTGTTGCTGTTCAATTGTGTCTGACTTTTTGTGACCCCATTTGGGGTTTCCTTGGCAGAGATACTAGAATGGTTTGCCATATCCTTCTCCAGTTCATTTTACAGATAAGGAAACTGAGGCAAGAAGGGTTAAGTGACTTATCCAGGGTCACCCAGCTAGTAAATGTCTGAGGCTAGATTTGAAATCAGGAAGATGAATCTCCCTGACTTCAGGCCCAGCATTCTATACACTGTGCCACCTAGCTGCCCTAAGGGAGAGGTGGAATGGGGAAATTTTTCTTACATAAAAGAGGTATTCAAAGAATGGCTTTTACATTGGAGGGGAAATTGGGGTGAGGAGGAATGGCAGGCAAAACTTAAGCCTCACTATCACTGGAATTGGTTCAAAGAGGGAAGAAAATATATACTTGCACTCAGGTGTGTACAGAAATATAATTTACTCAATAGGGAAATAGGAGGAGAAGGGAATAAGAGAAAGTGGAAAATAGTAAAAGGAAGGACAGATTAAGGGAGGCAGTGGTTAGAAGCAAAAGAAGACTTTTGAGGAGGGACGGGATAAAGTGAGAGAGAAGACGAAGAGGAAGAAAATAGGACAGAGGGAAATACACAGCAATCATAACTGGATGTGAATGGGATGAACTCACCCATAAAGCAGAAGGAGATAGCAGAATGGACTAGAAAGTATAACCCAACAACATGTTTTTTACAAGAGACACACTTGAAAAAGAAAGACACACCCATAGGGTTAAAATAAAGGATTGGAGAAGAATCTAATCTGCTTCAGTTAAAGTAAGAAAAAAAAAAAAGCAAGAGTAGCAATCATGACCTCAGACAAAGCAAGAGCAAAACTAGAGTCAATTAAAAGGGATAATCAGGGAAACTACATTTTGCCAAAAGGTACCATGGACAATGAAGCAATATAAAAAAAAATTTTTTACAGCAAGTTTCTCTAATAAAGGCCTCATTTCTCAAATATATACTGAACATAGAATTTAGTAAAAATCATAAAAATAAGAGCCATTCCCCAATTGACAAATAGTCAATAATACAAAATAGGCAGTTTTCAGAAGAAATCAGAGCAATCTAAAGCCATATGAAAGAATACTCAATCACTATTGATTAGCAAAAGGCAAATTAAAACAACTCTGAGGTACCACCTTGCCTCTATCAGGAATGACAAATGCTGGAGGGGATAATGGAAAAATAGGTACACTAATGAACTGTTGGTGGAGTAGTGAACTGTTCCAACCATTTTGGAGAACTTTGCCCAAAAGGCTATAAGGGCTATACTCTTTCACAAAGCAATACCACTACTAGGTCTGTATTTCAAAAAGATCAAAGAAAGTGGAAAAGGATCTATATGTACAAAAATATTAACAGCAGCTCTTTTTATAGTGGCAAAGAATTGGAAATGGAGAGGATGCTCATCAATTGGGGAATGGCTGAACAAGTTGTGGAGTATGATTGTGATGAAGTACTATTGTGCTATGAGAAACGATGAGAGGGCTGGTTTCAGAAAAACATGGTAAGACCTACATAAACTGATGCAAAGTGAAACAAGAAGAACCAGGAGATCATTGTACATAGTAATAGTGATGTTGTAATGATGATCAACTGTGAAAGACTTGGCTTCTCTGATCCATACAATGATCCAAGATAATTCCAAATGACTCATGATGAAAAAATGCTCTCCGCTTCCAGAGAGAGAACTGAAGAACTCTGAGTGCAAACTGAAGCATAATTTTCTCACTTTCTTTATTTTTCTTGCTTTTTAAAAATATGGCTAATATCGAAACATGTTTCGCATGATTTCACATGTATAATTGATATCATATTGCTTGCCTTCTCAGTGGGTGGGGTAGGGAGTAAGAGGGAGGAAGAGAATTTGGAACTCAAAATTTAAAAAGAAAAGAAGGTCAAAAAATTTTTTTAAAAGTTCTTTCTTGACAATATCCCATTCCTTCTGAGATGACTTCCTCTGCAGAATTTTAAGTTATGAGATGTTACCTATCTATCCTTTCTCTGAACTCTCTGGAATTAGCTCTCCCAACAATTTGGACATGTTAGACTACACCCAGGTTTCCCCTCCTTGTGTAGGATGAATTCTAAGATGGTACAGCCACTTCCTCCAAAGGTTCCCAGCACTTCAGCAACTAGTTTCCTAATAGGATATATTTAGCTACCATGCCATTTTAATAAGGAAGTATGGTTTTAAAGAATAGAGAAGTCAGCAACTTGTTGAGGACTCTCTGGCCCCCTGAACTCAACAGCAGAGCTAGATTACAAAGTTCCACATTTATTAAATGGAGAGATGCCTGATGCCTGTGACCATACACTATACTGATCTCATTTCTGTGTTTTAACTCAAAAGCAGTTCCACAATCAGACAACTAAAGGTATTTCTATAATACTGTATTTCTTTCTTGGGAGTGACACATAATAACATCCATAATCACTCCTATAATCTTCACTTTTTTTACACTCACTTTTTGTAATTTTCTGTTACGATTTTTCCTTATCCACGAGAACTTTTAAACTTCTTTTTCTTGTCTCTATTTTGCATGCATTAGTTCAAAAAGGAACCTATATTCTATGCCACTAATATTCCAAAGCTAGGATGTATCAACAACTTCAGGGGAAATACTCCACTTGTTTAGCAGGCAGCTAGGTGGCACAGTGGATAGAGTGCTAGGCCTGGAGTCAGGAAGATTCATCTTCCTGAGTTCAAATCCACTCTCAGACACTTACTAGCTGTGTGATCTTGGGCAAGGCACTTAACCCTGTTTGCCTCAGTTTCCTCTTCTGTAAAATGAGCTAGAGAAGGAAATGGCAAACCACTCTAGTATATTTGCCAAGAAAACCCCAAATGGAGTCACTAAAAGTTGGAAATGACTGAATGACAACAACAACATTTATTTAGCATCTACTCTGAATAGGAGGGATAGATGTGAACAGGGGTATCACAAATGCCGAAGAATGGTGGAGTCCTGTACGGATAAAATCAGGAGAATTCTGTGGGCATAATATTACAAAGATTTCAGGAAAGTCCATCTTCAACTGGTGCTGACTATAAGCCGTGAAACAGATCATCTGGTATGCAGTAGTTAAAATCCTTAGTTGCTATCAAGTCAAACTTTAAAAAAAAAAAAAGTATTTAAGAATGTGCATTCTTTTAATACCATGACTGCAGAATTTAGAAGTCCTACTCTTTAGGCAACAGGGGCCCATAAAAAGGGATGGTAAAACATACCAAGAAATCTTATTTTGAATAGGGACCTTTTGTAAAGATAGTATCCTGAAATGATTTAGAGAGCTAGATAACACTGGCATGCAGTCAAGAAGAATAGCAGGGAGAGATAAAGAGAGGGAGAGATATGCTTATATTTGTGATCTGGAATGGTACGGACAGATGCATACAAGAAGGCTGTTTCAGATGTCAAGCAATGCTGAGAAGGTTCTCACACCAGCTATTGTAAGATGCTAGGTAAGCATTCAGCACTACTTGATAATTATAAAACTCAGTGACAAGGGAGAGAAAGGAGATCATAGCAACTCTTTCAGGACAGTTGTTTGTTGTTGTTTTTTAACAACAGAAATAAACATGGAATAAGTGAGAACAACTTACAGACAAACTGTGAAAAACCTTTTGGAGAAAAAACACTTTTTCTTGAGACTAAAACAATGTCTTGGTGCCCAGAATTATACATCATAAAGCTCCTCAAATACAGTACTACTATTCACTTGAGCATTCGTGAATTTCTTTCAAAAAACTGACATGAGTTTTATTGTTTTTCTGAGACCACAAAAATTTTTTTCTAAGTTGCTAGCATAGTCCTCTGGGGTTTATAGTGTGTTTCAGACATACTTGGGGACAAAAAGTGAACTTCCACCCCTCTCCACTACTGGTTTATTTCCTCATTGTGACTCTATAGGTCTAAAGGTTATGCCCTGGAATATTTTCAGCAGTGACCAAAAATGCAGAAACTCTTTCTCTAATCAGCCTGGCCCCACCCTGGAGCAAAAGGAGGGAAATCCCCATCTGTAGTGGAATGGTTTTCCCTCTGCCAATATCAAACCATGAACTTACAGGCTTAGGTAAAAATCACTGCTAATAGTCATGTAAGTTATTAGAAATATCAACATAAAGATAATGATAAACATTCAAACATCTTTTGAAGAAATTAGTGTGGGAAGGAGGTTCTCAAGAGAGGGATGGACATTTAAACTCTGTGTAAAAATTAAATAAAATTTTTCAGTACAGTGCTGTACTGTAGCAAAATGGGGGAAACAAGGAACTGTGGCCTGGACTTCACTCCGGACCACGGCTACATCTGCTGGTTTGGCCTGGTCTCTGCTCCAGTCCACTCCTGCCATGTGTTTTTCTTCTTTGACTCTCTCTGGCCTGCATGTTTATCCGTCTGTATCTTGCTTTCTCCCTTGCTAGTCTGGCAAAACTCACATTCAAGTCCCTTCCTCAAGGCCACTATAATTCCCAAACAAACAGAGCTCTCTTGAATGCTGGCCAGCAATCTAGCCCAAAGACCCTCTCATTCTGGGAAGGTCCTCCAAAGTCTTCCAAATCTCTTTAACCAAAGGCTAAATTAGTTTGACCTGACACTCATTTCTATATTATACTATTTAGTCTCTCAAAAGTCTTCTTGAATAGAGGTTAGGTAGCTTCAATAGGTCTAAATTAAAAAAAAAATCAGCAGAATTATTTGCTAGCAACCAGAGGGTGAAGATGCTAGATGGCACAGTGGATAGCGTGCTTATTAGACGCTTATTAGTGGTGAGACCCTGGGCAAGTCGATTGACCTGTCAGCCTCAGTTTCCTAAACTGTAAAGAGTAGGGTAAGACTCCATGGCCTTTAAGGTTCCTTCCAGCTCTAAATCTCTGATCTAAATTGGGTGATCACTGGCAATACTGATAAATCTCTCATCTATAAAATGAGAGGGTTGGACAAAACAACCTCTATTGACTCTTTCTAGCTTTAAAACTATAATTCCATGATTTTATATTAGTATTGTGTTATTAGGTATTTATGATCATACTGAGAAACAACATTGGCTGTAATTCCATTTTGTCTGTATGCCTGTACTTGGCACAGGAGGACTTTGCTGCTCTGGGGAGATAAGTATTTAGGACAGGAAATAAATTTTCTTGGTACTTTTGCATTTGAAAGTACCCTTGAACATACTCACATTCCTTTGTTTGTTTTTATTCAAGCTATGTTAAAACCCTAGGCCATTAACCACAAGAAGCAGAATATCGGGAATATCGGTCTCTGGTCAAACACAAGATACGGTATAGTAAAGAGAAGACTTCTAATACATATTGATTCATAATGTCCCTCTTGATTAGAGCGCAACTGGTGAGAATACAATTTCAGGGTCAATGTGAATTGACAAACATTTCTTAAGCATCTATTCTATCACAAGGCTCTGGGCCAGTTGTCAGGTATTCCAAGGTAGAGCTTACAGACTATCGTATTGTATGTAGAATATGCAATAATGCATATAGAATACAACATACCATAATGACAGGGGTAGAGGAAAGTAGCAGAAAAAGTATAATAGAAAAATTTGAGGATGAGGAGGGTATACAAAGAGGCAGCTAGAACTGGAGTCAGAAAGACCTGAGTTCAAATCCAGCCCCAGATATTCCCCAACTCTGTGACTCTGGACGAGTCATTTAACCTCCGTCTGCCTCAGTTTCTTCAACAATAAAATGGGGAGTAATAAAACTACCAATCTCCCATAGTTGTTGTGAGGATCAAATGCGATACATATAAAGTGCTTTGCAAACCTTAAAGCACTATATAAAGGCTACTCGTCATTGTCCATCACCATCATCATCATCTACATGTATTTGCTTTATTCTGCTCTAAGTCATACTTCTGACTCCCTGCACTTTGCCATTAACACTCAGTTGCTTTCTCATCCTAGACCATCCGTCTACCGGGCCAGCCTTCTTTGGAGTTCGTTCTGAGGGCCTCCATTTTGGGGAAGGGCCTAGGCCTGCCAGGCTTCATTCTCCTCCCAGCAGTGATTCTGACTTTGTGGACCCTGGCTTGAGTACCTAAGCTCCTGGAGGGGAGGGAATTTTTTTTTTGCCCGTATTTGTATTTAGCACAGTGCCTAAAATGTAATAAGAGCTTAATAAATGCTTGTTCCTTACTTGTCCACCAGAAAGAAGATCCTGAATGACTTTTTTTTGGGGGGGAGGGGTTGGGTGTGGGTGTATAGAATAGAGGTGGAAAGATGAAAGTGAAAACTTTGGCCAACTCTGACTTTAGCACTTAACACAGCACCTGACACAATAGGTGTATACTAATAAACGCTTATTTACTAATTATTTGTTTCATAGCCTAGCAAAGGGCAGAAATCGGTGCTATTATTTTCAGAGTAGGCAAGTTCAGGATTGAAGAGCAATAAAAGCATATTTGGAAAGACAAAGCTCTCCAGTACTATTACCAGATGTCATGCATAAGAAAAAAATCTCTGCCAAAAGCCACAGATACTGTAATCAGTCATTTCTGAAGAAATATCCTCAAATATGATTTCTGTTAGGCTCCGTGATTTAGTAGTGGTGGTCAATTTAATTTTAATTTTTTCCTCAATTATATGCAAACAAAAATTTTTAATGTTCATTTAAAAAAATTTTAAGTTTCCTATTCTCTCTCTCCCTCCCCTCAAAAATAATATTTTAAAGTCCTAAAAATGATAATTTTAGTTAAATAAATATAGTATATTTATATGCTTTTAGATAAATAAATTAAAAACATGCAAATGCATTAGGACATAAATTGTACTAACATAATTTCAATATCCTATCACAAAATATACATGATGCTTCTGCTGTGGTAGAAAATTTCTTTTTTATCAATAGAAAATAACATAAGAACAAGATCACCAGGAGATAATAAGTGAATACTTGCATAAGCACAATCAATTTTGTTACTATCCAGTGTGGTCCAGGAAAGGGGGGAGGCTTGAGGAAACAAGTGCCTACTATGTGTTAAGCACAGTGATAAGTACTTTACAAATGTTCTCTCATCTGATCCTCAAAAAAACTCTGGGAGGTAGGTGCTATTATAATCCCCATTTCAGGAAACTGAGGCAGACAGGATAAATGACTTATCCAGGGTCACAAAACTAATAAATGTCTGAGACTGGATTTGAACTCAGGTCTTCCTGAGTTTTAGGCCTAGCACTCTACTCTACCCACTGTACCACCTACCTCCCTAAGTAGTCAGGAAGAATTGGGTTTGAATCCCTCCTTTGATACATATTGGCTGTGTGACTGGGGAGTCACTTAAATCTCTTACTCCCTCAGGTAACACTCTAAGACGATTAACAAGAACAGTTGATAGTTTGCTTTGGTAGAGGGAGTTTTTAACACTAGGAGTTCTCTTTGCCAATGAAATAACAGGTCTGGGTCCCCCTACCCCTCAAAATACCTTACTAATGGGGACCTCTCCCACAAATGCAAAATTCTTGACCCAAGAAGTTGTTTTGCATTAATTTCAAGGCAGCATAGCTCTTTTATGAACTGTAACATGGGAGTTTAATTCACTGATATCAGGAAGTTATGTTTAAGCTTCTTTAGTATATGTTGAATTTACATATTTAATCCCCAAAACTATTTCCTCTCTCTTACTGGAATGGAAATTAGTCACCAACATGAAGAATTCCATAGAAAGTAAAACACAATAACGAAATTAGGGAACTTAGTTATTCACTTTCCAACCACATATAACTACAGGAAAATATTATTTATGTGTTCTTAAAAGAATGAGGAATATATATGTCATATAAATGTCCTGCTCTCTAAAATAAATGCATAATCTGATGTAGTTATGCCCATCTAGAAGGTGAATGGCTCAGTTCCATTATATTGCTTTAGCGTTTTGTTTTCCAGGAAAACTTTCATTTAGGTAAGTCAAGTCAACAAGCATTTATTAAGCACCTAATATTAAGCACTGTGCTAAGTGCTGGGTGTACAGAAAAGGGCAAAACCAGTCTTTGACACCAAGGAACTCATAACAAAATGGGGAAGATGACAACGTGCAAATATGCAAATTTTTAAGATATAGATGTGACGAACTATAAAGAAATCTCAGAGGGAAGACACCAGCTTTAATGGGAGCCCAGAAGAAAAAGCAAAAAGGTTTTTGAAGAAAGTGGGACTTTAGGTAAGGGCAGCTGGGTGGCGCAGTGGATAGAATGCAGGGCTTCAAGTCAGCAAGACTCATCTTCATAAATTCAAATCTGACCTCAGACACTTACCAGCTGTACGATCCTGGGCAAGTCACTTAACCCTGTTTGCCTCAGTTTTCTCATCTCGAAGGAAATTGCAAACACTTCTGTATCTTTGTCAAGAAAACCCCAAATGGGGTTATGAAGAGTCAGACACAACTGATTAAGTGACTCAATAACAAAAGAAGGAAGTAGGGAAGCCAGGAAGTAGAGATGAGGAGAGAGAACATTCCAGACATGGGGGATAGCCAGAGAAAATGCCTGGAGTCAGAGATGGAGTGTCTTGTGTGAGATATAGCAAAGAGGCCAGTGTCACCAGATCTTAGAAAAGATAACTATTTTTTTCAAGTGTTTATGCTTATCACATTCTTTCACAGGACTTCTGTGGAAGGTTTCAGGTTCAACTTGGCATCCTTTTAAAAATAACAGGGCAATAGCTTTTTTTATGTAAAGCACATCAGTGTGGGTGCCCGACAAGAGATATTCAAACATTCAAATAATGTCTTCAGTGATCTTTCCAATGTTTCTATTGATCAAGAATGCTCCCCTGTGCAGAAGCATTGTGTTCTCATCTGTTCCTGATTGTAAATGGAAAGATGCTGGAGCATGTTTGACTTTTACTGGACTGCAACATATTTACTGTTTCATTCTGAAAATGAGAGTGTAGCAAATGATAGAAACAAAAAAAAAGCTAAGTGAGTTGACAGTAGTCACATATGGAATATGCCCTTAACAAAATGGAATCCTGGAGTGGGAATGGACCTCACAATCAGATCCCAGCCTACCTTTCTGGGCATTCTCTACATTCCTTCCCTTTCTAAACTTTATGTTCTGGCCAAACTGACCTACTTGCTAGTCATAGAAGACATCATATTTCCCATCTCCAAGCCTTTGCATGGGCTATCTGCCATACTGATGTGCACTCTTCCTTACCTCTGCCTCTCAGAATCCCTAAGCTTCCTTCAAGGCTCAGCTGAGCCTGTCCTGATCCCTGCAGTATCCATCTCCTTCCCCAACCACTAAGATTACTCTGACTACCTCCTATTCATTACCTTATCTGTATATTAGTTGTCCCGACAGTCAAATATAAGATCCCTGAGAGTAAGAATTGTGTTGTCTTTGTCTTTATATTCCCAAGGCTTAACCCAGTGCCTTACATGCTTAACAAATGCTTGACAGATAAATGAATCTTCTGGCTCAACCTTCCCCCAAGGTGTAAACACCTTCTCTAAGTTCCTGATTTCTATCTTCTCCTTGAATAGTCCCAGTGATGGTGAACTCATTATCTCATTAGTCAATCTATTCCATTATTCCATTACTTTGCTTTATATTGAGCCCAAATCTCTCTTCCTATAACCTATCATACGGTCATAGACCCAGAGCTGGAAGGGACATCAGAGGCCATCTAGTTTAACATCTTCATTTTGTAGATGAGAAGACTGAGGCCCAGGGAAGTCATGCCACTTAAGGTAGCAAGCATCAGAGAAGAGATTTAAACCCAGGTCCTTTGACTTTACAGCCTATGCTCTTTTCCTGTATACCATGAAGTCTTCCATCTTGAGCTACCCAGAACCAGTCCTTCCATACTTATGCCGTCTAACTCAACTGGCCACAGTAACTCACACATAGGTTGGGCATATTTTGCACAAGCAGTGCAAATGGCAGGAGGTGGTGCTCTTGCTGCCCCATTTTCCTAAAAGCAACTCAAGTCTCTCAAGTTCCAAAGATGGCAGTTTCTCTAGCAATCTGTTTGGAAAAGATGTGATGGTGGCACCTTTTGATATTTCCCTAGGGTTAGAGATGCATCACAGGATTCGACAGGTGAGAAATGATAGTACCATACATATTTTCTACAGAATAGAAAGGGAAGAGTCACCTTATACATTCAAGAACCCCATCCCCCAATTCTCTGGTCTTCTCACTTCCCTCCCCATTCATTTAAGGCTAGTCTATCTCAAAGACTCTAACCCAAAACATGTTTAGTTTTTGGGGGAGAAAAAAATCTCTTTTACATCTGTGACTCCTGCATCCAGATCTGGCAGGACATTCAGTTCTATGTCCTAAAACCTCTCAAGGCCAATTTTCAAATAATACTGTAAGTGTTCATGATTATCATCACTTAATTCATCTAAAGCAATGAAGTTGTTCAAGTTTCAATTCTATAGCATGGTGTTCAGGTGGATTCTGTATACTGGTCTCACTAGGATGACTTAAAGGATTTACATGGTAAATGTCATTTTAAAACTAAGTGATAACTAATTGGCCTCCTTGAAAATAAACTATAATTATGAAAGGAAATTGCTCATTACTTCTTGGCACTTCTGAGAGTAATGTAAACCCCAGGGAGAAAAATCAAGAATTCTCTTCCAAAATATTTTTACTTTAAAAATGCTATTATTAAATCTTAAAAAAAAAACCAATTTCATGTACATTTACCACTTGGAACTCAAGAAAACAAAGACTTAATAATTTTTCAGATAACCTTTTTCCTTTTCTGCCATCTGCCCTAATGTTTTTGTTAGAGAGTTCCTCATAAACCCAGCATTGTCCCACATCCACTTTTTTTATTCTCAAAAAAATGGAAGCATTTGCATGCTCTGCCAAATATACTCACATTAACAAGGACATGAAATATAAAAGCATCAGGACCTTGACACAAGTGGTCAAATTTAACTCCCAGAAATTGAGTCACCATCATAGACACTTAATATTTAGGCAAAGCATGAATAAATGCATATTTTTAAGGAATGTAGACTATGATATTTTCCTTTACAGTGCCTGGCACATAGTCAATGCTTTATAAATAACTGCTGAATGACTGAAAGCAGTAATCAGATAAAATCAAAATGAAAAAGCATTATTCTCTTTGCCTTTGTTAATAGGAGGACCTGTGGCTATTCCCACTATGTGGGTGGCTTTAGTTAAGAGGAAATCTGGGAACAAGAAGTGGAGAAAAACAAGAGCAAGAAAGTCAGACTTCCCTTCCCTTCTCCATGGTAATGGTGGCAGAATCCTAGGTTCTCAGAGAAGAGAAGGAAGCTGCATGCTAATTATTACTGAGGCATGCAGATATATTTAATTGAACCTAATGCTATCCACCTTTCCCCTACAGAGTATAAAAGAATTTTTTTTAAACAACAGCATTTTCAACCAAGTTCCAGCTTTTGGCATTTCTCATCCAAGTAACATCTATAGTCTATGCTTAAGCACTCAGGAATGAAAATGATGACTGCAGAAAGCGATGGACATAATTACTCACGCTGCATTCATGTTAATTTGCAGGCAAAACAGGATCTTTCTCATGAGAAAGTGACTTGATATGACATGTTGAAACACTGGCTTTCGTGCATGTGCCTCGTCTCTTAGATATATTGAGCTGCTAATAGATGTAACCAACATCTCAAGTTTATGTACTAAGTGCGCAGAAATAATCAAAACTCAAATGCCAGGCTCTTAGCTAAGATACACAGAGAAAACAACAGGCAAACAAAGCAAATACAAAAAAAAATTTATATTATGTAAGGAATTGTAAATTTTAATGTAAAAAATTTTAATATAAACTTTCTTACACATTCAAGCTCAATGAATTGGCAGATCACGTGTCACTGACAGCTAAACAATAAAGCTCAATAAAATGAGACCACCTGTCATTGACGGGTAATCAATAAAACACAATAAAATGACATTACCCATCAATGACAGGTAATGTCATTTTATTGCACTAGAATGTACAAGAAAGTTAACATTAATTTTTACATGAAATGTTATAATTTCTTATGTGTCCATTGTTTTCTTCTTTTGGCTCCTATAAGCCTGATGTTTGAGTTTTGATTATTTCTGTTCACTGAGATGTTGGTTATATTTACTAGCAGTTCAGTATGTAAATACCCAGTAAAAAGACAGATTAATGAGATATAAAATAGAACACAAAGAAAAGAGACCATCTTTTTTCTCGGGGAAGGATGAGTATTATGACATGTATATAGGAAGCTTGACCTTAGTAGAGACTTCGAAATGATAGGCAGTTAGAGACTCCAGATCAACACCCTCATTTCACATGTAGAGAAACTGAGAACTACATCCCACAGTACAGAAAGACCTATGAATGTGATTGTTGGGTCAGTGATCTTTGAAAGATCATGGAGAATTCCATTTACTGCTCCTTACTAAGCATTTATTAAGCGCCCACTATTTGTCAGTCACTATGCATCAGGCATATAAAGACACAAATGAAACAGTCCCTAATCTCAAGGGACTTCTATTCTTTTTTTTTCTTTTTATTTAATATTCAATATTTTAGTTTTCAACATTGACTTCCACAAGATTTTGAGTTACAAATTTTCTCCCCATTTCTACCCTCCCCCCCATTCCAAGATGGCATATATTCTGATTGCCTCGTAAGGAACTTCCATTCTAATGAAGTGAAAGAAAAAAACCTGAATCAAGATATGTCCTCAACTCTACTGCTTACAACCCCTGGCACCTTTGAATGCTCAGCTTGAAGTTGCTTTCTTCATGAGCTCTCTCCTGATCTCCCACACATCCCTCAGTTTAGTATCCTCTTTCACCAGACTGCCACATCTGAAATCACCTTGTATTTATTTTACATAAATCCTGTATATACTCACCTGTGGACATGTTATATGCCTCAGTAGAATGTGAACTCCTTGAGGGCAAGGGTTGATGTATCTACAGCACCTAGGACAGTGCCTGACATATAGCAGGAACTTACTAAAAGTTCTTTAATTGACTGATGAATGAAACCAGAAAATAAATGGGAGCTGTAGCTATCTGGAAGAATGACTCTCAGGTTCTCCTTGGAAAGGAAAATAAGGGAACTAGAGGAATTGGTTTTATTGTGAATCTAAAGCCAACAAAGAAACATACTTTTGTGGGACATTTGGTCACCTCAGATTTTGAGTAGAGCAGGCAGCCTACATTCCCCACGGTTTTTTTTTTTTTTGCTCACACATTTCTCTGATGACATCTTTTGTAGTTTTTCTCCTTGTTTGAGTTACAGTGAGAGAAAGGCTATGTACCTTAATGATAATATTCTTGTGATGACAAGAATAGAAAAAGACGCTCCCCATGCTGGGTGTACCTCTGACACACTGGAAAGATATGGACAAGAGGAAACACTGGAGTGGAGGCATGTGGAAGTATACTAGAAGTGTATACTCATCACACTGATGAGAGCATAGATCTATGAGTACCTGAGGGGGTATTGGAGGTAGTATCTGTACAAAAGCAGAGGTAGGAAAAAGAATATTGTCTATGGGAATCAGCAAGTGGATTAGTTTGGCTAACTAAATTAATTTTTAAAAAAATAGAGGTAGTTAGGTGACAAAGTGGTTAAGGCCAGAATCAGGAATACCTACATTCAAACTCGACCTTAGACACTTAGCTGTGTGACTCTGAGCAACTCTTTTAGATTCTTTGTGCCTGTTTCCTCATTCATTAAATAAGGATGATGATCTCCTGGGCAGCTAGGTGGTGCAGTAGACAGAGCACCAGCACTAGAGTCAAATCTGGCCTCAGACACTTACTAGTTGTGTGATCCTGGACAAGTCACAACACTGTTTACCTCAGTTCCCTTATCTGAAAAATGAGCTAGAGAAGGAAAGGGCAAACCACTCCAGTATCTTTGCCAAGAAAACCCCAAATGGGGTCACAATGAGTCAGACACGACTGAAGAGACTAAGCAACAACAAAAATTACATCCTACCTTACCAGATTTTTGTGAGGGTTAAATAAGTTAAGATATATAAAGGGCTTTGCAAACTTTAAAGCATTATATAAATGCTATCATTAAATATAAAGGGAAGAAAGAGTTTATAGTTTCAAATCACACTGGGTGGCTGGGTATCACAGATTCTGAGACGCTTAATACTTTAACTCAAAGACAGGCAACACAAGAAACTAAAAAACATCCTTGACTCAAGGTGTGGTTAATTTCCCATTTCCATCAACAAAAATTATTTTCTTTGTATTTCTAACTAGCTGACCTTTAATGAATCTTTAATAATTAACTTTAAAAAGTTAATTTTTACCTCAGATCAGAGTTCTTAACTTAGAACAAAGCTAAAGCAAAATCAAACCATGAGAAAAAGCTGCATAAATTATTCTAGACCCCCATAAAATGATGCTTCCTGGATGTGGCTAGGAGAAAAACAACTTTCCCCACCCTGTTTTAGAGTGCCAAATGGAAAAGATCCCAAGTAACCAATTCTACATCTCATTTCTATACAATAGTGAGACTTGAAAGGCTGGGCATGTAATCCAAATGGGAAAAACTGCCTATATGTCTGTGAGTTGTTTAGGGTGTACCTAAATAGCATCCAGGGGTGCTGGAGTGCTTGTATTTAAAAAAAAACATTCTAAATCATCTCCTATGACAGCCCTAAGTGACTTCATGTAAACACAGCCAGTGGTACCATGAGTAACAAACTCTGTTTCCATCAGAAGCCCTTTATTCTGCGTAAGAGACCTGCACACTAAGTGAGGGCCCAGGCTAACCTTAACCAGCTACAGCTGGCTCACTGCTATAAAAAGAACTAATGAAAACATAAATACTAACTTCTCCATCCCCCTTCAGCCAGTACGTCAAGGCTGCGCAAAGGCAGCCCTTTCCAAGGGCTCTGGGTGAATGAAGCGGCTGCTCTGAACCAGCCCGGTCTGGTTCTCTGAAGTTTGTTTACTGAACAACATGTGCAGAGACACACTGAATGTCCGTACTGGAAGGAGAGGGAGGGCACATGTTGAGGATGACAGGAATCACATGATCTACTGACTTGTAGAGCCAGTTTTCCTGACAATCTTAGATACTTTTTTGAAAACACACACACACACACACACACACACACACACACACACACACACACACACACAAAAGGGAAATTATCTCAAAAACAGAGATACCTTGGGAGGAGTTTTTAAAGTAATGATTATAAAAGAAATCACTGAACATTTTGGTTTTCTCCATAGATCTAATAATTACTGACTTTTCAACAGTATTCAATTTCTTTCTGATTACATAGATGTTAACTTCCTATAATTCCCTAAGGGGAGAAAAATATCTTAATAACAAAACCATACATTTTTTTTTAAAAAAACCATACCTATTTTACACTTATATACTACGAGTATTTATATTAGGATTTCGACCCATGTACAAAATGAGGTGGCTGAATTTCTTCATAACAAAAGCTTTAGTCTAAGTTGGCTTCTAATGCATCCGTTAAACGGGTAACCTCTCAGCTGAAAACGTGGTGAGCTGGCCTGGCATTTGTTCCGTGCTCTGGAAGAGGGAACAATGTTGGAGATTACATATCTTTTTCTAATGCACACAGGGATTTTTGCCCAGGATAGGAGCATATTATGTAAAGCTGATGCTCAGTATATTTTATTTGAGAACAGTCCTATCTACAAATAGCTCACATATCTACCTCTCTAGCCCTGGACTCTCTTTGCAGTACCAGGCCCACATTCCATCTAATGAACATTTCCACTTGAATCTCACTCCATCAATTTGAATCCAACCCACCTCTAAAACTAAACCTCTCTCTCCGCTCATGACTTTAGTATTTACATTAATTGATAACATCATTCAATCCATCACTCAGAATTAGAAACCTGAGCAGCCTTTGATTTCTACCTCTCCTGCATTTGCCACATCCAATAAATCAATTGGCATTTATTTATTAGGCATCTGCACCATGCCAGGCCCTCTGGTATTCACTGAAAATAGAAATACAAAAATGAAACAATAATCCCCACCTTCCAATCTGTTATAATGTCCTATCAATTCTGCTTTTGGGATAATTAGTGTAGTGGATAGAGTGCTGGGGCTGGAGTCAGAAAGAACTGAATTCAAGTCCAGGCTCAGACACTAGCTGGGTGAACTCGAGCAAGTCATTTAACTTTTGTTTGCCACAGTCTCCTCACCTGTAAAATGCAGATAATGATGGCACCTACCTCCCAGAGTTGCTGTGAAGATTAAATGAGATAATATTTATATAATACTGAGCACAGTGCCTCGCACATAGTAGGTTATATATAGTTTTTAAGAAATAAATACCTTTCACATCCGTTTCCATTTTACTTAGTTCAGGCCCTTATTACCTCCTACCTGTATTATTGTAAAACTTTCCTTACTGAAAGCCTTTGCCTCCAGTTCCCCCCTCTCCCAATCCACTCCATAGGTTGCTTTCACATTAATCATCTTAAACGCTATATACTGTCATTGGCAGAGGAAGTTTTGTCATCCGGGAGTTTCCTCTATTAGTGAAATCACATGTCCAGTCACTACTCCTATTTCCCTGCTTAAAACTTTAATTGAGATGAGATGTCCCTTGGTCAGGGGACAAAGAAAAAAGTGGCCACAGAGAGAAGCAGAGAGAGGGCGTGGCTGGCGTTGAACACGCCCAGCTCAGCTCCTAGACAAGAAATCATAAGGCACTGTCTGTGTGACCTGGTGACACGCTTAGCTTGATTGGAAACCGACTCTTCAGTGCTAAGGGGAAATGACAATGTGTGAGTTAGAGTCTCCGGTCTCCTAGCAACCTTTTCCTCTCACTGCGGATGGTCTGGTCCTTGTGAGAACCGAAGAATGGAACTGTTACTCTGATGGGAGCCTCTTTTGGAACCAGAGCCGGGGTTCTTAACCTTTTTTTGTGTTATGCCTAGTGAACCCCAGGGGCCCATCTCAGAATGTTTCTTGCCAACATTCGTAATGGAAGGAAAATTCTAAATTTAAATTAAAAAGTTAGTCGCAATAAAATGTAATTTTTTTTCTTCCCACTCCAGTTCACAAAATTACGGTAATCTATCCACAGACTCCTTGGAGGTGAAAACCCCCTCTTCTAGTGCTTTGGCAACGAGGCGAGGTACCCCAGATACCTAGGTGATTCATTCCATAGGGAGAGAGGAGGAGGGAAGGAGGATGCCTATTAGTACCTCTGCACCTTAATTACCCTGTCTGAAAAAAAGAGGAAATGAAATGAGGACTAGGGGATTTCTAGAATTTTGTCCAACCCTAACACCTATAAATAATGAGCTCCCTATACATTATCCTTAAACCCCCTCCCCTTTTTTAAACTTTGGGCACTATAAAGCAGGTATCTATTACCTTCTCACCTTTCTATTAGGGATTAATCAGCAAGAACACTGATGTCTCTGCTTAGCTTTTCTGTAAATATAGTCCAAGAGCCCTTTCTCTACTTTTCCCTCTTATTTTTCTCTTCCAAGTACACAAGGGTCAAATATTCCTAAGGCTTGCCTCCAGCCATGCCACTCACTCCCTTGCTCAAAAAACTGTGATGGCTCCCTATTGCTTCTAGGATACAATCCTAACCTTTCAGTTTGGTATTTAAAGCCTTTCACGGTCCAGTTCCAGCTGACCTCTCCAGACTTATTACAGATCATCCTCCTCTGCAGCTGTTTCTCACACCTGGCAGTCTTTCTCTTGTTTCTGGGCTGTTGGACAGGCTGTCCCCACTGCCGGGAATGTGTTCCCTCTTCATCTCCACCTCTCAGAATCCTGTTTTCTTGAAAGGCTTCTTTTAGATGGCTACTGATTCCTACTCTCCCCTAACTCCATCCCAAGGGGCCTCCCACATGACCTTAGAGTTTACATGATAGACATTTTTGTTACTTTCCCCACAGAAATAAGATCCTTGAAGGCGGGGATTTTGTATCCACAGTGCCTAGTATGGACTGGGATACAATGAGTGCTTAATGAATGTTTACAAACTGACCCTCTTTATACACAGAATAAAAAACCCTTTGTACCTGGATTCTAACAGCTCTAAATAGCATTGATACAGCTCTTCAGATCTGCAAAGCACTCTACAAATATCATCTCTGCTCCTCTCCTCCCTGGGAGGTAGGTTCTAGTATTATTATTATTATTATTTTGTGGATGAAGAAACTGAGATAAAGAGTGGTTAGGTGACTTACCCAGAGTCACACAGTTACCAAGTATCTGAAGTGGGATTTGAACTCAAGTCTTTCTGACTCCCACTGCTCTATTCGCTTGACTGACCCAGCTGCCTCTGGTTCTCATCAGCCTTTCCAATTTTATTTTTTTCTATTTCCCAACATCATTTTAAGGTCACTTGCTATGACTTCGGCCAGAACTTTTGTCTTGCTCAAGCCCCTAATGTAGGTCCATCTCTTGGTCTCTTAGCAAATGACCTTACAACTCCTATTACTGAGAAGAGGAAGTTTACTGGACATGACTACTCTACTGAGTGGAACAATCACTGGATTTTAGAGTCAGAGGACCTGGGTTCAAATCCTACTTCTGCTACTTGTTATCTATGTGATGTTGAGTAATTGTTTTCCTCATCTACAAGATGAGGGAAGTTAGATTAGTTCTTACTATTCCTCATATACAACACATCCAAGGAGCATGTGAGTAAATATTTAACAACCAGCCCTCCAGGGAGAAAAAAAAATGTATGTATGGCATACTTTAAGTTTAAGCTGGATCATTAACATTTTCCCCATCATTTTCTTAAGTCTAGACAATCAACAAAAGAATAAATCAAGTCCTGATTTGTAATGTTTGCCAACTTCCAAGGTACAAATGTTTACGCTGAAAATTTAAAAATCAGCTTCCAGGAAGGAGGTGGCTACAACATAACCCTGAACACATCTCTATACGGTTTTGCACTGACTCTCTAGTGCCTGGAATTTACTCCCTCTGTCTCTTAGAATCCCCACTTTCCTTCAAGGCTCAGACTAAATATCATCTTCTTTCTGCATGAACCTTTCCTCATTTCCTTAGCAACTAGTGCATCCTCATCCCCAGGTGTCTTGTATGTATCTGGTATGTACCTATACACTACTTATTTGATTCTCCCAGAAGAATATAAGTTCCCAGAGTGGGAAGAGTGCAAGGAAAAACAGGGAATATTTTGCTTTTGTCTTTATATGCCCAGTGCCAAGTACACTGCCTGGCACACAATAGAAACTTAATAAATGTTTGCCAATTGTTTTCTTAATCTCATTTCTTTTTGCGTCCTCTAGGAGAATGCTTTATCAAAAATCCCTGCTCCCATGCTTGGATACTTCACATCTAGTCCTCAAAAGACCTTTCCTTCATTCTCCTATCCTCTCTGGCTACCATCTATCACCTTTACTTTTCTTTCTTTATCTTCAATAAAAATTTCCCAGAAGAATTTTTCCCACCTTGGAGGCCTAGTTTTAAAACATTTACCAGCATGCCCCCTGGATGTGTTGTATATGAGGAATAGTAAAAGAAGGCTGGTATGGCCGGATCATAGAGTGTGCCTTCCTGCTCTCCCCCCAAATAGTTTATATTTACTTTGTGTGAACTTAGGAGGTTCTTACTGTGCTTCTCTCTCTCTCTCTCTCTCTCTCTCTCTCTCTCTCTCTCTCCCCCTTCCTCTCTGCTTCTCTTTCTGTCTCCCCCCCCCCTCCCCACACACACAATGTCTCAATTGCTCATGGCATTATCTCCCATTATTCTTCTTGACTGGAGCCTATACGCTAGTAAAACCGGACACTCTGTGATCTTCCTCGAACACATCCTTTCTCTTCCAGTCTCTGCACCTTTATAGCTCATGTTATTTTTGTCACATGGGATGTCCTTTCCCCATCTCAATCTGCCCAAACACATTTCAAGAAAGAGGTCAAATATTACTTCTATGAAGATGACCTTAGACCCTCACTCCAGAAGGGTCTTTCCTCTGTATTTACAACACTCACCTATGCAATATCCTAATTGCTTGTGGACTCTACTATTGTCATCTCTCGTGTAAGTTATTTGAAGGTAGGAAGCCTATTGATCATAGTACTGAATTAAATATTTGGGTGGCTGCCTGGAAGCGCTTGGTATCAAAGTGGATATAGTGCTGTGCCTGGAGTCAGGGAGACCTGAGTTCAAATTTGACCCCAGACAATTACTAGCTGTGTGACCCTGGGAAAGTCACTTAACCTCTTTTTGCTTAGGAGGCAGCTAGGTGGCTCAGTGAATATAGCTCTGGGCCTGGAGTCAGGAAGACCTAAGCTCAAATTCCTCGGATACTTACTTGTTATGTGACCCTTGGCAAATCACTTAACCTCTGTCTGCCTTAATTTCCTCAACTGTAAAATGGGGATAATGATGGCACCTACATTCTACAGTCCTTGTAAAGATCAAATGAGCTAATACTTGTAAAGCATTTAGTACTTAGGGCTGGAGCCTACTTAATACATATTTCTTTCTTTCTTTCTTTCCTTCCTTCCTTCCTTTCTTCCTTCCTTGTCCTGGATCTGAAGTCACAGAACCAGGGTTCAAATCCTAGCTGTGCCATTTAATGACATATGTGACCCTGGACAAATCATTTAGCCTTTTTAAGCCTTACTTTGCTCATCTGTAAAAGAAGGACTTTGGATTGGATTCTTAAGTCCCATCCACTTCTAAATCTAGGATACTATGATTTGTGAATCCACTCCTATTTCCTTCCCTCTGGTTATGCTATCCTCCCCAGACCCAACCCCTTCTACAGTATAAGGTAAACTGGACTACATGATCCTGAGGTCCCATCCAGCTATAAAGCTGTATGATTCTGTACAGCTCCTACTTCTCTGTCACGGGCCAGCTCAAGTTCCATTTCCTCTGTAGGGCCTTTCCTGGCCACTCAATCCCATAGTCACTTCCTTTTAACTGCTGGAGCACTTATTCCTTCCATCACTTATTTGGCATTTAAGACATATAACCTATTGTCAGTTCTCTCTCTGTGTGTCTTATCTGCTCAGCTATAGCAGTCAGTGAAGTCAGAGACTAGGTAGGCTTCCTACTTCTTTGAGGCCTCCATAGCACTCTCCAGGTATTGTATTTATTTGCTGATGAATTGATGCAAAAATCTGGATTCGTAGAAACAGATAAATGTTTTTGCATAAATGGAGGGGAGATTATTTGGTCGTTACCAGGTGAAGCTTCCCTCATAACATTTAAAATATCAGTTTGATTAATACAGATTTTTTGGGAATATACACAATATGATAAGAACATGTGAGATAGGGAACATGAGGAGTGGATTAGTGATTTAATTGGTATGGGGAAAACTTCCACTACCAGTAGTATAGTACAATACTTTCTTTGCAATGTACAGTCTTAGGGAGTTGCCTGGTATACTGAGAGGTTAAGTTACCTGACTAGGGCCACAGAGTATCACTTAGCAAAGCAAAAAATAGTCCCTGCTCACAAGGAGCTCACAGACAAATGGGAGGAGACAACACACAGTCAAGTATATAACAATACATGATATATACAGGATAAACATACAAACTATATACAGGATAAATTGAAAATAATTAACAGAGGGAAGGCACTAAGATTAAGCAGGATTGGAAAAGATTTTTTGCAGAGATGGTGCTTTAGCTGAGACCTAAAGGAAGCCAGGGAGCAGAAACAAGGAGAGGGAACATTACAGGCATAGGAAACCACCAGTGAAAATGCCCAGAGTGGGAAGAGTACAAGGAAAAGCAAAGAGACCATTGTCCTTGGATTACAGAGTACGTGGAGGGGAGGAAGGTATAAGACAGCTGGAAAGGTAGAAATGGGCCAGCTATGAAAGTAACAGAGCCCCTGAAGTTGACTGAATGTGGAGGAGATATGGTAAGACTTGTGTTTGTCACCTATGGAACAGGCATTCCACAGAGCACAGGAAAAGGTAGCTTTAGAGTGGGAGGTTGGGGGTACTGGGTTGAGAAGAAGAATAAAGGAGTGCCCAGTGGGGGGTGGAGAATAGGGCTTGAACAATGGCAACTAGGGGTTCAGAATCACTGGGATGAGGCAGGTATGATGGGATGGAACTGGCAATCATTGAGGAATGAAATCTAGTAGGTTATTATGGTCCACAGGGACTCAACTGTGTGGTGTTGCCCCAAACTTTTATACCCTGGGTCCTTCCCACCTTTCCTGTCTTCTTACAACTTAGTCCCTTCAATGTACTCTATGATCCGGTGACAGTGGCCTCCTTGCTCTCCCTTGTACAAGTCACTCCAACTCTAGTCTCTGTGAAGCTAAGCCTCCTGGCCTCCCTGGCTTTCTTCAAGTCAGTTAAGATCCCACCTTTTGCAAGAAGCCTTTGCCAATCCCCCTTAATCCTAATGCCTCCCTCAGAGGTTATCTCCAATCAATCCTGTCTATATCTTGTTTATATATATTTGTTTGCATGTTGTCTCCCTCCATTAGACCCTGAGCTCCTTGAAAGCAGGGACTCGTTTTGGTCAAGGAGCAGGCATTTAAACGTCTGTTTAATTTAGTTTATGTTACATTAATTTATTATGTTATATTATTATTATATTTATATATCTAACACATTTTATTATATGATATTATTAAATATAATATAAATTATATATTATAAATTAATTATGTTAAATTAATTTAAATGACTGGTAATTCATTGGGACAACCTACTAAGGGTAATAGACTCATGGAGGACCAGGATGTTAAAACCTTAGTGATCATGTAGTCAACTCCCCTCATTTTGCACATAAGGAAACTAACACCCAGAGGGGTTAGTTGACTTTGCTCAATGTTACACAGGCAGTAACAGAAACTGAATGTGAATAGTGAACTGTACTAATGAAACCAAATCTATCAAGCCAGAATAACATAATATTTTCTTTGTGGTAACTTGAACTTCTGTATCTAGCAAAATTCCTAGCAGATTATGTAATTATCAGTGTCTCTTTCACTACATTATATATACCAAGGGGTTTTAACCATTTTGGTGACATGGACCCTGCCCTGGTGAAGCCTCTGGACCCTTACTGAGAAATATGCTTTTAAAGGCAAGAAAATAAAATACATAGTATTATAATGGAAGCTAATTATATTGAAATATAGTTATAAAAAAAAAAACAGGTTCATAGGACCTCAACTGAGGAACTCCTGCTCTGTACATAAAATCTCTTCATAGAGTAGGCTAAGTGTTTATTTGGGGTGGGGGTGGTTGAGGTTTAGTTAACCCTTCAATTGATCATCAGGCAGTTAATAGATGGATAAAACACTGGGCCTGGAGTCAGGAGGACCTAAATTCAAATCCATCCTTAGCCACATACTAGCTATGTGACCCTGGGCAAGTAATTTACCCTCTGTTTTCCTAGGTTTTCTCATCTGTAAAATACAGATAATAACAGCACCCTCCTCCCAGGATTGTTGTGAGGATCAGATGAGATCTCTGTAAATCATTTTGGAAATCTTAAAGAACTATATCAATGTTAGTTATCGTAGTTATTATTATCATCTGTCAGGCATTCTGCTAAGCTCTGGTGATAAAAAAAATAAAAATAAAACAGTCCCTAATCTCAAGAAGCATTCCTTTAATGAGGGAGATAGCATGGACACATGTATAATGTACGTGAAATGAGTCCAGAGTGGTATGGGAGGGAATGCACTAGAAGCTGGGGGTGGGGCTGGGGGGCAGGAATCAGCAATGGCTTCAGGTTGAAGGTGACCTTTGAGCTGAGTCTTGAAGGCAACCAAGGATTCCAAGAGGCAGAGGTGAGAGGTGGAGGTGGGTAGGAAGTGCATTACAGATATGGGGGTAGGCGAGGTGAGGAAGGGCACAGGACACTTTAGGTGAGGTGGAGCATGTAAATAACGGTGAAAAACAATAGCAAAAGGTTTAGTCTAATTCTACTGCTTTCGGACAAAGAATAAAAGAGGACACAGTTCGATTGTTTTCATCAGTGGTATTCAAGGCTCTCTATAATCAGTCTCCAATCTACCTTTCTAACCTTAGCTATCACTATTCCCTTATATGAACCCTTACTACATACAGATTAGCTTGCTGTCTCCCATCATGCTTTGCTTCTAATGTTCTACCAACACAGAATGCCATCCCCACTCTTCAGCATATCTGTACCCTACCCATGGTCCAAAGCTAAGATAAACTTCCACATGCTTCATGAGGCCATCCTTGACCATTCTGACCCACAATGATCTCATTCCCTTCTGAATTCATCTATCCAGAAGTCAAAATGAACTACCATAGGAAGTAGTGAGTTATGTCTTAACTAGAGGTCTTTAAACAGCTAGGTGGCATAGTAGATAAACCACTGGACCTGGAAAAGACTTGAGTTCAAATCCTATCTCAGACATTAAGTAGCTGTGTGACCTTGGGCAAGTCACTTACCCTCTGTCTCCTCTAGGTTCCTTGGTATCAAATAGGGATAATAATAGCACTTACCTCCTAAGGTTGTTGTAAGGATAAAAATGAGAAAAAATCTGCAAAGTGCTTTGCAAACCTTAAAATGCTTTATAAATGATGGCTATTGTTATTACTATTATCATTATTCAATCAAAAGTTGGATGACTGAATATTTGCTAGGCATGTTTAAAAGGATATTCTGGTTCAGATTTGAGGCCCCTTCTAAATCTAAAATTCTGTAACTAAAATAAAGACCTTCCAAAACAAAATGATACTTCCTGAAATGCACATATCATTAATTTGCTTAGCAAATCCTTCCTTATAAACTGTTAAAAAGATCAAACTCAGAAGACAGAATCAAAGAATAAATTTCACAGAATGACATTAACCATAGTTAACTTCATTCATTCGGCCTTCGCTAACTGGGAATAAGCAACAAACCAACTTGCTTTGTTGCACTAAAGGGCTCCTACATTCCCTAGAAGTCCACGTAATGTCTTACAACTATTTTTCTGACCTCTCCATTCCTGATATCATAGTACCTTATAGTTATTCAGCTACTGACTGATCTCAAGCCATAATCATTTGGCACATGTTTGAAAGGGGCATTATAGCTAAGGCTCCACTCTGGTAAATATATAGACCAATGGGCCTAGAGTCAGGAAGTCCTGAGTTCAAATCAAGCCTTGAACATTTAGTAGTTGCATGATCCCGGGCAAGTCACTTAAATTCTGTCTGCCTCAGCTTACTCAGTTGTAAAATGGGGATAGTGATGGACAGGACACTGGGCCTGGAGTCAGGAGGACCTAAATGCAAATCCACCCTTAGCCACATACTAGTTATGTAACCCTGGGTAAGTCATTTACCCTCTGTTTTCCTCAGTTTCCTCATCTGTAAAATACAGATAATAACAGCACCTTCCTCCCAGGATTGTTGTGAGGATCAGATGAGATCTTTGTAAACCATTTTGGAAATCTTAAAGAACTATATCAATGTTAGTTATTATTATTACATTATGTATATTATATATTATAATATATTATATGTTATTATATAATATATTATTATTACTGTTATCTATTGATATATGTTACTATTATATTATTAGTATTATTACTATTACCTCTCAGACAGGGGATAATCAAACAAGACAATGTTTATAAAGCACTTAGTGTAGTGTCTAGCACACGAAGCCCTCCAGCCTTCCAGCCTGCCTTCCTTCCTTCCTTCCTTCCTTCCTTCCTCCCTCCCTCCCTCCCTCCCTCCCTGCTTTTGGTTTGTGGTACATGGGATCACGTCCTTATAGATTTAGAGTTGCAAGGAATCTCTGAGATCTTCTAGTCCAATCTGCTCCAATAGATGAGAAAACTAAAGCCCAAAGAGCTGCAGCAATGGAAATGCAAACCTAGGTCCTCCTAATCCAGCTCTACCTTTCCATGGTACTGAGAAACCTTGAGGGTCTTCCCCTCCCAGACAGATTTTGTTTTTTGACCAGGTAAAAGAGGCTGTTCTTTGCCTCACTTCTTACCTAGCTGAATGGGCATTACCTCAGTCGAACTGGGACTTGTCAAAGACCTTAACTTCAAATGGCCAAGGCCTCCCACTACATCCTGGGCCTTCTCCAGTCATCCTGATCTATATTTTGCCACTGAACCCAGGTGGCTCTGGAGAAGAAAGTGAGGCTGGTGACTTTGCACAGTCCTCCCTTACTTAAATACAATTCACCTGCAAGTCATGGCATCACCTTCCTGATGCTATGGTCCTCTTTGAGAATGAAGGATAAACAACAACAACCATGGTACCACTTATTTCAAGGAAAGTGATTCAAAACAGAACAATGGCAGAGGACAGTAAAAGTTACCTTCCTTATGTTCCAAGTAGCTTGAGCTCTATTATAATTTTTTAATGAACATCAAACTTAAAGCAGGCCTGCGTAATATATGGCCCCTGTGGCCCACCAAAGGATTTCAGGCAGCCCATGAAAAATGTATGGTTGCCACTGCACACTCTCCTGTTTGTCACATGACCCACAGCAACCAATCTGTCTCTAGTCTACCCTATCTGTGGCCCAAAGAAATTTAGCTTATCTTAATTTTGGCCCTACCTACTGCCAAGTTGCGCAGGTCTCACGTAAAGAAACGAAGAGTAAACTACAGTTTCTTTTATGAGGAATGAAAAGGAAAACAAGACAGAGTAGAAAAAGCAGAAACATCTCCTTAGACAAATAAAGTACACTTTGTGACAGAGGTTAATTATGCAAAAAATATTCTGGAAAAATTTAATGAAATGTAAATATCAAACAAATTCATTTGCACTGAAATTTAATAACAAGTGTCCCTAATAAATGAAGGTTTACATAAGTGGTGTCAAATTCAAATAGAAATGGTGCCAGTAAACCATATATAAGGATCCCCATAGCTCTCAGATTGACTTAGAAAACCACATATTGCCTATGTTTTACTGTACCTTTATTTATTTTGTTAACCATTTCGCAATTATATTTTAATCTGGTTCAAGCGGAACTCAGGAATGTTGTGGGCCAATAGGATCCAGGGTGTTTGATACCTCTGGTGGTACCAATGAAATTAAGTATTCATGATGAAAAGGTCTAACTAAAACACAGTTATATTTTCTCCTTTAGAATAAATGCAATTTTTTTTGCCTTTGCTAATAACATTTTTAAAGATGAAAATAAGATACTGAGAAAATAAAGCACATAACTCTCTTTACTATCTGCTGAACTGAGATATACTTTGAATAGGTTTATAACTACAAAGAGTAAATCATGAAAAATCCTAGGGATATACTGATAGAATAGTCTGCCCCTTGAGACTTCAGCAAAACTGAAAGGTTAGTATTTGAAATTAATGAAATTTTATGGGAAAGCCCTACAAATGCAGTATAGCTATTCTAAACTGTAGAAAGGAGTCAGAGGCATGAATATGGAAATTGCATAGGAAAAGGGTGCAAAGACAATGAAATTCTACACACCTTAGAATTTCTCAGCTTTCATATCTTTGTCCCCAGCCACTCATCTGCATAAGATCCCAAAAGGAATCTGGGACATATAATTGGCCGGATTAAACTAAGGAAACTTGAGAGAACTTATCCTCAAGAAGGAGGGAGGGTTCCAGCCAAGTTAGTGGATGAAGTGCTGAAAGACTACAGTAGCCCATCAAATAGTAAGCCCAAGGAGTCTAGCTGACTGACCCATTCCCTTTAGAGACTGTGCTTTTAGCTGAACAGGTTGCCTTACCAAATCTAGCTCAGTAGCAGCTGCCCAGTGGACAGGCAACCTTTGTTCTACTCTAGCAACAGACTGACATGTATAACAGAGAAACTGTGCCAGCCCAGCTTGCCAGTGCCATACCCCACAATGAACTTTGTGAGGACTCTCTCAATAAAGGGCATCGACACCTTTTAGTTCACAGCTGTGAGTTGTTTTGTCTATATGTGTTCCCTATAGGTTTGCCTTATTAACTCTATTCTTTAAGCTTGTGCTTACTTTCCTCTACCCCCAATTCTATGTGTATTTATAGGAGAATGTGTCCCTGGTCTTGAGATAAATGCTTTGTAACTGCTGATGATGCTAACTGAATAAGTGCCTTTTCTAAAGAACTGAGTCTAATAGCTGATTATTAAAAGGAGTCACACCAGTGGGGGCTAATGAACCACCTACAGTTATTACTAGAATCCTGGCAGAGGTAAGAGCCACCCCTCTGGGAATCTTCTGATGTCAGTGCAAGTTGGGAGTATGACCCCAGAAAGGACCTGACATAAAGAAATAATCAGCTTCTGGACAAGTATTATAGTAAGAGCCTTAATCAGGTCAATCAATTTTGTGGTTTAATATTTAGCAAAATAATACTTTTAGTATTAGAAGATTTACTTAGTCATAACAGAGGAAGGATATTCAACAAACACATTCAATGAGGATATCACATTGATTCAGCTGAGCACAGGTCTCCTGCCTCCATGTTGCCCATAGTGGTCTACCAGTTAAGTATCAGGGCCCAGATGAAGTTCCTCATAGTTTTTTTATATTCAGGTTAGCAGGAAACCATGGCAATGTTTTGAGCCTCAGTGCCCCAGCATCAATAAAATCTTCAGGACAGCTTCAATTACTTGTAAGTAAAAACTAGCCTAGTCCAAATGGGGTACAGTCTTAGACAATTGATCCCCACACCCAAAATAACTGAAACATGTCTATTATTCAGCTTATCTTACTTGGCAACACTTGGTTACAGTTAGTTTGTATCATAGTACAGTATGTACCTGAAGTAAATAAAATGAGAAGTTAAAAATCTTCTATAGCTTACAAAAAAATAATCCGGCTTGGTCAGTCCTCCAATTAAACTAGATAGGGTGTAAGTCTATCAGATGGAGGAGGGCCTGACATAGATAAATATGCTGCTCTCTCAAGAGATAACATTGCACTCATTATGAAAAATAACCAAATATTTGGATTCACCAAAAAGGCATTTTGATTCCTACACAGATATATCATATGAACAAATATTTCCTCTTTTTATCTAGGGACAGAGTTTCAGGTATATAAAATTAAACTCTTAAGACAGGTATACTAGTGACAGCAAATTTTTACTTACATTAAAAAAAAATCTTTTAGAATATTTAATTAGTATCACAATGACTAACCACAATTCCAGAGGGCTAAGAAGGATTACAGGTTGCCCTCCTCCTGAGAGAGGTGTTAAATTCAGAGTAGTTTGAGACATAAATTTTGGGATATGGCCAATGTGTGAATTTGTTTTGCCTGGCTTTACATGTTTGTAATAAGAGGTTTTGTTTTTCTTTCATTCTCAAGTGGGGGAGGAGAAGGAGGAGGCTGGAGAGAGAAGGCAGATCTTCATTTAAAAAAAATTAATTTAATTTGAAAAAGAACATTTGATCAGGGTGCATTCACTATTAAGCAGCGGACACAGAGTTAGCAAGGCTTGAGTTCAAACCCTGTGTCAGACATTTACAAGCTGTGGGGAATTCTGGGCAAGTCACAGAACCTCTTAGCCTCAGTTTCTTTATCTGTAAAACAAAGATAATAATGGCTCCTACCTCGGGGGGTTGTTATGAAGATCAAATGAGATAATAAAGGTAACACGCTTTGCATACCTTAAATTGCTACATAAATGTTACCTATTATTAGTTATTTTTATACTCTAACACACAGCACCATGACCTCAGATGTCCCGAAGACAAAGGCATGTATCTGGCATACCTGATGAAATCTGACTCTTATTTTAACATGAATGACATCTGCCATGGATGCTAATTGTACCCTTAAAAACTTCTGGCAACCAGAGGGACATTTCATTTCAACCTTGGCAGTGCCAGAGTTTATCTCCCAGAGAAGAACACATGCAAGTGATACATGAGATAGGGAGTCCCAAAAATTTTAGCTCACAAGTTGTTGGGTTGCTTTAATAGCTTAAAAACTGCATGAAGACTTTTGGGACATGCTATAAAAATACTCAAAGTCAATCATAACCTGCGAATTCATGATTATAATATCAAAGTCATGATTCTTATGTCTCACTTTCTCTATTAGTGCCCCCCCCCCAAAGACCAACAAAAAAAAAACTGGATGTCTTCCAGAGAGGCAATGAACCAATCAGAACTCCTCGAAACCCTTTCATACTGCCTAATAAGCGCTTATGTTTATATGACATTTAAGGGTTACAAAATACTTTTAATAATAATACCAATGATGATAATAATCATAACATCTACATCTAGCATCTACATAGAGCCTACAACGTGCCAGGCACTGTGCAAAGCACTTTACAAATACTATTTTTATTTGATCCTCACAACAGCTCCGGCGGGGGTGGAGAGTGGGAGACAGGGGCTATTGTCATTCCGATTTTACAGTTGGGAAAATTGAAGCAAACAGAGGCAATGTGACTTTTCCAAGGTAACCTAGCTAGGAAGTAGTCAAGGCTAGATTTGAACTCAGGTCTTACTGACTCTAGGCCCAGTGCTATATATATATATATATACACATATATGTATGTGTGTGTATGTGTGCGTGTGTCTCCCATTTGATCTTGATGGCAACTCTGTGATATGGATAGCATGGGTACTATCATTGCCCTTTTAATGCTGAAGAAAGTGGTGTTCAGAAAGGGACTGTATGCACACGAAGTAAGTAGTACTTTATGTGTACCAATGGTCATGCAGCTAGTGGCTCTCAAGAGGCATTTTCTGAACCCAGGGCTTCCCTGACTTCAGTCCAGCACCCTTTCCATCATGTCCATGCGCTACTAGTGACTGCTGAGCAAACAACAGGCACTCAACAAATGTCTGCTAGAGAAAGAAGTGCAAAAAGAGGGAGGGTTGGTGATCACAGAATCAGAGAAGCCCAGAGCAGGAAGGGATCTCAAAGGCCATCTAGCCCAAACTGGATCTCAATGAGAATCCTCTAGAACGCCCCACCCCCACCCAAACGCCTTCCTGTCTCTAAGTCTTCAGTGATGGCACACTACCTCCTGACACAGACCATTCCCTTTCCATTTTTGGATGGCTCTGATCTTTAGGAAGTTTCTTTCCTGAGTGAAGCTGAGTTCTTTGTGGATGGTAAAGTGAAATCACCTTCTCTCTGACTTGCCACTCATGGTTAACTCTGCCCTCAGAGGCCAAGTGGAGAAAGTTCAGTTCTTTCTTTTACATATTACATATTCTTCATTACATATTTACACTTTCATACGATATTTGGAGACCACAATCATATCTCCTTTAACTCTTTTCTCTCCAAATGAAGTATCCCCAGCTCCACCAAGTAATCTTCATAAGATATGGTTCCAAAGCTTTCTAGAACCTATCAGTTCCACTACTGACACACCACGACCTTGTAGAAATCTTTGGTTCTATGTGATGGAATTTACTTAGCTACAAATGGGGAAAATAACTCAAGCCATATCAAAGAACCAATTCCCAAACCATTTTTTAACCACTTATTATGCTAGGCACTGAGTTAAGCTCTGTCTGAGGTTACAAAGAAAGAACAGTCCTTGCTCTAAGGCATAACAACCTCAAAAGGTTATTATGGGGCAAAAGAGGGGATAGGATCTGGACCTATAATTTCATTGATATAAACAGCTCTGGGCTGAAGAAATCACTTCTATCAATGCAGGTGATATCTTCTCTGGAAAATATTTTCTTACAGAGTTGGCCTGAGGGTAATGGGCTAGTGTCAGAGGCAGGGCTTAAACCCAGGTATTCTTGGTTCTGAACCCCATTTTTTATTATGCCATGCTACCATGAGGAAAAAATAATGACTTAAATAACATAGAAAAATATAAAGGTAAATTCTCATTGTTAGGAATTCTATTATAATGAAGGAATCTGGTTCCATTATGATTCAGCAAATGGTTCAAAGGAGCTATTTTTGTGATTATGTTTTCAAAACATTTAATATTAAGAATGAATATGTAAAAGTATTTTCTTTGCTCTTTTACAATCCTGTGTTCTGAATCCTGTGCTATAACGGAGTCTGAGTATATACTGGCCCCCCCAAGAGGCAGAGGGGTGAAGATGACCTTCTTGGAGTACTTTGGGCTGACCTTCTAGTAAGAATCACTCTTTAACGTATCACATCCCTCCCTTAAATATCATAACCACCTAAACAAAATACTCATATCCCTCCCTTAAATATCATAACCACTTCAACAAAATATTCAAAACACCTAATTCCCTCCCAAAAATGCTTATCCCCAGATAGTAAGATTCCAGAGCTTGGAGGAAGACAGGAAATACTTGTATAAATCAACTCACTGAATCAATAACTCAATAAACATTTATTAACACCTACCCTGTATAAGGAATTATTATAAAAGCTATGGGTGATAGAGGGAAATACAAGATATCTTTTCTATCTTCAACAAGTTTACAATCTAGTAGGGAAGATAAAAGACATATGCTTACTAATATTTAATATGAAGTGTGAGAGGACCAGTGTCTACCAGGGTTCTCTTCTCTCTTCCCTTTCTCCTTCCTCTGTAGGAAAAGCCAACAAAAACCATTACTTGATTGACCTGGGGAAAGGTAAGGCTAGAGCTGTGCCTTCCTAGACTAAGCTTTCTAGTGGCCTCTGGCCATGCTGAGATGGCTTTGGGCTCACCTAGAGGAATCATGAGGAATGTAATTGGTGGAGGGTTCTCTTATTTAATGGTTATCTGAAGACTGTATGCTGCCTTGCTGACCAGATGTACTTCCATGAAAAGATGAGGGAGGCATCACATCTTTAGAGGCTAAGTCCCACTGCATCCTTGGTGCATATACTTTCTGTGTTTGGGCTAAGTAAAGCTTTTTATTATCTGTTCAATCATTTACATGTATCTCATTTCATCCCAACATCAAATCTGAACTCATAAAGTTGACACTCTGCATGGGACACAAGAATGAATAAGACCCCCTGCCCTCAAAGAGCTTACAGTTCAATGTCATGGAGTGCCACAGTCAAAGAATTATTAGTTAGGTCCAATCAAGCTTCTGCTAAGCTGAAAAACCTTTCCATATTTCACTATGCTAGCTCTCCAGTGACTAACTCAGTCTGTCTTCAGGAACATATCTGAAGCCTGTCCAGCTTGGTAGACCTTGTCTGAGACTAGGCCACTGCTGCAGCCTTGAGAATCTAGGGTCATCTCTGCACCATGCCAGAGGAGGAGTAATAAAACCAAAACATAGACACTAGCTGTGAAAAACTGGATTAGGATAAGTACAAAGTACTACCAGGTTTCAAAGAAAGGTTACACCTGCTTTTGTGGTAACAGAGAGGAATCAGGAAAGAGTTCACACCGGAGGAAGAATTATCTGTACCTTCAAAGATGGCTGCGATTTAAAGTGATGGAGAAGTGACATCCAAGTAGAGAGAACAGCATGAACAAAGGTACAGAGACTTGAAGGCACAGCATTCATTTAGGAAATGACAAGGAATCCAGTGGAACTGTATAGGAAATTTATTTAATGAAAGAGAAAGGTGAAAAGATAGGTTGGTGCCATATTGTAGAATGCTATATATGGCAGATTGAGTAGTTTAGATTTTATTCAATGGGCAAAGTTAGACTCTGAAAGTTTTTAAACAAGGGAATTGATTCTCTAGGAATCAATCTGCTTTAGGAAGATTAATCTGGCAGTTGTGTTTAAGGTTGGACTAGAGTGGGAAGACAATAGAAGCAAGCAACCAGTTGAGAGGCTGGTTTCAAGGGCCACCTAAGTCCCCCTCCTTTTTTTGTTAACAAAACCTCCCTTGTTTTGTTTGCCTGTGAAAATGAGGACAAAGTATTTTAACTTTTAGGATACCACTGTCAGGGCAAGCCTTCCGGGAAGTAAGGGCAGTATCTATTTATGTCTTCTTCCCTCCTACTTCTATGGTGAAGGATGTTAAGCAGAGGGATTGCTTGGAGGGGGCGAGGGAGTGTTCACTTGCTCCAGTTTTCTGGGAAGCACAGAGTTGATTTGGCCCCAGTCACTTAGAGATGGAGAGCCAGTAATCAGTACAACAAGGGTGAGCAAACTCAACTGCCAGTTGGCTGAACAGCCTGTGAACAGAGTGCCATTGGGCTTAACAGCAGCTGGGAAAATAGGGCAAGGCAGGTCACTCCTCAGAGAGGAAAAAAAATGGAGGGAGGGACAGCTTAAGAGATCCTAAGGTGTAGCAGCTGGAAGGAGGCAGTCAAGCCAGGCCAAATGTGATCTTCCTAAGGCTGTCTTTAGTCGGACTGAATAACCTGTGACACAGTGCACAGAGCTGGGATGATCCTCCTTAGTGTTTGCCCAGTCCTGTCTGCTCCGCCTGTCTCCCATAGCCCTTCTCTGTGCTGTCATATTAGAAAAACACATTCCAGAACTTGAATCTGGCTTATATAAAAGTTTTGGAGGGCTGCTCTAATGTGACCACAATTCTGCCTCAAGATCAGAACTGCAGGCAAGGGAGGGTGTGGAGCCACTTAAGAGGTCTCCAGTCTCTTTCAGTAACACAACAAAATTTCCAAGGAAAATGGTCAGGAACATGGGGGGGAAAATTCCAAGCCTTTTATGCAGGGTTACCTTGGAAGTGTACTTGATCCTGACAGATAACAGGTGTTGGAAAATTACTATTTCCAGCTTAAACACCAGCAAGATGGCTGCATATACTGCGACTGCCTACAATTCTGGAAAATTACCTCTGCTATATTCTCTTCATGTAAAAATCCAAGTTTTATAATCATGGTCTGTGTCCGATTCATTAAGCTGCTGTGTTTCCCCCTTGCCGTCTCCCTACCATGATTGGTTTAGCATGTGAAAAAAAGGAACCCAGAGATTTCTATTTTTGCTTCACAATTTCATTGAGCTTGTCGAGTTTGTCATGCTGGTTACATATGTCTGAGAAACGGGGAAGATCAGCCAAAGGCCATAGGTTATTACTGTTTAGCATTTATGAAGCAATGAAAGTGTGTGTGTATGTGCATTCCACTTTCAAATATAAGACTAAAATTCTATCATGAAACACTGATTTCATTCAACCAGAGGGTAATAATCATAATGACATTTATAAAACTCTTTCACATTTGAAAAACATTTTACATATGTTATTTCATTTGATTTTCACAACAACCCGTGATGTAGGTGCTGTTATCCTCATTTTACAAATGAAGAAACTGAGGCTGAGAGAGTAAAGTGACTTTCCCAAGGTTACGTAGCTAGTAAGTATCTGAGGCAAGATTCAAACTCAGAACTTCTTGACTCTAAGTCTAGCACTCTATCCACTGTGCCACCTAGCAAAATGGTACACAGAAAAGTAGCAAAAGGTCACGGATATATATGGGGAAATGCTGATGCCTACTTTTTTAGACATTTAAGAAATATTGAGTCTGGACTAGATTACTTTATAAGGAAATGAGGTTCTACCACTGGAAATGTACGAGAAAAAGCTAAAAGGGCTTCATCTACTGAGCCAGAAGTTAGACTAGAGGTCTTCTAAGGTACTTTCTAATTCTAATATTCAATGATTCTGTCATTTATTCATTAAATGCTAATTACAACCTCCAAAAGGTTCTGTACTTGGTCCTGAGAGAACACATTCCCGAGGAGAGGTTAAGATATGTTAGACAACTGTAACACATGGCAAATGTGGTCTATAATCTGGCTCAAGGATGGGGAACCTGTGCCTTAAGGCCACATCTGGCGTTCTAGGTCTTTGGGTGTGGCCTTTTGACTGAATCCAAGTTTTACAAAACAAATCCTTTTATTAAGGGGATTTGTTCTGTGAAGTTTGGATTCAGTTAAAGGGCTGCACTTGAGGACCTAGAGGGCCACAGGTTCCCCACCCCTGAGCTAGCTGATATAAAAGTTTTGGAGGGCTGCTCTAATGTGACCATAATACTGCCTCAAGATAAGAAATGCAGGCAAGGGATGTGGAACCACTTAAGAAGTCTCTAGCCCTTTCAGTAACATAAAGGGTCAGGAACGGAGGGGAAACTTGTCAAAAGTATTGAGGTTTGAAGGTATGAGGGTTAAGGCGAGGAAGGAATCACTCATAGCTGTGAGGGATAGGGGAAGGCTTCATGGATAAAATAGCATTTAAGCTTAGCCGTAAAGCTGGGGTAGGATTTCATAGTTGGATATAGGAGGTAGTGGGAGAGGAATGGAGTATAAATAATAAACGTGGCAGAGAGGTAGACCCAGATGGCCTCTGAGGTCCTTTCCAACTCTGATATTCTATGATTCTTTGAGGGTGACATATTTCAGCCAGAGAGAATGGCATGAGACAAGTCTGGGCAACAGGAATTAATATAGTTTTCCTGGACTACTGAGCAGATTAGACTGACTGGCCTGGAGGGTTTAAGCAAAGAAAAGGTGAGAATTAAGGCTGGATACCTGAAGCTTGAGGTCATTGAGGAAAAGGAGCCTGGAATTTATCTGATAGGTAATAGGGAGCTATTAAAGGTTTTGAGGCATGAGAGTGAATGATCAAAACTTTAGGAAGATTATTCCAGTAGCAGTAAGACCAAGTAATTTGCCAAAGTATTTCATTACTTCACGTGGGAGGTAATGATGACCTGAACTAGGATGGGGCACTGTGAGAAGTGAGAGGTGTTGAGCAGAAAAAATCAAGAGAATATTTTGAAAAAAAGACTTTTACTTATACACTACCTACATATTTCCTCCTGCCTACATATTTCCTCCCCCTGATATACAAAGAGTCATTCTCTAAAGCAAAGATTTTTTTAAAAGAGGAAGAAAAAAATTCAGCAAAACTAGTCAAAAGATAATAACAATAATAATAATAAAAATAAATAAAACTAGCATTTTTATAGCACTTCAAGAAATTTGCATGGCACTTTGCAAATATTATCTTATTTTATCCTCACAATTACCCCAAAAGGTAGGTATTATCATTATTTCCATTTTACAGATGAAGAAATTGAAGCAACCAGAAGTTGGGACTTTCCTAGAGTCATATAAGTAGTAAGTACCTGAGGCTAGATTTTGAATTGGGTCTTCTGACTCCAGGTTCAATGTTTTATTGACTGTGCAACCTAGCTGCCTCTAAAAAGCAAAAACAAACAAAGAAACCTCCGATATGACAGCCCTGATAGAATTTTTAAAATGATCGAGAATAGGATGTTAAGGAGAAGTAAGAGTTCAATATTATTCCAAGATTTTAGTTTTAGCTGACAATGAGAATGGCGAGATAATTAATAGGTGAGTCAGAAGAAATTGGTTTCAGGGCATAGAAAAGGTAATGAGCTTGGTTTTAGACATACTGAGTCTGAGGTGATAGAGGTACAACCATCTTGAGATGTCTAGGACTAGACAGATGTATTAACAATTAAGGACAATGACTTCTATGTTTGTATCCCAAAGACATCATAAAAATGGGAAAAGGACCCATATGTACAAAAATATTTATAGCAGCTCTTTTTGTGGTGGAAAAGAATTGGAAATTGAGGGGCTGCCCATCAATTGGGGAATGGCTGAACAAGTTGTGGTATATGAATGTAATGAAATACTATTGTTCCACAACACATGATGGGCAGGTGGACTTCAGAAAAACCTGGAAAGACTTGCATGAACTGATGCTGATTGAAATGAGCAGAACCAGGAGAACACTGTACACAGTAACAGCAACATTCTGTGATGACCAACGCTGACAGACTTAGCTCTTCTCAGAAATGCAACAAATTAAGACAATTCCAAAAGAATCATGATGGAAAATGCTCTTCACATTCAAAGAAAGAACTAGGAAGTCTGAATGCAAATCGAAGCAAACCATTTTCTCTTTTTCTTTGTTTTTTTTTTCTTTCTAATATTTTTCTCTTTGGTTCTAATTCTTTTTTATAACATTACTAATGTGGAAATATGTTTAATATGATTGCACATGTATAGCCTATATCATATTGCATGATATCTTGGGGAGGGGGAGAAAAAAAGGTTGAGAAAATTTAAAACTCAAAATCTTATAAAAGTGAATGTTAAAAACCAAAACTAAGTAAATAAATGGTAAAAAAAAAAAAAAAAGAATTAAGGAGGATGTACATGAAAGTAGAAAAAGAGGTATGGAATAGGGTGGATTCCTTAGACAATCTCATCTCCAAGACCAATCTGGTCAAAGACTGGATGCCAATATTTTGTCACCCGCTTTGCAGTTAGAAGAGGAGTGGGAGTAGCTGGAAGATGCCAAAATGTCTCCTTTCTACAAATGTCAAGAACTTATGCCCTTGTGATCTTTTCACTGTGGGGGAATGGAAAATAGGTTTTTGCCTGGAAACCGTGGTGGGACTAAGGTTTAGAAAGATCAGAAGTAGTGAAGGAACACCATAAAGGGAATTGGAATCAATATTGGTAAAAGATGAACAAAGGACAAGTTGTGGTGATAAAACGTTATGATCAGTAAGGAACTTGTGGTTGCAAAAATGGTGGAAGTAAGTGTTTGAATAAGTAAGAAGGAGGGGTGAACAAAGCGTGAAAAGTGCTTTCGTGGCAAACAGGATGGATTGCCTCCATCTCCGTTCAGTAAAGACCCCCTATTTCTGAATTCCTCTTTGCAGTAACTTTTTTTTAAGAGGAGAAAAAAACCCCAACAATAACCAGGCAGAGTTCTCTGGATTCTACCCCATTTCTGCCTCAGAAGTGAGTCAGAGTGAGAAGAACAAGTGGGAATGCCAAAGAGGAAGTTTAAGCAGTAAAAGTAGGAGATGATCACGCTTTTAGTAAATGCGCAGAGGGTAAGTCCGGAAAGTTTGACAATATAACTGATGAAAAAGAAAAGGAACTTCATGAGAACTAGAGTTTAAGAGGTCAAGAAAATAAAGGATGTATCATTCTGTTGCGATAAACAGAATGACAAAGAAAACAGATTAGTAGATCTTGGAATAATGATTAAGGGCAAAAAAAAAATAATTTTCGACAAAAACAGGGCCAAATGACCTAAAGATGTGACGTGATGTGGCCCTATGACATTCAAGAAAACATTTCACAAGTTAATCAGAGACATAAGGCTAGGAAAGGGGCAATGCTGAGACTAAGTGGTGGATTTAAGAAACAGATTAAGAGAGCGGTAGAGTTTTCAAACAGACACAAGCCAAGGTAAAAAGAGTGACTACAGTGTGAACTAATGTTTTCTTAAAGCAAACAAACATAAATAAGGAGAGGCCTCAGGGTCAGGAAGACAAGGCCTGGCTCATGTTCCGCCTCAGACTGGTGGCTAGTCCTATTGACTATGTGGTCCTTAACAAGTCATTTAACCTTGTAATGCCCCAGGTGACTCTCTAAGATTACAAGTTGCAGGACAGATGACCTGCTCTGGTATAGTTAGTTCCCTTACATTGGAGAAATCACAGGTCCTGTCCGAAATGAACAAAAAACCCAAACATCTTACAATCCTCTTGGCCTCACATGTAAAACACTTTAATTCATTAAGATGGAGAAATGTGAACTACAGAATACAAGCTGCTTGAGGAGAGATATCTACCACACTTTTGCTTTGGTACCTTGAATGGCTAGTACAGAGCCTGGCACATAGAAGAAACTTAATAAATGCTTGTTGAGTAGACCCAGTGAATGATTAGAAAGATGGTGGTAGACAAAGTATTTGGAGCTAGGAGTGTGTGTAGTTAATAAATTTCTGGTTTTGAAGTCAGAAAGACCAGGGATCAAATGCTGTTTTGGAGATTTACTCCCTTTGGGACTTCCAGCAAGTTACCTCTCAGCTTCCATTTTCTCATCTATAAAATGAGGGACTTCCAAGGTTCCCTTTCACTCTAAATCTGTGAGCATAGAGTATGAGGATCTTTTTTTTTGGAGGGGGGAAGGCAAGGCAATTGGGGTTAAGTGACTTGCCCAAGGTCACACAGCTAGTAACTGTCAAGTCTCTGAGGCTGGATTTGAACTCAGGTTCTCCTCACTCTAGGGCCAGTGCTCTACTCACTGTGCCACCTAGCTGCCCACCCCTCACCCCCTTTTTTGAGTATGAGGATCTTTAAAGCACATCTCTGGTTCAGATGGAGAAGACATGCCACCATGGTATAATGAAAGGTCACTAGATTTAGAATCCACTTCAATGGATCTCTGTTCAAATGCTTGTTTTGTCACTTAGTCTAGCTATGTGACTTTGACAAAGTCACTTAATCTCGGTAGTCCTCAGTGATCTCATCTGTAAAATGAGAGGGATCTGACTAGACCACCTCTAAGGTTCCTTCCAATTCCAATAAATCTAGGGTTCTATCATCTATTGCTGGATCATAGAAAAAGAGAATACCAATCAACTGGATTAGAAAGAAATTAAGGTCTCACAAGCAGGAAAAGAGAACATAACAATACGGAGAGATCAATAATACGTGAACATGGCTGTGTATACAGCTATGGAGTCAGACCTACACCACTGATGAACTTCCTTTCAAAATGATTTAGGGCTTGTTTGGCATAAATGCTGCTTCCTTCAAAGCAAATTCAAATACAATCTACTGCTTCTAATCACCACTGTCTACCATTTATGGAAATCATTTCCTTATATTTGTCTCATTCCCTCTGCTTTTAATAAGTACACTTCATCCATGTGAAGTTTTTTTTTTTTAAACTTTTTGTTTCTTTGCTCAATTCTTAAGACTAATTGCCACTGATGACCACCATTTTATGTGTGGTTACACTAGCCTCCATGTTGTGGTATTTTCCTAAAACATCTTTATCTAATAATAAACTCTACTTTCTTTAACTGTCACAGGGGCAGGGATAAAATTCGCATAATGAATTTTAAATAAAGAGCCTGTGTTTGTTTATTTTTAATAAATAATCATTAATTATTTATGAAATAAGAACATTGGTAAATGTAAGTAGGTCAAATTGTGGGGGAACTGAATAGGACAGGAATCTACATTTGATTATGCTATCCAGTGTAGCTTCAAGGTAACAGATTCAAAGGCCTCTAAGGTCAAGGAACGATGATGTGTTTCAACATCTCTTTCCTTCTGTTTGGCTTCTACCATTGTCACTGGGTTATCTACTAGTGTTGGTACAACTGTAGGCGTGTTTGTTGTTCTACATCACTCTTTGGTCTATAGCCTATGAGAGCCTCTACGGATTTAATTTTGTTTAAATCTCTCTACCTGACATCTTGCCAAGTAGGTGCTTAGTAAATGCTGATGAAATGCAAATTTAGGAGTCGCCACTTGAAGATTTTTTTTTTTAAAAAAAAAGCATATGCTTTAAAACGAAAAAGGGCACAGATCACTGTTTATTCTGAAAGGTTTATTTTTTAAAAAAAGCATGTGAGTATCTTTCAAAACAACTGGCAAAATGTTTTCACTGTGGTCTCACTTTGTTCTGTATACACCAGGACATTCCTCTTCCCTCTCCCCGCTACACAAGTACATCTAAACAGAACATTTAATTGATCTAAATTACATTATATTTGATATTAGTGGGCCTCTTTTTTTCCCCAAGTAGAAGATAAACAGGAAATAGGTAATTCAAATGATTTAAACAGCGGCTGATTGCATGTTAGAAATGCCTCTTATCTCCATTTCAGGTTTTAATTGTGTACATACAAATGGGTTTTCAATATTTATGGAAAACTACTTCAAAATTTAAAATATATTTAAAATTCCTGAAGTGGTTAAAAATGTTCACAATGTACTCTAAACAGAAAAAAAAAAAAGAATGACAGTTTTGGGGAAGTCTTTTTGTTTCCTAAACGGAGCAATGCTTTGACTTCAGGCCTTGTCTCTTATTAGACTGTATCAAATAGCAAAATAGGAATACGAAGTGCAACAAGAAAAGGGACCCTGCCTAAAAAGAGTTTAGGACATTTTCTTTTTGCATGGAATGGAACACATAATGACTATTAAATTACATTTGTTTCTCATTTCTCTGTCAGATTTTTTTTCACAAATGATTGTCATCATTTGTTTCTGAGAGATAACTTTTATACCAGCAGTACTACCACTTGGCATAATTCATAGCGTCTACATGCCAGAATGAGTACTCAGGAGTGAGAGGCCATGCCATCCTATGTATATAGCCTAGTATAAGTTATATATCCTACTATCCCAGTGTAGACTCTTGACATAATGAGGAAGGAGGTAGCGGTATTTGTGAGGGGTAATAATTATGCCATTGTTCCTCCAATTATCTCTAACAGAGATAATTTTGCCTCTTTTTGTACTTCCAGATCTTAGCACAGTGCCTGGCATGTAGTAGGTGCTTAATAAATGTTTACTGATTTTATTCATTGAAACTGCCATAAGTTATCCCAATGTGCTCCTGGGCAAGTTACTTGACTTACTCTGTGCCTCAGTTTCCTCACTTGCAAAATGAGTTGGACTAGATGATCCATAAGGTTTCATATGGTTCTAAAATTTTATAATTCTTTGATTCTTTGAACAAGTTCAATGGGCACTAGGCAATTAAGCAAAAGACAGCAGATACTGACAGAAAGAGGCTGACAATATATACCTTACTCTCCTAGTAATCCCCCATCTCTCTGCCATGTGATAGAAGATAGGTTTCCTAACTGATTCTCTGGAATGTTTAGTTTTTATGCTTTATTATAGTCACTGCCTATGCTGACTAGTTGTTTAATCACCATGATCAGAAATGTCTCATAAATAGGGTTCATTCTCCACCAGGTCCTACCTACTTACAGAACTGTGAATGACTTAACCTGTAATAACAGTAGAAAAAAGCGAAAATTTTCCATCAACACCCAAAGGCCCCCAAACTTCTTTTAAAAAAAAAAGTGACAGGAGAGACTTGAATGTCTCTTATTGCTGAAATCTGGACTACCTTTTGGATATTTCACAATTCATAGGACATGATCTTTTGATTTACCATGTCTGATTCTGTATAAGGGGGATGGCTCAGAATCCAAAAGGTCTATTTTAATTTCAAGGTTGGCGTACTAGATATCTGCCTTAGGGAGATAAGTTCTTCCTTATCTTGAGAAAGCAACATTTTTAGTTACTGCATAGAGAAAATTATTATGACTAATGCTCAAGCTGAGTGTGCTCAGGTATGACTGTAGCAAGACATAAAGTTAATTAATATTTTGTGGGAAAATTTTTTGCTTGTTCAAAGAAACAACACCAAGAAGTCACTCAGAAAAACAGCCAGCCTGGCCATATGCAGATTTCTTTTTCATAGGTTTTGGCATATGCTGTCACTTTTTACAGAAAACCCATGAGCAGTAAAAATTTTCCTGAGGCTCAGTTTGAGGAGGTGGAAAAATGTCTTGGAGTAAAAGTGGAAGATAGAAAGGATTTGAGAAAACTCAAACCCATTTTGAACACCAAAGGAAAAGACTTGGAGGTTCCTATAAAGGTGAAGGTGAAGAAAAAAGAGTGAATATCCCAAAGAAGCAATAATGGAACTTAGCTTCTCCCTCATGGTAGAGAGATGGGAGACTCTGAGGACAGTTCAGTATCTACCATCAGCCACAGTCTTTCTGTCTGCTGGTACAAAGCTATTTCCTGGGGAAACAGCCCATTCTTCTGTACATGACATTTAAAAAAAAAACCAAACCCCAATACATTTTGCGGAGGCCCTTTTGTTTTTATATACTGAAATAATTTCTCACCTCACCTGCAGGTTGAATCTTCCCCTGTGCCAAAGAAAAGAAAGAATGTAAAACCAGCAGACACAGAGAAAGTGGGTGACATATAGCTTACTGTTCTGGTAGACTCCTATCTCTCTGCCATGAGGGAGAAAATAAATTTCATTATTGCTTCTAAGGTTTATTTTTCAGTTACTGAGAGTTTCTACTTTTTAGTGATATTTTCATTTGCTTTGCTGTTGTCTTTGTCTATATTTGTCCTTTTGATTCATCTTATTTCAATTTCTATTCATTAATACAAATTTTCCCATGTTACTTCATATTCTCCATATTCATCTATTTGTACTGCATGATAATATTTAATTACATACACATGCCTTAGTTTTTTTGGGCATCTGCTTATCAGAGGGCATTCAATTTGTTTTTAGTTCTTTGCTAATACAAAAAGAGCTGCTATGGATATTATTATTTATATTGGAACTTTTTTATTTTCTTTTTAAACTCCCTCAAGATACCATTCACTGGTGGGAGAGGTAGGTCAAAGGGACCATTTATCAACTGGGAATGGCTTGCATTCTTATACATTTGAATTGGTTCTCTCTATATTTGAGAAACAAGGCCTTTATCAGAGACACTTGATGTAAAGATTGTAGGAATATAAATTTTCATCGCTGAAACCTCGCAAGATATCTTAGGATTTACAAGCTAGATTTCTTTTCAGGGACCATGCCTTAAACCCAAATTACTCTGGCTCTCACAGACTGTATTTGGCCAGAAACCCTGAGGGTCTTCCCTTCCCAGATTGATTTTTTTAAATAGGTTAAAGAGGCCATTCTTTGCCTTATTTCTTACCTAGCCTTAATCACTAAATGGGCATTGCCTCAGACAAACTGAGACCTGGGAAAGACCTTCACTTCAAAAGGCCAAGGTCTCCCACTGCATCCTGGGCCATCTCTAGTTGTCCTAATCTATATCTGGCCACTGGACCCAGATGGCTCTGAAGGAGAAAGTGAGGCTGGTCACTTTGCACAGCCCTCCCTCACTTAAATCCAATTCATTTGCAAGTCAAGACATCACCTTCCTGGTGTCACTGGTCCTCTTCAAAGGACAGACAACAACATGGGTCAAAGGACATGGTCAGCTTAATGACTTTTCTTACAGTTAGGCAGTGCAGTGGATAGAGTGCTGATATTGAGTCAGAAGATCTGAATTCAAATTCTGCCTTAGATATAATTCTGCCTTTAGATACTATGTGACCCTGGGTAACCACCCTCAGTCTCAGTTGCCTTATTGGTTAAATTGGGATAATAATAGCACCGACTTCCAAGGGCTATTGAGAGGATCAGATGAGATAACATAGGCAAAGTACTTTGCAAACCTTAAAGTTCTTATATAAATGACAGCTAAACAGCACTATATCTTTATATTTTTATCACTCTAGCACCCAGCAAAAGATGAGCTCATGAATTTGGAAGAGTTGTAACTCAGCCAAGTTTTAGGGTCCAGTCACATCATGTTCCAGACAAGAAGGAGTTATTGTAAAGGGTGAGCATTAAAAGTTCTTTAGAACAAGTATACGTAAGGCCTTGGGATCACTTTTTTGTTCTGGAGAGGGAGTTTGTGGGGGAAGTCAGGTAATCCTCCAACATGCTGATGAACACCTTAGTTCAACTATGTGTTTTTCTCTTTTTTACTTCCCTTGATTTGGTTACTCAAAAGATTATTGAATGAAATTAGATCTACGTGTCTCAGAATCTCATACAATTTTAACATACGCATTAGAAATCACTTTTTTGGGGGTGAGTCTTTAAAATTTCCATTTTTTTAAGTAACCCACAAACAACAGACACAGTGCTATCTTAAATTTCATCTCTACTATCTACCTACTTGTGTAACACTGGGCAAGTGAGTTAAAGGTTTCTAAGCCTCTACCTAGACCTTCTCTCTACCTTTTTCTACCAGGTTGGCAATGTAACCTGGAGACCTCCTCTCCTCACTGGTGAATCCCTTCCCAGGACCACCTGAAGCAGGACTCCAGATATTCTTCCTCTCACTTACTTCTACTTACTCTGGATTCTACCTCCCCCTCAGCTGCTGAACTGCCCCTATAATTTCTCTTTTTTCCTCCCTCCTGACCCTCATTTTCCAGAACACTTATATATGTTGTCTTCTCCCATTAGAATATATCATTGAGGGTAAGGTCTGTCTTCTTTGAGTGTATTTGTATCCCCAGCATTTAGCTCACTGAACCTAACATATCATAATTGATTAATAAATGCTCTATCCACTATCTATGCCTCGTGTTCTTTACCTGTAAAATGTGGAGGGTGTACTCTTTGACCTCCAAGATCCCTTTCAGCTCCAAATATATGATTCCATGATTTTCTCTACCTCTCAACCAATTGTGTGACTGTGAAGATATGTTCTGTGGTGGACGATCATTCACAAAAGTCTGTTTTCTTATCCTTTCATCAAGGATGTTTTCTTTGCCTTGTGATCACTTAATTTTCAGAATAGCAAAACACGTGTATGGATGACACAATTAAAAGTCACCTTGATGTTTCACTGAAAAGAATATGGTTAAGTGTCTTCCTTCTTTTAGCTTTTATTTGATGAAATTAATTCAATGCTACATGACCTGAAATATCATTCTCTGTCTTTCTCTCTGTGTCTGTCTCTGTCTTTGTCTCTCTCTCTCTCCTGGAATTTGTTCTCTCTCAAAGTCAGAAACCAGGAGACTTACATCTTTTCTCTCTGGAATGTTCAATAACTCTGTCCCTCTCATAGGCATGAAGCATTGAATAGTCATTCTCCAGCAATTAGAAGAGTCTTATGCAAATGAGGTCGATCATTGGGTTACATATATATGTTCTTCCACAGTTACCTGCTCTTGCTTTCTTCTTCCATTTTAAAAATATTTTAAGTTGGTTAGTGAATTTCCTAGCTACCTACATAGGTTAATTTTGACCAGGGGTTCTTAACCCTTTTTGGGTCAACAATCTGGACCCCTTCTTAGAACAATGTTTTTAAATACCTATACATAGGACTACAAAGGAAATAAATTAGTTTGAAATACAATTATCAAATTTAAGAAAATTTACAAGTTCATGAACTCTAGGTTAAGAACTCCTGTTTTAGATAAAGCTTTCTCTTTTTTTCCTTGTGGGAATAATTAATCAACAAGCATTTATGTTCCAATGACATGGACTACAATCCTTTCGTGCCTTGACATGAATTTCTGTGGCTAAAAAATTCACATCTTTCTGATCAACCTGTTGGTGAAGTGGTTCTCCAGAAACAGGTAGGTAAATCCCCAGACAACAGTTCATTGCTGGGTCTGTACTCCGAGACTTCAGACTCCTAGGGACTGCTTCACTGACAAAGTCACCTTCACACTACCATGAGGCATCAGAGTATTTCAGTGGAGTGAGTATTATATGTGCACATTTGTGAAACAGATGTGAGAGACCTAACATAATTGAACGATTTTATTTTATATCATTTGTGGGGGTTAGGACATGTCAACTCATCTGTGTAGGGAGTTCTTAGGGAGCACACTCTGCCAACATAGATATGCACCTGTTCTGCAACTTAAGAGTCATAGAAAGTTGCCTAGGGCACCGAGAGGTTAAGGACTTCCACAGGATCATAGAGTCAACATGTGTCAGAGGCTGCATTTGAATGCAGGTAATCCTGACTCCAAGACCTGCTCTCTATCCACCAGGCCTTGTTGTTTCTTTTTTATATCATGTAATTTAATTAGTGGAACCAGGTGTTCTTAACCTTTTTTTCCTGTCATAGACTCCTTTGGCAGTCTCGGGAAGCCTATGGATCTCTATTCAGAACAGTATTTTTAAATATACTTTAAAAATACATAGGATGACAAAGAAAATCTATTTTACTGAAAAACACACATACAAGTTCAAAGATCCCAGGTTAAAAACTCCTGGGTTCTTAAACAGAGGGCTGGATCTTTTCCACGTAGCACGGGGCTCTAGACAAGATTAAGAATCACTATCCTCATTAGACCTGGCTCCTAAAAGCCTAAGTATTCAAAATTCTCAGAGCCCACAGCTGAAAACAGATAAAATGAGATTTGTCCAAGGACACATATATTTTAAATGTGCTACTGTGCCATCTCAAATTTGAATGGCTCTTTTAGTTTTACAAAGTACTTTCAAACCCATCAGTCTAGTTAGCCCTCATAATAGCCCTATGAGGCAGGTAGGGCAGATATGAATTTCATTTTACAGAAGAAGAAATTGAGAGTCAGAAAGGTTAAATAATTTATCCAAAGTCACACCATCAGCAAGTGGGCAAAGCTGGTACTAGAACCCAGGTCTTCTGACTGTGGTACTCTTTTGCATATTTCATGCCTCAATTTTTTTTTCTGAATATCCTTACCAATTTTCCTTAAGGAAAAGCAATTGTGTTTCCCATTGCTCCCAGAAAAACCTTACCCTCAAATGAGCATAGTTAGCTATCAGTCCAAAAACATCTGAATCTTTCTCCTTACTTGCGAGAGGCTATAATCTCAGTGACTGCTCTTCTTCCCTCACATGACTGTTAATCTCTTATTTTTTGAGTTTTCCCCTGCTCAGTCGTTTACCCCCAAGATCTTCTTGCCAGTACATGCATTAATAAGTGTTCCAAGCTGCTTATCCAAAGCATTCGGGGCTCAACACCGGCAATGATTCACTACGCTTTAGTCTCAACTCTCACACATGCATTTAACAAGTAAAACAGGTACCATGGAAGGGATCGGAGGGATAGCCTTGGATACTGAGCTTGGTTTTGATTACTCACAAAACAAATACAGCAGAAGAAATAATGAAGCTAGTTTCACCATGCTATCTTGCCAATGTGACTCAGCCTCGGCTCTCCACCTCTACTGAATATGTGGCTTGCCTACTCAGGTGGAGCAGGTTTCACAAAGGAAGCTCATTTCCCAGCTTAGCACATGTGCACATCTTAAAAACTTAACATTACACATCATTCAGACTTTTATCTAATCCAAGCTTATACCAGCTAGTCACAATGAAGCCTGCCTCAAGGGAGCAAGATGGTCCACAAGGCCAAGAAACAGATATTTATTTCCCTTTCCTTTGGGAAGTAACAACTTTCAAAACTAATGCAAATAGCATGCCCTTAAAAAATGTTTGTTCATTGTCCGATGGATCATACATATTCCAAACTGACATAAAGGCAATGTTGCCCTAGGATTTATCCAAATGTAGGATCTTTTTCTTTTAGAATTCAAACAACTTCAGAAATCCAGAGGACTACAAGAATGCCAAAATAAAGCATTAACAGCCTGAAGCATTGCCAACTGGGCTATGATTCAGGAGTGCCAATTATCTAACCTCAGACTGGATTGTCTGGTTTGGGGTGCCTTTTGTTGTCCCCTGAGTACTCCAGGGGTTGGCTCCAGCTTCTGTTTCATGTGCCAGAGATCTTTGGTTGCACCACACCAATCTCTAGCCCTTGCACCCAGCAGACACATGGCACATGTCTGTTGAACTGAACTGAATGCCTAAGTATTTGTTAAAGGCTGAAGGATGCTATGCAGAGTATTTTTTTCCTCCTCACTGGTGCAACCTTACTATATCTCACCATAATTTATTAACTAAGGAAAGACCTTCTACCTCAGTAAAATAGTACTGAGCCATTATCTACAGACATGTATTTAATAGTTGTCTACTTTGAGCTAGGTAACAAATAAACATTTTTATACTGCCCAGATGTCATACCCAAGGGATAATCTTAGGCAACAGTGCTAAGTCAAATTATACATTTATTTTAAGTTTTAGTACTCATCTATTTGTACCAATACTAGCTTAAATCTAGCCTAAAACTCTATTCCCCACCCTCCCAATTTTTCAATCTGCATATAGTTATTTGAACAAAGGGGTCTACATGATATACATGAAGTAAATGGTGGTGATAGTGAAAACAGCCCAACACACCAGGAAAAGAGCTTGAGATCCTCAGCACATTTTGTGAAGGATAATACTAGTTAACATTTATATAGCTCTTGATAGTTTACAAAGCACATTATCTCCTTTGATCCTCAGGAAAACCCTGTAGATAAGAGATGAAGACCATTGTCTGAAGTAGGGTTAGAGATTGGCCTTTGATTTCACTGACACCAGCAACTCCCAGGTATCCTTTACCAATGGAGACTGACAGTTTTTCTGTAACTGATAATCTTAGGAAATTCCTAGGGCATTCAGAAGTTAAATGATTTGTCAGGTCATACAGACAATATATGTTACAGGCAGGTCTTAAACTCAGATAATTCTGGCTCTGAGGTCAGTTCTCTATCTACTCTGTCATGCTGTCTCTTTGGTTAGACACTGGAAACAAATAACCCAAGGCCATATTCTTGCCAAACAAAGTTTAAGGTAGAACTTGAAAAGTAAAAGTAGAACTTGAAAGGTGTTATTTGATTTCATTTTTTTCATTTAAAAAAAAGAAATATTTATTTTATTTTGGACTTAAGAAATAAAACAAACATTTCTATAAAATAGAGTAGGAAAAAACCTATATGCGCCAAATACTATAGCATCTAAATTTTTAAAGGAAAAAAAATTACAGGTAGAAATAGATAGTAATACCATAATAATGGGGGCATTTAATCTTCCCCTCTCAGAACTAGATAAATCTAACCAAAAAATAAATAAGAAAGAAGTCAAGGAAGTAATAGATAAGCTAGATATTAACTAGATATCTATAAGCTAGATAGAAACACATTTAAAAATGAGAGATACATACAGAGTTAAAATAGAGGGTTGGAGGAGAATTTATTATGCTTCAGCTTATGAAAAAAACCAGGGTAAACCATCATAATCTCAAAGTTAAAGCTAAGCTAGATTTAATTAAAAGAGACAAATAGAGTAATTACATTTTGATAAAAGGCACCACAGATAATGAAGCACTATTAATATCTGATTTCATTTTAAGCAGGAAACTACTTACTATATGCCATTGGCCTCTTGGCTTAGTATGTCCAGCAGCAAGCACTGCATGAAGGGGTTGCAATGGCTGGTACTGCTTGTGAAGCCATGGGAAAAGGCTTTCCTTATGCTGGTCATGATAGAAGAGAAAAAAGATGTACACAACTTCCTTTTTCAATCTCTCCCTCTAACTCTGATGACTGCCATCATGCTGGCACATTTAGATGAATTTTGAAGGCCCTGTCAGAGTTTTAATTATTTGCTTATTAATTTTTTGTATTATTTGTACTTCCAAAAAGGATGTGAATTGATTTGCAGTGATAAAAAAGGGCAATTAAAAATAAAGTATAGGAGAAAAACTGGGGTAAAAAGGGATTGCAGGATGAGACATTTACTGTAGCTGAACAACAATTTAAGCCCCAAGCTTTCTAGCTATTAGGGCAAAAAAGGAAACACATTGGCTAAAATAGGTCTCATAGTTTAATAAAAGGAAGCATCATAAGTTGCTCTGGAGAGACAACATCTTCCTGGCACTAAACCATAGGAGGAATTTTTCACATGAATCTCCATATGAGGCAAACTAGTCAATGTAATGGTCTATGTCTCCAACTACAGTTTTGTAAGAGATACAGAAGCCATTTCTACATAGACATTTTTTATGTTGACTCTCCCCTATAAAAGCTGAGGGTCTTTTGTTAAATGTTAATGCATTAAAGATATTTCTGTAGGAAGTTATTATAATACATTCCAGATACAGAGTTTTCTGATGATCTAACTAAATACAGGGAATGAAGTTATTTTTTCATTTTGTTTTGTTTTGTTTTTGGAGGGAGGGAGGGAAGCAATTGGGGTTAAGTGACTTGCCCAAGGTCACACAGCTAGTAAGTGTGTCAAGTGTCTGAGGGTGGATTTGAACTTAGGTCCTCCTGATTCCAGGGCCAGTGCTCTACTCACTGCACCACCTTGCTGCCCCAAGGGATGAAGTTTTGACAAGATTTCTTAATCTGTATTCTACTGAACTCTGGAGTTCCATAAAATATGACTAGGAGCACCGTGATGCTAGTGATATTCCTACCTCCCTCTAAATACTAAATTATGCATGAATTTAAATTAAGCATAAATCAAAAATGTTTCTACAAGCAACATTTTTTCAATGTGCAAGAAAACTTATTTTCTAATATTTTGCTCCAAAATTTCCCTAGCTCCACTTTACTAAAAAATCAAGCATTTGCTTGTAGTAAGTATAAGTAAGTAGTAAATATAAGCAGTAAGTATAAGTAAGTATTGTTCCCAAACGTCTCTGGTCCTGGCCAAGGGTAGTAGTGAAGGTATCTCTGCTAGAATGCTTGAAACCTCTTAGGCTCCTTCTGAATGAAAGGTAGCATCCATGTGATTATAGAATAATAGGTGTAGAGCTGGAAGAGAACTTTGAGATCACTGCATTCAATACCCTCATTTGATGAGGAAACAGGGCTGGAGAGGAAAACTGAGGCAAAAGAATATTTTCATTTGAAAGGACCTGGGAGGTTTCATGGAGCCAGTAGCACTGAGCTTAGCCTTGAAAGAAAAGAAGGATTCAGAAAGGAGGAAATAAAGAGAGTGTGATACCCAGTCATAAGAGATAATCTGCACGAATGCACAGATATGAGAAAATGTGGGATAGCTAAGTAGTCCAGGATGGCTAGATTGCTGGAATATAGAACATGTGAAGAAAAATCATGTCACATAAAGTGGTTTAGAGCCAGATAATGGATGGCTTTAAAAAGCCAGCTAAGGAATTTGCATTTTATCCTATAAACAATAGGGAGATACTGAAAAAAGAATGTGTAAACTATTCTGTCTTAAAAACTACAAACTACAATTACAAAAATCTCCTTTGTCAAAAGTAACCCATCTTAATGCACCAGGTTCAATTATAAATGTGTTGCTTTCCAGGTGGGTTCAGCTTACCACTTAATTAAGTCTCCAGTGTAGTTGTTTATTAATTTATTTTTCCAAGTCACATAAACCATAAGGTTCCTGGGTCTAGCTATACATTTGCTCCAAAGAGTAGAGTTGAGAAATAAGACCTTGCAGTTCCTTCACATGAAAAGAAATACCTAGCTTATGGAACCAGAGTGTCAAGGTTCTTTGGGCAACTCACCTCACATTGTGCAGGTCTGCATTTCCCAAAGGGGCAGCCAACTGCGAGGAGGTGTTTCCTGGTTGATATCTGGAGACATCTCTTATAGGAAGGTAATAAACTCTTTGTACCACCACTCGAACCTGCACTCCTTTCCACCTGGCTGTTCCCTGGCTTTCAACCACATCCAGGAGAGAGTCACTTATGGAGAGCTGCGCTGGAATGTACTGTTTTATTTCTTGGAAGTCGCGGGATCCGTCTGTCTCGGTAGTAGTAACATTAGTGCACATTACCTGGCAAAGACATTCAAGAGAAATAACCAGGGTTTAACTTATTGCTGGCCTTTCCATTGTCAACAATCAGCTCTTAATATGTGCAAGGCCTAGGTGAAGTACCAAGAAAAAATGAATAGTTCCTGTCCTCAAGGATGTTATATTTATCATTATTATACTGAGGCAAATTTTAACTTGTTTCCTTTTTTTTTTTAACAGATAAAGTGATTTAAAAGGTATTCATCAAACAGACTATATCTGAGAAACTCAGTGGCTCTGTATTCGACTAGGAAAACTGTAACACTAAAGACATCATGGAACACAATGGTCTCCAAGATAGAACTGTAGTTTTGGCTTCCAGTACTTCAACTATTAATGCCTGGGACAGATATTACAAGCAGAGGGAACAGAAAGAACAAGGAGTAGTATAACCTATCATTTTTATTTTCCTAGATATTCTTATCTTTTTGTTCTTACTGAGATTAAGCCTTGAGTGATTTAATCCACTCAGGTCTGGAATCACAGCCCTGGGGCTACTTTGTCCTGACTCTAGAATCAGCCAGTGAAAACAAATTAGACCTATTCCATAAATTCATACAAATAAAAATTAATAAAATAATTAAAACCAACAAACTAAAAACCAATTAAATTAATAAAATATTAATGTATCCAGCTCCAGAAAAAATTCCATATTTCACATCCCATCTGAATCTTTACCTTGCCATCAAAGTATTCCAACTCTCCCTCTCACTCTACCTATTACTCTGAGAACAGAGATCAAATCAATACCAAGACTGCTTCTAGAAAGGACTTGTCAACTAATTCCCCTCTGGCTCTTCTCAGCATTATTCTGTCTTCCCTGCCCTGTGTATTACTTCCTTATATGTTTTATATAAAATAGGGAGAGCCCTATTAAAATGTAAGCTCTTCAAGAGCAGGGACTATCTTGATTTTGTAAATATCTCCCCTATGCCTGATGCATAGTAAATACTTAATGCATGCTTTTAATTCTATCAAATAAGGTCTCTCATGTTTATATTCAGAACTTTAACTTACCTTAAACTATTTTAAATCCCAGCTACTATGTAAATTAATAAAATATTAATACATCCCTCTCCATCACAACCATCTCCCTTCAATATTTCCAATGATAATTGAGTTTACTGCTCAAATGTTCTACCTGACCTCGTAAAATAGCTGAACAAAAAAACCCGAAAGCATTTCTTCATAAATCTTTCTCAATTCTACTTAATGCCATTTCTTCTAATTCCAGCATTATACAGTTTAAAATCCAACCAAAAAAACAAAGAACCGTGAATGAGGTTAGAGTCACTCAAAAGAAAATAGTAGCTTGCAGAAGAAAGCTGAAACCACACTATTGGTACATTTTAAGATCCCTAAGACAGGTCTGACAAATGTACCAGGCAATTTGGTATTAAATTAAGGAAAACAGCTTAACTTTTACATAAATGAATAAATAAGTAAAATGCAATAAAATCAGAATAATAATATTGAGATAAAATAGAACACAACGGAACACTGATTTCTTGGATGTGTCAAAGAGCCTTCTTCCATTCAATGAAAAACAATAAAACCCCCAACATGTTTTGCTATTAATTTAGAGAGGGACAAAAGTTGTCAATGACTTATACAATCTTCTCAACCAATATTGATACAAGATTTATTTTCCTAATCCAAAAAGAATTTACCTGATGTCCTTCTGATTTCTGAGCAATATCATTTATTTGGCTTTGAAATCTAAACATCTGAGCCAAGGAAATGATTTTTCTTCTTGTAGGCAAAATCCCCAGATACTGCATTTTATCGGATTTTTCTGAATCTTCTTTGACGACAACTTTCTGGCAAAAGTATGTGTTCATAATAATAGGAACGCTTTTATCATGAAGAAGAAGCTTATGCCTGGATAAGAAGAAGAGATAAGACAGAATTATTTATGTGTCTGACAGAATTATTTATGTATTTGTATTATGCATATAGATACACGTATATTACTTAATCTGGCATATGAAGAATGATCACTTCATGGCAATTTAAAAATCAGCCTAAAATCAACAATGTTGACAGCTCTCACAACAATTATATCAATGGGTACCTCTTAAGCTGACGTTTTAAGGCTAGATTCATTTAAAAAAATTACATTAAAGTGCCTAGCTTAGGTAACTAAGTGCCCACAACTGAAGCTCTAGATTTACATAGGGTACATTCAATCTAGCAGGTACCTCATACAATCTCTTTCAACTCACATCTCCACCCTGAGTTTCTCATAGGATTAGAATTGGGATTGTTTTGTCCCTACCCATTATCTCCCCCAGAACCACACAAATTTGGCTCCTGTCAAAATCTTTAAGGAAGTTAGAAAGTCTTCAATTCCCAGGCAAATGCTCAAGCTAACATCACATCAAAGATAGAGTACACAAGTACAACAAAATACAAAGGACTTGCACCCTAACCAGCTTTGTTTTATTCCCTTATAAGTCCCACCTGCCCTAGGGACTTACACAGCACTCTCAACCTTTAGTCCTACTCTGGAGCTGAGATCCACTCCCTCCCACCCTGAGTAAGAAGAAAACTTGGGATTGCTATAGAGTTAGCAATGCCTTTACTCTACCAGTCCAGGAAAAACTCTATTGGGTTTCAGGTTTTTGGTCACAAAATGACTTTATTGTACCATCATTACTGATAATTTCTTTTCCTACAGATCCTGACTTGGCCTAGGACCTCCTTACTGTCCTGCCACTGCCTTCATTGGTTACCATTTCTAGAGCCGTATGGTTTTCTGATGGGCCTAGCAGATGCTCAGGCTTTCTCTTGAGGGAACACTCTCCAAGTCTCTGAGTCTAAACCCTCTCCCCATTCCCTCTCTCACCTTTGGTTCTCTTTAGTTCTGTTTCTTTTTTTAAAGGCCAAGTACAAGTGTACAAATCCAGTATTAACTTCAACAATGATGAAGTATTAACTGGTTGATAAACATCCCTGAAATGTCTTCATCAAGCTGGGCTTCATCCAGTGATTGCAGAAGGTTACTAGTTTAATGCCATGTCAAAGGGAAACCATTAAAACGAGAACAAAGCCTTCATCCATGGAAGCCTTGGTAATGAAGAGTTAACTTGAACAAAGGGTTAAACTTGTCAAGGGAAGCTTATACTTCATTAAGAAGACATAAGAAGGATTCAGGAGGGCCTGACCAGCATCCTCTTAGTCATGCTTTCTACACTTAAGATTCCCTTGTTCCCTTGTTGTTCTCCTGCCACGGGAAAAGCAAACCAGACCTCTTTAACACACTTGGAAGAAGACCTTGGTGGGATAAAAGCCAGCCTATAGAGCCTTAAAATGCCCTCAGGAACAAAAGCTTTTAAACAGGCTCCCAGTTACCAAGGCTAACATGGATGAGTTCTTTGCTCTGGTACTCACGATTTCCCTTTGACATAGCATCAACTAGCCAAGAATGAAATAAATGCATATTCAAAATACAACCTCCAGGCATCTGTAGGAAAGGAGTTTAGAAATTTAAAAAATAACCATAGATTTTTGTAGAATGTCAAACCCACTTTTTACCATAGTTAGTAAAATGATGAACATCTGTCAAATAACTAGCCATAAAAGAGCAAAACTTAGACTCCCTTGGCAGAAGGAATGTCTTATTTGGTGAAATCTCATACAAGAGTTTGGAAGTACCACAGACCCTATGCAGTAGATAAAGCTCTGGGCCTGGAGTCATGAAGACTTGAGTTCAAGTTCAGCCTCAGATACTTACGAGCTGTGTGACCCTAGGTAAGTCACTTTACCTGTCTGCCTCAGTTTTCTTAACTGTAAAATGGGAATAATGGCACCTGCCTCCCAGGCTTGTTGCAAGGCTCAGATTAGATAATATTTGTAAAGTGCTTGGCACAGTCCCTGGCACGTAGTAGGTACTTAATAAATGTTTCCTTCCTTCCTGCCTCCCCAACTGGCCCCTTACAAAAGGAATTTTTAGCCTGGAGTTTGTGAACTTATGGGTTTGGTTTTTTTTTCTTAGTATTTTGGTAGCTATATTACAATATAATTGGTATCCTCTGTAATCCTGCATATTTTTTTATGCATTTAAAAATATTATTCTAGGAGGGGATCCATAAGCTTCATCAGACTATCAGAGGATTTGTAACTCAAAAAAAAAAAAAACCAAAAAAAAAAACGTTGAGAGGGCTTAACCACTTATCCCTTCCACCTCTCTTCCCATATAGTTAACCCCTTTGTGATGCTTTGGGTAAGAGTGTTACTGGTTGCTTCACATTTCCAGATACTCTAATTTCTAAGTTGATTAAACGATGGTAGAGGAGGGGTTCTCTTCAGTGTTCTATCTCTATTCCCACTGATTTGGTTATTATGTCTCTTATAAAGTTAGTAGGAATAATTCTGTGTTCTTTGTCTCAGATTTAGTCATATTTAAAGGTGCAAACATCCATTTCAACCACTGTGAATATCTGATTCCTGTCTTAAGCGTTAGCTCCCACTGTGGGTGATTACATCCCACTGCCTGTTGCTATGAGAATAATTTTTACTTTTATGCAAGTTTTTTTTTCCCCAGCACACAAATTTATACTATTAAATAAGATATTGCCCTGGCAGCATAAAGTCACATATTCTAGATTCATTATTTTGGGGGGAAAGGTAGAGGTGTGGTGTTAGGCCAGGGTACTGAATTCTCAGACACTGAAGGTTCCTTTATGGCACTTCTTTATACTTAGAATTAGGCTGTGAGTCTTATGTAAACTTTATGTGTCCAAGGGTATTGGGCTTAGTATGACTGCCCTTGTATCAAGTCTGATTCTTGAAGGCAAGGACCTCATCTAATCTAATCTGTGTAAATACTGTATGTCTAGTATACATAGTACTAGTACATAGTATAGTACTATAGTTTAGGGCCAAATGACCCCTTTGATAAATATTAGTAAATAGGGATTTTGGTGAACAGGGACTGCAGAAGGGAGAGATCTGAGAATAATTTCCAAGGACAAACAGACCCATGATCTGCTAGATAGACAGATAGAGCTGTTGCTAGAAAGAGTAATGGATTTTGGATCAGAGGACTTGGGCTTAAATTTGAACTCTGTCAATTAACAAACCTATTACTTCTAGTGCATATAATGTACTATGCACTGTTCTCTCCTAGCTCTCTTCCTACTTTTCAGACAACATTAACATTTTTGTCTATTCCAAGGCTTCTTAAAGTTTTTCCACCTGTGAACCCTTTTCGCCTGAGAAATTTTTACATGACCACAGGTATACAGGAATATAAAATAAAACAATTCTCTGGTAAACATATAATTTTACCATTTATTAAAGATGAAAGCAAATTTGCATGCTAACGAGAAGGATGTGCTTGGTTTTTTTTTTTTTTACATAAAGAATTAAATCTTGGTGGAACATTTGATACTGCAGGACATGGAACACTTTCAATGTTTTTCAGAGTTGATTGATATTTTGATTTTATAATCGTCCATGCTGAGACTGCCGCTTCCCATGAATACACAGCACAAAATGGCAGAAGTATGTTTCGGGCCAGGTCAGAAATTGTTGGAAATTCTGTCCCAATCCCAAGCCAAAATTCATCTAACGATTCTGTACATACAGTAAAAACACTGAAATTCATAATATAGAATAGTTTTGAATCTGAGCAGAGGTGTTTTTGGCAGTGTTCCTTGGAGTTGGCGTTGCATGGTGTGACAGCATGTGCAGTATAAAGTGTGCATGTTGTGTATTTAAGACTAAGGCTGCAGTGAAGTCATGTGATACAACATGGGCGAATGCTGCCAGAAACACCTTGGATTCATTACGCGTTTGAATTTGAATTAATTTTTGGTCATTGCATATTCAGAAACCTTTTACTGTTGCCAAATTTTTCGTGACTCCCACATTCAGTTATGCGACCCCACAGGGGGTTGCGACCCACAGTTTAAGAAGTGCTGGTCTATTCTAGGAATGTCCTCCCCTCTTCCTTTAAAGGAAAGCCTTTTTAGATCCTAGCCATCCTTTAAAGCTCAATTAAAATGCTGCCTCCTCTGATCTCCCTTTTAGTAATTATTTCCTCACTCTTAGGCCTCAGGAAGCATTTTATTGCTACCACTCCTAAGTACTTATCAAATATTATTCTGTATTACAGCAATGTGTATACAAATCCTAGTCTCCTGGTAGACTAGAAGGATCGTGAAGAAGCAGGGCCAGTACGTCATCTAAATTTAGTCCATCTCTTAGTGCACATATATCAATACTGTAAGAATCTGTGAGTGACTTCATTATATCTCAGTGAGCAGGGATTTCCTCCACTAGTGCAAGGGGAAATCCCTTTTATCAATACCTTAGTACTATTTCACAAGCTTCTGTGGCCAAAAGAATTCATCACTTGATGGCCAGTTCTCTGATAATGAGTCTCCCTGAATTTGACTAAGCAGATCTATTAGTGAAAAGCATAAGCATGACACTTGACTTATACTCGAAACCTTTCTAGTTTGGCAGGAGGAGGCATCACTGTTGACCTTTAGCAATGTACTTAAAAGATGTTTAATACCTATCTGTAAATTGAATCTATTAACACATGTATTACTTATACAGAATTTTATACTCATATTTCCTTTTCACTGTTCACTTGCCCTTCAATAGAAGATTTCACTTTCAAAATGTACTTGGTTACAAAGCAGTTTCAAATATTCTTGATCAAGTCATAACTTAAAATTCCAACATCCCATAGCAATATGAAATAGAACACTGAGCTGACTGTGCTTCTATCAATCATTAAAGATATCTTATTGGTTTCAAGTTGTATTTTTCATTTTAAACTCAAAGAATGCAAAGTCGGCTGAGAGACAGTTAATAAAAGTATGAGTATTTTAAGCATCATCAAAAGATGGGACGAAATCTGATGAATTTATAGTGAGCAATGTTATTTTTCAATTAAATTTGTATCACTTGGCAGCAGTATGTACATTTGCATTTGGCCAAAGCAGTCCTCTGCCTTGGCAATGAAGTTTTAACTGAACCATGTTCAGAAGCTACTTCAGGACTCTTACTTCATAAATCCTTGGGGACTTTTCATGTTACAAAGGTAATGTAAGACGATATCCAAAAAGAGCAGGTTTCAGAAACAAATGATGTACCTGAAAACTATAAATCTGGTCTTCTTTCACTGATTTATCAAGGTCATTTGTTACCAACATGAAATAATGGCTTACCACTTTTAAGTGAACTGTGATACCCAGAAACTTTCTAAACGTTGGCTGAATAATTTTCATTTTATCATCAAAGTTATTGATTAAAGTGTTAATGGACAGTCAACATTATTAACACTGCTTAAAAAAAGCAAAAACAACTGGCAAGTCATTTGTCCAAAAGTACAGAGGAAGCTGGAACCAGAATTGGGAAGCTGTTTGCTTCCCACTCTTCTGTTGGAAAAACTGGGTCACACTTCACCATGGAGATCCCAAGGGGACTTGCCTAAGCCCTCTATTATAAAAACACACAAGCAACATGTCTGTCCAGTAATCAAACCCAGTTAAATGCCATGATTCAACTTAAATGGGGAAAAGACCAATCAGATGAGACCATTTGCAAAGAAATGCAATTGCTTTGCATTTTAGACTTGTTTTTGTCAGTAAACATGGTAGTTTGAGTCCATATTTTCCTTGAACTACATAAATATTCAATTCATTTATGCCAGGAAGAATGCTTCTGTGGATATCCAGTGAAGTCACACTTTTAGTCTTATGTATAACTCATGGTATGATTTGTGAGGGAACACAGATTAGTAGAAATAACACTAAATCTGGGATCAGTGGGGCCCGAATTAGACTCCTAAGTTCTACTATTTGCCACCTTTGCACCTATCCCTGGACAAGCTGCTTAATCTCTCTGGGCCTCAGTTTCCTCATATGCAAAATTAAGAGGTTAGGCTTATCTTTGAGGTCTATTTCAGCTCCTAAATCCTATACTCCTGTCTTCTAAAACCTATAAGAGTCAGCATGATATGTAGCAAAGAGAGTCCTAGACTTGGAGACAGGATTATCTTGGTCTAACTTCTATCTTGAACACAGATTGTGGGACCATGGATGAGTTAAAAATCTGCCTGGGCCTATTTCCTCATCTGCAAAATGGGGATAATACATAAAACAACAACTTCACAGGGTGGTTATTAGGCTCAAATGAGATAATGTATTAAAGTGCTTTATATACTTCCAAGAGACATAGGAGAGTTATTTTTATCATCCTGTGTAATTATCAAAATCCTGCAGTCCCCCAAAGTTCTGTCTTAGAGCAGCTTCCCTTCTCCTTCTGGCCTATCTTGTTTAGTGATCCCACTGATTCCCATCGGATCCACTGTCATTTCTACGCAGATGACTCCCAGATCTATACATCCAGTCCTAGTCTCTCTCCTGAGCTTCAGTCTCAAATCAGCTATTGCTCTTTTGACAGCTGGATCTGGATATCTCATAGGCATCTAAAACTCAACAGAACTCATTATCTTACAATTTTACACACACACACACACACACACACACGCACGCACACTCACAAAACTCTTTTCCATCTTCCCAACATTCTTGTTATTTGTGGAGGGACTATCATCTTTCTGGACACCTAGATTTCCAAACTTGGCGTCATTATTGGTTCCTTACTCTCATATCCAATCTGTTGCCAGATCTCATTTCTCCCTTCACATCTCTCATCTATGCTCTGTTTTCTCCCTTCACACAGTCACCATTCTTGTATAGGGCCTCATCACCTGGACAGCTATGTGGCACAGTGGATAGAGCACCAGGTTTGAAGAAAGGAAGACCTGAGTTCATATCTGGCCTCAGATACTTACTAGCAGTGTGACCCTGGACACCTCACTTTGCCTCAGTTTTCTCATCAATAAAATGTAATAATAGCACCTACCTCCCAGGGCTATTGTAAGAATCCAATGAGATAACAAGTGTAAAGTCCTTAGCACAGTGCCTAGCACATGGCAAGTGCTCTATAAATCTTAGCTGTTATTATTATGATTATTACGACTACTATTACCTCTCACCTGGACTACTGAAATAAGATTTTTCAATGGTCTCCTTCAAATCTCTACCTCACTCCAATCAATCCTCCACTCTAACGCCAAAGTGATTTTTCTAAAGCATGGTTCTAACAATGTCACCCTTTACTTAGCCAATGCCTCTCTTTTTGGAATCTTCTAGTATTAAATATTAAGTCCTTTGTCATTCAAAGCCTTTCACAACCTAATCCCTTCTTAATTTTCCATTCTTCTTACATGTTAACGTCTTTTATGAACTCTGTGATTCAGATACATTGACCTACTTGACACTAAACTTACAGTCTATGCCTTTGTACTGTCTCCCATGCCTGGAATGTTCTCTCTCCAGACCTCTTATCTTCCCTGGCTTCCTTTAAAATTTAGCTAAAATCTCGCCTTCGGCAGAAGACCTTTCCTGATCTCCATTTCCCCACCCAGATGTTAGTGACTACTCTCTGGGTTATCTTCCATCTACTCTATATATCCATATATCTTATATCCATATGGATCTTTGCACGCCATCTCCTCCACTACAATGTGAGCTCCTTGAGGGCAGGAATCATATCTTTGCCTCCCTTTGTATCTCAGGCACTTAGCACAGAGCCAGGTACACAGTAGTCACTTAATATATGCTTGTTGACTAATTTGTCTCTTGAACTACAGCCCCAAGTTGCCAATTTTCTGTTGTAAAAATCTACTTTAATATTTCTTGATTTCTGATGAAGACACCTTCAATCTTTCAGTCCCCCAGATTCTCAATCTGGGAACCTTCCTTGACCTTTCACATTCACTAACGTCACATAGCCAACTGGTTGGTGTCTAATCCATTTTACCTCCATGTTACCTCTTGAATTCATCCCCTTCTCTCTACTTATACTGTGGCTTCCTCCAGTTCAGACCCTCATCACTACTAGCCTGAACTATTACAATAGCCTCTCAATGATTTCCCTGCTTAGTACTTTTCCAACACATCCTCCACAGCTGCCAAAAAGATAGTCTTAAAGCCCACAACTAACCACATCCCTTCCCTAGCCAAAAGACTCTAGTGTCTCCCTGTTACACCCAGGATCAAATGTAAACTCCTCTATTTAGCATTTAAAAGCCTTCCCAGGTTTTCCAGTTTTATTATCAATTACTCTATTTCACACACTCTTCCGAATAGCCCAAAAACTATGCTACCAACTGTTGCCCATACTTTCCCTCAGATTTTATCTCACGTCTCATGTGCCTTCTTTTCACATTAACTTCATGGAAAGCTTAGCTCCCTTCAAGGCCTACCTAATGGGCTACCTGCTGTAAGAAGCCTTTCCTGATTTCCTCAGTTATGACACTTTCCCAACCTACACTTCTCCCTCCACTCACCCTGACCTGGAAATTACTTTCGGCTTATTTTTAACATTTTATTTACTTCCTGTATTTACTTTTCTATGTACCTACCACATCCCTCCCTCCCTCAGCAAAATGCAAGCCCCAGGGTGGCGGGGGAGGGGGGCAGGGACTATCTTGTTTGTACCTAGCAGAGTGAAACTAATAAATACTTACTAAATGAAATAAAACCCCATTAGATATGGGCTATTTGCCATATCAGTCATTGTCTTCTCTGATTTCTCCTCATCTATACCTCTTTCCCAGACATACACAAACAAACTGATGATCTCCCCTAGACTTAAAAAACTTCCCTTGACCATGCCATTCACTCAGGCTATCATCGCATCTCCTCCCCTTCACTGTTAAATTTCTAAAAAGAGAAGTCAACATGCCCTTCTACTTTCTCACCATCCCATAAACTCCACAGTCCACTTAAAAGCTGACTTCTGAGCCTGGTACTAAAACTCCTCTGCGGTCACCAATGATTCTCCCTTGTCTAGTCTGTTCCATGGATCTCTCTATTTTTTAACAAACGCCAGATGGCTGTGATAACTACCACCTTATAATACAGTTTGAGGTCTGGAAATGCTAGTCCCCTCTCATCCCTTCTTTTCATCACTTCCCTTGATATTCTAGATCTTTTGTTCTTCGAAATGAATTCTGTAATTATTTTGTCAAGTTCTATAAAGTTCTTGGTAATTTGATTGCTATAGCATTAAAAGTGCAAATTAATTTTGGTAGTATTGTCATTTTTATTATATTGGCACAGCCTAGCTATGAGCACTGAATATTCCTCCAGCTATTTAAACTGTTCTTTATTTCTTTAAGGAAGACTTTGGAATTTAATCTGTGTAAGTTCCTTATGTGCTGTGGTGGGTCGATCCCCAGATATTTTGTTCATTTTGCAGTTATTTGGAATGGGGTTTCTCTTTCTATTATTGCTTCTTATATTTTGTTATTGTATATATCCATATCTATATCTATCTATATAAAAGTTTATTACTAATATGGGTTTGTTGTCTATAGTTCTTTTCGGCATAATATAGTTTTCTTGTTTATCCCTCTTTATTTTTTGGATGTTTGTTTTTGCTTTATCAGACAACATAACTGCATCTCCCGCTTTTTAAAAACTTACTTGATACATAGTAAAAGTTTTCCCCCATCCCTTCGCTTTTAATTTCTGTATGTCTTTGTTTTTAAAACATGCTTCTTATAAGCAATGGATTTTAGGGTTTTGTTTGCTTATCCAATTTGTCACTTTTTTTCCATTTTATTGCATTGGTTAATCTATTCACATTTAAAGTTATGAGGGTCTATCTCCACTATTATTTCTCAAGTTATGATTTTTCCCATTCTTCTGCTGTAAAAATGCTATACTATGTTCCTTCAGTTACTTTACCTTAATCTTTTGCAAGGTGGCCCTGTTCCCCATGGCTCTCTTCCCTTCAACCCTCTCATTTGATATCCCTTTTTCTTTGGGTTTTAATTATCAGTTCCTTTTTTCTCTCCTGCTTTTATCTGGTTACATAATCTCACCCCCTTTTTTCCTTCTCAGTTTGCTAAATAGATTCCCTCTTCCTTACCTCCCCTAAAATTAGTCTTATTCATTAGTTTTTCTAAATTTCATTTTTTGTGCTGCTTTCCAAAATGGATTTCTCTCACTTTTCATTATCAATCCTCTCTTTCTTTCTACTGTAGAACTCAGCTCTCTGATTCATCACCCTTATAATTATCTGGCCCCTCTTTTCTCTCTACTCCTTATGCAATTAAAGCTTCCAATGTATCCATTCTAGGCTCTTCCCTCTGAGTGGTTTCTGCCACTGCTTTGTAGAGCTTGCTCCGTGGATTTGCCTTTTCCATTGTGCCTCACTCTCGGAATAACACCAGTTATTGCAGGTAAGTCATTGCAGAGAAGACACCACCCCATGGCAAGGCCCCTACTGTGTCCCTGATTATGCTGCCTACCACATTGATCTATACCATCCTTGGTTGCCTTTCCCCCACCCCTACCCCCATTTACCTCAAAACCTACACACTGGGTCCATGCTTTACCACTCCCCCAGGTGCCGGCTGCCCCCAGTAGCTCTACCTCCCTTCCTCCCAATGTAGGATGAGTAGATGTCTCAAGTACTAAATCTCCTAGGCTACATCTAGCACAGATTCTCCATCTCCCTTCACAGAGCCCAGAACTAAGAGCGGTGGGTGAAAATGGTTCAGAAGCAGATTTCAGCATGGTAAAAGGAAAGACTTAACAGAAGCAAGGATGCTGGAAAGGTAGAAAGAGACCAGGGTGTGAAAAGCTTTCAACGTCAACACAGGACTTTATATTTGATCCTGGAGGCAAAAGGAAGCTACTGGCATTTATTGGGAAGGGGGATGACATAGTCAGATCTGCACTTTAGGAAAATCACTTTGGCAGCTCAGTGGAAAGTGGATTGGAATGGGAAGAAACTTGAGGAAGGGAAGTAAACTAGAAGAGTATTGCTATATACTTTGTGGTGAGAGGCGATAAGGAACTTTATTAGGGTGGTGGCTAAGTGGAATCAGGGTGGAGAAAAGGGGAATGTAGGAAAGATGTTTTGAAGGCAGAAACAAGATTTGACAACTGCTTAGACAAGGTGGGATGGCCACGTGAGCTGAAAGTAGGAAGTGGTATGTTCCACATCAATGGAGATCTTCATGGAAAATTAGATGACTCTGTTGGAGATGCAGAAGAGAGGATCTGTGCTCAAGTAGAGATTAGATAAAATAATCTGTAGGGTCTCTTCCAATGCAGAGATCCTATGAAAACAGCATTAAAAGGAAGGAAACAGACTACCTAAAATATCTGTTCAGGAATTCAATGTGTTCTCACTGGAAAATTCTATAACTCATATAAGTAATTTGAAAGGCTACCCACAAATATCTATATATACATATATTGTGTAATTGTAAATGATATTATGGGTGATTAATATAAATTATAGTATACTTAAATGGTAGGAGTTACCATATTTCCCCATGTATAAGATGCACCTTAATTTTGGGACCTGAAATTTGAAAAAAAAAATGTATCACATCAAGTTTTATTCATCATAAAATTCATACAACTCCTCATCACTGTCGAAACTCCCATCATTAGCTTGTCCTCATCTGTGTTTGATGACGAATCACTGTCTTCATATATTGCCTCGTCCTCAGTTCCAACTATGGCATTTGAAATGCCACACTTCTTAAATGACTTGACAATGATCTCAATCTTGATATTATCCCAGGATCTTTTCACCCAGGTACAAACTTCTCCTATAGTTGGTTTCTTCATTCTTGCCTCTCATGACCTTCTTCTGGCGTGGAGTTTTCAGTAGGGTTTCTTCTTCCTGTAGCCAGTCTCAGATTGTTTTCTCAGTTGGAGGAGGACCAAACTTACATTTAGTAGCACGATTTCCATTCACTTTTGCAAACTGGATCACTTTTAACTCGAATTCAGCACTGTAAGAAAATCTTTTCTGAGCCATTTCTGGGCAGAACGTGGCAAAATGTAACCTAATATACCAGTAACAAATGTGAAACAATGGGCGCAAAGATAACAAGTGCGAAAAAGCGGGAAAAACAAGTAAAAAAATCTACAACGATGAGCGCAAAAACAAGTGTGAAAAAGCGGGAAATGAAAGCAAAAAAACTACAACCACTGTATAAGACGCACCCAGTTTTTAGACCCCAAATTTTTCGGAAAAAGCATGCGTCTTATACTTGGGGAAATATGGTAAAAGTGCATTTGTTAACCTTCTTCAATGAAATAAGTTACTGAAAAGAGTCTGAGAGTGGGAGTTGAGACCCTTTCTATAAATTCAGAAAACATGTAGTAAGTGCTATACATTGTGGCAACACCTTCTGTTAGGAACCCAGTCTACACAGATAAAATAAGACACAGTCTCTGACCTTGAGGAGTTTATATTCTTCTAAGTGGGGATAGCACATGTGCATGAATAGGTATTGTGTTTGTCCTTTGTTCTTGAAGAGGACCATGACATCAGGGAAATGATGACATGACTTGCAGTTAACTTTGATTTGAGTGAGGTAGAGCTGTGCAAGGTCACCAGCTTCACTTTCTCCTCCAGGACCACCTGGGTCCAGTAGCCAGATATTCATTAGGATAACTAGAGATGGCCCAGGATGTAAAGACCCTGGCCCTTTTAGGCTAAGAATTAGGCTTAATACAAGGATGGATGGGGCAAAGGAGAGATCAGATAAGGTATTCCTAGGAAAATTTTGAAAGACATGTTTCAGGAATGAGGAACAGCCTTTGAAAATGTGCAGAGACACTAACAACGACATGTGAAGCACACCCACAGCATGGATCAAGGAAGGGAAGTGCACAAAATACAGCCATGAGGTTAGGGTGGAGTCATTTAGTGGAGGACCTAAAATCCTAGGGTAAGGAATTACTGTCTTATCCTATAGGCAACAGGGAGCCATGAAATGTTTTTAAGCAAGGGACTAACATGGTCAAGCCATGAAGGTCATTTTGTTAAAAATCTTTCAAATTAAAACAAAAGCTACAGGGATAAGAAAGGAAGCTGCTGACTGAGGGTGGTGGTAATGGTGGGGTCTTTGTTTCAAGTATTTCTGATAAGAGTCTGATATCCAAAAAGTCTGATACTGAAAACAAACACAAGCCTGTAGTTTTGACTTTGATTCCTAGGAATACTCTAGAGTGGATCACTGAAGAGATGGTTAAGGAACATGTAGAAAGGGAAATGGGGAATATAGGTCATTAATCTCATTTCCTCTTTTGACAGGATTATTAAACTAACAGATGAGGAGACTGCTGTGGATATTGCCATTTAATACAACATCTCCTCTTAGTCTTGCAGACAAGATAGGCAAGGAGTAGATGATAAGACGAGCAGCTGGATTCAGAACTGGCTGTTATGGTCCAATATCAATATGGTGAGAGCTCTCCAGTCAAGTGCTCCTGGCTTGGTCCTGTAGTGTTTAACATTTTTATCAATGACTTGGATAACGGCAGAGACGACTATTCAGAAATGTTACAAAGCTGGGAAAGATAGAGAACACAGTAGTTGACAGAGGCAAGATCCAAAAGGATCTGAACAGCCTAGAGCCTTGGCCTGCATATATCTAATAAAAGGAAATTCTGTAGGAATGTCAAATCTTGCACTTCAGTACAAAAAAAAAATTAGCTTCACAGGTATGAGATAGGAGAAGCATAGTTAGTAATTGTTCTGAAAAAAAGTTGGGGGTTTTAGTGGACTACAGGTCCAATGTGAGTTACCTGTTTGATGTGTCCACCAAAAAAGCTAATACTGAATTGAGCTGAATTAAGAGGGGAAGAGCTTCCAGGGATGAGGTTGGAGTACCTATCTAGAGTATCATGTTTAGTTTTGGGCACCACAGTTTAAGAAGGTGTAACCAGAATGGCCTTTGTTTTCTTTGAATGACTCAGCTTACCTCACTGAGCCTCTGGATGCTGTGGCTTGCTCTTCTGGGGCAGGAAGCCCAGAGAGCATGCCAGGAAGCAAATTCCTGTGTGATGAGTCATGGGGCTGGCTGAGGGGAGGTGTTAACCTCTACCCTAGGGAGAGGGGCCAACTCAAGAACCAATCGGCCCTGGTCATTCAGGCGGCACTTGATGATGTCAAAAACCCTATAAGAGGGGAGAGGACAGCTTGAAGCTCTCTCTTTCCTTTTCCGGTTGGTGTGGGAAGCAGCGGCAAGCAAGCATGACTCTGGGCCAGCCCTTGCTCTCGGGCCGAGCCCAGATGTTGGTAACTATGAATTGTATTGGGTCTGTCTGTTGATATTTGTAATTTGTTTGTATTTTGGTTTTGAGGTTCGGGGTGCTGGTTTGTTTTTTCCCCCAAATTAAATGAATGTTTTGAACCTCAGGGTGCTGGTTTTTTCCCCTGAAGTAAGTCAATGAATCTGTATTTGGTCTGTCTCTTGATGCTTGTCTGTATGCTCCCCTGAACTAACTGAATGCTAACTGAATGCTGGTGTTTTCCCCTGAACTAAATGATTGTTGTCTGTATGCTAACTGAATGTTGGATTAAAGTAAGCTGGTCAACCCCTTCACCGTGCTTTCCTTGTTTAAGCAGACAAAAAGAACCTGTGCTTTCCCGGCAGCCTCCTGGGTCCCGGCAGCAGGGGAGGGATCTTATGCCCCCATCGAAGTTGCTAGCTGGGTTGTTAAAACAGAAGGTCATTGAGAGGCTGGAGACTATCCAGAGGATGGCAACCAGGATGTAAAGGCCTTGAGTCCATGTTATAGGAGAACTGGTTGTAGGAACTAGACATGTTTATTCTGGAAAAAAAGAAGACTCGGGGAGGATATGTTAACTGTCTTCAAGTATTTAAAGAGCTGCCATTTTGAGGAGGTATTAGGCTTGCTTTGTTTGGCCCCAGATGCCTAACCAGGACTAATGAGTGGAAGCCGCAAACAGGCAGAGGAGAGGGAACTTCCTAAAATTGTTCAAAAGTAGAATGAGCTATCTCAAAAGGAGGTAGATTTCCTCTCCTTGTCAGTCTCCAAGCATTTACTATGTGTCTAGTAATATGCTCAGTGCTGGTGACACAATGAAAGTTTAAAAAAAAAGTTTCTGCCCTTAAGAAATAAATGTTTTAATGGGAGAAATAAATTTTACTTAACAGGGTACATACTGGATATGATGGTAATAATAGAGTAGATGAAGGTAATCTGAAAGGGGAAGGCATTATATGCTTTCAGACAACTGGGAAAGGTCTACAGCAAAAGGCAGGATTCGAGCTCAGCTGTGAAGGAAATCATAGGATCTAAGAAGCAGAGGGGCCAAATCATTTCTAAGCATTTGATATGGCCAATGAAAAGGCACAGAAATCTTCAAGCAAAGGTCAGACAATGACTTGCTGAGTATATTAATGTGAAGATTCCATTTGTGTATGGGTTGGACTAGAGAACCTTTCCAAGTTTCAAATTCTGAAAACTGTGAAATATGCAAGATCGGGAACCAATGGATATGTAGTCAAATGATACAAAACAAACACTTCCTGAAAGAATGGAAAATCATTAACAACCATATTCCAAATCACTGAAAACAGAGAAATGCAAATCAAAACAACTTCACACTCAGTAAATTGGTAGATATGAAAAAAGATGGCAACAGTCAATGTTAGAATGGTTGTGGAAGAATATTTATCCATCTCCGCTTTGGTGGAGGTGCGAACTGGTTCATCCTTTCTGGAAATTAATTTGGAATTATGCAAAGAAAATGATGAAAACTTTCATACCCTTTGATCCAGAGGGATCACTAGTAGGCCAAGGAGGATAAACTGAGAAAAAAGTAACCAAAAATAGTAAGATATTTATAGCACTATTTTCTTTATGTGTGTGTTTAGCAAAGACTTGGAAATAAAATAGATGCCTATTGAAGGGAGGATTACTAAATGATTTGAGATGTATCAATTTAATGGAATATTAAAGAAGTAATATAAGAAATGATGCCTTTATATAACAGAGAAAACTTAACGACTTGTTTTAAGCAAATACATCATGGTCACCAAAAGCAAAACAACAGAGTGAATATGCTGTAATCGTGACTCTGAAGTCAATTATCATTTTGGAAGGAACTATCAGAAGACAACTCTGAAAAGTGTACATAGGTTTACCTAAGAGTATGTTTTATTAACTTAAAAAATACTTTAAAAATCCAAGGACTAATAGAAAGTTACCATGGGTCCCAACTGTCCATTCTAAAAAAACTCAAACTGTATTGTAAGCTGCTTGGTTTGTTTTTGTTTGGTTTTTTTTTTTGAAGATTGGGCAGACTTATGATTTCTTTGATGTGTTTGATGGGGAAGGAGGTTGTTAATAACTTAACATCTTAAGGGAGCTGCTTGGCATATTAAGTGACTTGCCCACAGTCACTATCTAACGTGTTAGAAGCCCAGTCTTTCTGACCCCAAGGTGGGCCTTCAATCTACTCTATCATACTGCCTCTCCATTCCTTAAATTCTTGCCCAAATATAATCACTCATTCATAATAAACACGGCCATTGAGGAGATTTGCTTTGATTGAGTATGCATATTTCTACAAGAAATTTGTTTTTCTTTTCTTTTTTTCAATGGGTTGGGGTGGGGGTTTGACAGAAAAAGAGAAAACAGATTTGTGTTCATTAAAAAAAGAGTTGAAGGGGATGTTACAGATGCAAAATGTATGTGCTTTCAGATGAGGTCACTATTTTTGTTTTACTTAACTGTTTTATTTTGTTGTAAGAGATCTCCCAGGATGTAGGAGTAACTTATAAATGTTTTTAATGTTTAAAAAAACATGAAACATAAAAAAATCCAAACATTATAAAATTGGTTTAAAAAGATGAAAGAACTGACCACCTGAAGGGCTATCCCTTGCGTGTAGAAAGGAGAAACAGTAAATACAATATCTCTCTCAAAAATGTTAATACATCTTAAGTTAATTATAGATTCAATGCAGTACCAATGAAAATATCCATGGCTTTTTTACTTTTTAATTTATTTTTAATTTTCAACATTCACTTTCATCAGATTTTGAGTTCTAAATTTCCCCTCGTCTTCTTCCCTCTCCCCCCCTAGATAGCATGCAATCTGATACAGGCTATACATGTACACTCATAATAAACATATTTCCACATTAGTCATGTTGTGAAAGAAGAATGCGAACAAAAGGGAAAAACCAGGAAAAAAAAAAGAGAAAATAGCATGCTTTAATTTGCATTCAGACTCCATAGTCCTTTCTCTGGATGTGGATAGTATTTTCCATCACAAGTCTTCTGGAATTGTCTTAGATCATTGCACTGCTCAGAAGAGCTAATTCTAACAAAGTCAGTCATCACACAATATTGCTGTGTACAATGTTCTGGTTCTGCTCACTTCACTGAGCATTAGTTCATATAAGTCCGTCCAGGTTTTTCTGAAGTCCCCCTGCTCACCATTTCTTATGGAACAATAGTATTCCATTACATTCACATATCACAACTTCTTCAGCCATTCCCCAGTTGATGGGTATCCCCTCAATTTCTGATTCTTGGCCATCACAAAAAGAGCTGCCATAAATATTTTTGTACAAGTGGGTCTTTGTCCCTTTTTTATGATCCCTTTGGGATACAGACCTAGAAGTAGTATTGCTGGATCAAAGGGTATGCATAATTTTATTGCCCTTTGGCCATAGTTCCAAATTGCTCTCCAGAATGATTGGATCAATTCACAACTCCACCAACAATGCATTAGTGTTCCAATTTTCCCAATCTTCTCCAACATTTATCATTTTCCTGTTTTGTCATATTAGCCAATCTAATAGGTATAATGTGGTACCTCAGAGTTGTCTTTGATTTGCATAATCAATAGTGATTTAGAGCATTTTTTATATGACTGTAGATAGCTTTAATTTCTTCAACTGAAAACTATTTGGCTTTCTTTACAGTTAGGGACAGAGATTGGCCCTGTGAATGCACTGGTGAACAGAAACTCCCTTTATGAATTCAAGTTAGCACTTTCTCAGCAATTGGTAGTCTTAGTTTCCTATAGCACTGGGACATTAGATGACTTGCCCAGATTCACACAGCCAATAAGTACAACTTGAACTCAGATACCCTTGGCTCCAAGGCCAGCTCGCCATCCACTGTGCCATGCTGCCTCTCTCCTTTACTGTATTAGACAAAACCATTACAAAATTCATGTGGGAAAAATAATTTTTCCTCATTTCCTTTTTTTCTGAACTTAACATCAAATAAAATGAGTGTTTCCATATATACAGAACAGGGGAAAAGTAATGTACATAAAACTGCAAATTACCATTATGTAAAGCTTTCTTTTCTTTTGTATTCTATAATAAATTCAACATATAACCTGCAAAAATAACAAACACCATCACGACACTGGCTCCACACTGAGTTTTTCTTACAAGGACTTCTAACCACTTAATATATATTTTTAACAATAGCCAAAAGAGGTAAATGTCAGGAATTACTCTTCTTACTTTTGTAGAAAGGGTAATTAGTTTTGTCAGCTCATTTAACTTCTCTGTGATTCAAAGAGCTAACAAGTGAAAGAGCCAGCAGTGAGGCCCAAGTGGGCAAAACTCTTTCCACCAGCTATAGGACCTAAATAATCAAAATGTCCACTTAGGAAAATATTTTACAAGTAAATCTTAGAAACAAAACTAGCCAAAAAGTTGAGTTGTAATAAGGAAGATTTTAGCTTCTCCTCACCAGACAATTTATATTTAGAACACAAGTAAACAGGAAACATTTTAATAGAAACGTTTGTTATGTCACTTAGGCCAGAGAAGGGGAAAAAAGCATTAGATCTCATTTTCTACTACCATTAAAGGTGTTTGGAAACCATTTTCAGGAAATCCCAGGTTTGTGATTGATGTTTTGTTTTTGTTTACTTTTCTATGGCATATCTTGAAAGATTTTATTTTTCTATGTCAGCTATGTTTAGTAATCTAGCTAAATGAATGACTGTATTCCTTCTAAGTTTTCAATACAGGAATGCTATTATGATTTCCATAATCTTTCAGAAAGAAAAAAAAATTTTCTAAACTCAACTGGCAAAGAAAGAAAATTTCACCCTCTTGAATAGAATGGGATTGGTTGTATTGTTGAGGGAGAGGGGGGTAGGGAAGAAAAGATTATTTTAAAAGTTTTTAGATGTATGAGAAGGATGAACTAGTGTATATGTGTATAGGCCAGAGGCATTTATTACTATGTAATAAAGGCATTGTGCTGTCAGAAGCAAAAAGGAAAGTTCAGTGAGAGAAGACAACACAAAAAGAAGCTGAAAAAGGGAGGTGGGAGTAGGAGAATAACGGCAGAGGAAAAAGTCCAGAAAGTCAGGAGCTAAGCTTAGAGAGGAATGAATGAATGAAAATGGGTAGCCTTACTTTAAAATGGAGGTCCTGGGAGGAAACCACCAAACAGGACAAAGGACCACAGGGATAGGGGGATCTTCCAGGATGAGAAGCTGCCAGAGCATGGTAGAGAAAGCAGGCTCGAGAGTCAGAAGTCAGCACAGAGAGGAGTGAAGGAGGATTAGCCATTGCTGACATGAGAATGAAGATCTGTAGACTTTTCATTCCATTGCTGAAGCAAAACTCAGAATGAAATAGTTCATAATTCATTCTCAACTTGTACAGAAGAAACTTCACAATCATGGAATTCTTAGGATTTTAGCACGTTCACTCTGTGTGCACAGGTGTCAACTCACATTCTCTGACCAAGCTATGACTCCCTTTTATTGACCCCTCTGTGGTCTAGGGCCTTAACAAAGACTAAGAGCATGAGGAATAGACAGGTAGGTAGCTTCAATGTTAATTTTACTCCAAAGCAAACTATGGGAGGTGGGGTGGGGGGAGGAGAAAACAGAAAGGGAAAAAAGTCAATATAACTCCATAAATACTCATTAATGAATTTATTTGGTATGGATATCTGGGGTCAAATTTATAAAAATTGAACCAATGAATTAAGAAACATCATGTAATTATTGTTCCTACAATTTGTTTCTTGAGCTTTCTTCTACTTCTCCTACTTTCCCTCTGTCACTCCTTAGCCTTCCTCCATCATTGCTCACAGACTCATGAAACTTTAGAATTGCAAGGTCTTTTTAAGGGAGCTTAAATGTCTTCTGCAGAGAATGTGTGAGTAGTAGATAGAGAACTGACCTAAAAGCCAGGAAGACCTGGGTTCTGATACACAAGCTGTATTCCTCTAAGCAAGTTACTTAAATCTCCAACTTTCTACGTAATCTCTAAGCATGACTTCTATGTAAGTTTCAGTAAACAAAGACCAGAGATTTTGGACTAGTCTTTTGTATGGCAAAAGCATATTACTAAAACTTTAATGGATCTGTGACCTAAACAATGGGGATATGGACTCTAAAGATGTGATAAAGTGGAAAAATACCAATCTACAGAAGACTTGGCTCCTCATCCTGCCTGACTGTTTACTACCCTTGTGACGTCGGACAAGTTACTTCACTGCCATCAGCCAAAACAACGAGATTGGACTAGATGTCCTCTGCGGTCCTTTCCATTTCTAGACCTAGGACTGTATGACCTGTGCCTGCCCATCCTACAAGACTCTTGTTCACAGAAAAATAAATAAAAATAAAAATATAAAAGTAAACATTTAAAAAAAAAAGACTCTTGTTCACATCCCCTCATCAATTTATCTCTGGAGGTTGTCCATCTAAAAGACTGGGGGGCCTTCTTGTTCTCGGGATCCTCATTTCTTGTGTGTAAAATGATATCATCAGAAAAACAATACAAGAGATGACATGCCTATAAAAGTATAACAATAAAATATAATACAAATCTATCTGGATTGTAATAAGCACACTGATATACTTCTAGAATTTCTACTGCCGTGAGAAATAAACCTAACACACGTTTAGTCATATAGAAAGTAGAACGACAAAAAAGAGCAAAGTTCTAGAAAAACTGGTATATTTGAGGTTTCTTCTTGCTACACAAAACATCTAAAGCCCCATATTAAACATATAAATGGGTATACAGAGGAAAAACTGAATTTTTTAAATTGAGAAATACCTTACAATAATTAGTTTTGACTAGATAGTATCCCCATGAAGTCAAGAGAAGAAAACTTCATACCTATTTTGGTTCTCAACAGACTAATTTCATTTTACTTGTAAACATCTAGAAAGGTTAAAAAAGATATAATAATAATAATAATAGGCATTTAAATAGTGCTTTAAGGTTTGCAAAAGAGCTTAAAAAATTTCACCTTATTTCTTCCTCACAACAGTCTTGGGACGAAGGTGCTTTTTATTATTATCCCCATTTTATGGGTAAGGAAACTGAGGTAAAGAGATGTTGAATGTGCCCAAAGTCACACAGCTAGCAAGTGTCTAAAGCCAGATTTGACTTCAGAATTTCTTGATTCCAGGCCCAGCTCTCTATAACACAGTGTTAAAACTAGCTGACTTTTATATGTTTAGACATAGAGCTTTTCTTGCTCCCTGCTAGTTCCAACCAACCTTCACACCTCCCAAATCAGAAAAACCTAGTTGAGAAGTGTTGATAAAGTACTGACATGCGTGTTTGATATTTATAGTAGAGCATGCCTGTCCTGTCTCTAACATACAAAGATGATGCTTTTTCCTCATTAAAGCATGGCATGAATAGAACACATCTGATACCATGTACTTTCTAGAAAACTGCAAACATATAAAAAGAAGATTAAATATACATGCAAAATTCTTTCAACTTCATGGCTTATTTCTAAACAACATATCTGTTCAGCGCTTCTTAAACTGTGAGTCATAACCCCATATGGGGTTAAGAAGTGCTGGAGGGGTCACGAGTAGAAAGTAGAAAAAGTTTAAGGAACCCTGTTTTATATGATAAAGAATTTCATTTGATGGAAAGGATCACTGGGAAATTACAATTTTAAGAATAATTACAATATTTCTCATGGGAGTAATAAGGTTCCTTTTCAAGGTACAAACCCAAAAGTGTTTGTTAGTTCCAATGTTGCTGGTAGATTATACAATGGTCATTTCTGAGGCCTTTAAAATAATTGAAGAAGAATATGGTAACTCTCAAATTGGTTTCAAATTGATTTGGAATTTTGTTATTTGCTGTATGCATTTAATGATATTAATGTAGGACTCCATTACAAACAATATGTAATTTTTAAAAAATCTCTTCCTGAATCATGATTACTGTTATTGTTTGGTTGTTTTGGTTGTGTCTGACCCTTTGTGACTCCTTTTTGAGGTTTTCTTGGCAAAGACACTGGAGTAGTTTGCCATTTCCTTCTCCAACTGGGGCAAACAGGATTAAGAGACTTGCCCAGGGTCACACAGCTAATAAGTATGTGAGGCTAGATTTGGACTTGGGAAGCTGAGTCTTCCTAACCCCAGGCCCAGCACTCTATCCACTGTACCACTAGCTGCCCTGAATCATGACTTCTTTCATTTATAAATTAAGCATAATAGTTTTTTTATAGAAATAATTCTTCCAGACCACACTATTTCAAAGCCATCAGTGTTGAATCTAGGGATTAATCAGGAAAATCTCAGAATAATCCTTCTCTGTCTTTACATCACAATAATTTGAGTACAATAAATAATTTTCAATAAATAAATCTGTTACCCTAGGCCTCAACTGTGATGCAATACTACTGTGCTATAAGAAATGATGACCTCAATGATCTTAGAAAGGCACGGAAAGACTTGCAGGAAATGATTAAGAGAAAAATGAGCAGAACCAAGAGAACACTATATACAGTAACAGCAACATTGTATTAAGGACTGAGCAACTAAGTAATTCTGACTATCATAAATATACAAATTAAAAACAAAGAACACATGAAGAAAGACGCTATCTGCATCCAGAGAAAGAACTGATAAATGGAAGTATGTACGGAATAATTTTATATATATATATATATATATATATATATATATATATATATATATATATATATATGTATGTATGTACATACATATATACATATACACACACACACACACACACACACACATACATACATACCTATTTGTGTCTAACGGTAGCTATCTCTAGGGCAGGTGGGGTGGGTGAGAAGGAAAGGGAAAAAAGAAATTTACATCATAACTTTATCATATATTTAAAAGGAATAGCAGTTTTATGTGCAATCATCTTTTTTTATTATACCATGTTATGGAAATGGTTGTTTTATTCTATAAATTAAAAATAAAATAAGTTAAATAAATAAATCTGTTTTGGAGACACACTGCTTGATTTCTCTCATTCTCTTGTTTATTGCTATGGGCAGAAAAGAGCCTTTGGAGTGTCTAAAATACTTTTTGGATCACTGAAATTCTAAATAATTAATGCTAGGACATTACATTATTTGGGTCACAAATCCAGCACTCAGGAGGCTAATTACTTTCTCAGGTACTTTGCCTACAATGAGGCTATAAGAGTTACTACAAGGTGAGGAGTATTGATCCAAGCAGCTGGGCTGTTTGAGCTAGATTATTACTCTTTTCTATTCAATTCTGCTGTATTTTTTTAAACCTCTTATTAAAGCAATTACATACAAACTTGACATAGTAAAATGGATAATCTTGTAAGAGTAATTTTGTAAAGTAATACAAACATCTAGGCAGAAGGTGATTACCATGCACTACTTAATATCCTGGTTAAAATTCCTACTTAATATTCCCAGGCTTTAACAGAACATTTCTCTGGTCCTTTACCCTGGAGTCAGATCTTCATTGGAATGGCTCCAGGTATTCAGATATTGGCACAATTCAACAAGCACTATTTATAAATCACTATGATGGGCCCTGGGGATACTTGGAAAAAAACCAAATCTTGCCTTCCAGAAGCTTATGTTCTATATTGCTTCTCCTCCAAGTTGTCTGCCTGCAGCTTTGTAGCTGCTCACAACTTTTCCTCTACATCTGCTGCCAGACAACTAGTTCTACTGGTTTGCTAATAATTCTAAAAAGGGGATACAATTTAGTTGGTTCTTTTAGCTCACTTCTCACAAAGAAAAATCTGTTGCTTTCCTGTGACTCTAACAGAGGAGAAAGATGTATGAAGAAAGTACTTGCTGCATCTTGGTCAGCACCACCTCTCCTTGTAACTACATTTTTCAATCAGAACTGTCGCTTTCCATTTGCCCACTTTTCAAAAGGAAAGAAAAAGTTGCTCCCTTCAACAGAAAACTACCAGTGAGCATGGCATGAATTAGGGATTAAATACTTTCTTTCTCTTAATAAACCACAGCACATGATTAGCTAAAAACTGGATTTCCTGTTACAAACTGCCTACATAAAGAGTCATAAAATCTGTTTACATTTTAAACATTTTTAAAGAGGCAAATACTTCTTTCAGAACAAACTGAATTTTAATCAACATTTATACAGAACTGAATAAAGTTGTTGAAACTGAAAGTTTAAGTGGTTTCATTATAGATAAGTTTCAAGGGAACTTCTGAGTGTCACTCATTTGGATTCATATATTTATGTACTTCTTAATACATAGACAACTATTATTCTAACGTTCCCTAAGAATCTCTAGTTATAAAACCAAAAAAAAGGGAAATTTTATTTAATTCAAATAAAAAGTAAAAGCAATTTAAAAATCACATTGAAAAAACATCAAGGAAACACACCCAAACTCAACCAAAGAAATATGTAGGTTGGTACTCAGATATTAATGTTCAATTATGCCCATTTTCACTAGTAACATAAGAAGGCCAAAGTGACCTAACTAAAGTCTCAAAGTCTCACTCCAGTTTACATTTCCTTCTGATTTATTTACTTAGTTTTATTTACATTGGTTGAGATTGAAATGTTTGATAAACAAGTGCTTAAAGAAGAAATAGAACAATCACTGGTTAGTTGAAGAATTTAATAACCGGCAAATATGTCCAGAATAATTACATTTCAGCAAAACAAGGAAAAGCCAAAATCTTTATAGCTCTAGGTTAGTAGGTATGAAAGATAAACATATCTCTGTACTGTATTACTAAAGTATATCTTTGTAGTGCAGGTCATTTCAATAAAGGCTGCCATTTTTAACTTGTAAATAATGTTTTTAATGGCAAAATCCTTCACTTTTATAAGACTATAGAAAAAGCAATAAAAATTGCAATAAGATATGACAGGAAAACCAGACTACACAATATGGTGCCCCAAGTTAGAAGAAGAAAAAGAGTAATGTTGGAATGCAAGTCAAATGGTTGAAAAAATTGCACAAAACCCATGAAACTTCTTATACTGAACTGTTAGGCTGAAACTGTGAAAAATTTCAGCAAAAGCACCCATGCTGAATGGCCATCAGTGGAACTCATGAAGACAAGGGATGAAAGATTGCCATACAGACATGCTATGATTTAAGAGAATCGCACTCCAAATCAGTTCTGCCCTCAGAAGTCACAGGCCTCCATGACATGGAGTGGCAAACAGAGAAAACTAACTCAAAACCATTTTTACAGGTTTCAAACAGTACAAACCCCAGCTAAATGTACAAAATGGGCAAGACAATAATAAAAGGGCATAATGCCTTCAATACAAATAGAATGAGATGTTTACTGGATTAAAGCAAAGCTATTTACACATGAAATACATTTCCTTTTGAATAGCATAGGTTGGACTCAACAAGCTGGAGGTATAGAAAAACCTCAGAAGTCACACAGCATCCACGGCACAATAAAATGTAGCAGGATGTGTCCAAAGTTTTAACAGGAATTATTTTCCAAGGAAGCACTCGGGAGAACTGAATTTTGTAGTGCTAAGGGACTAAAAATGCAAGAAGAGAACAGGATCTACTTTTTGGCCTGGGTAAACTCCATTATGTTTTTATGGACTTCAGTATGCAAATCTAAAATGTCTAGCCAGCTTTCTAAAGTTATATAAGATTTCATTTCTCATTCCTATCGTTATCATTTTGGGGGTGGGGGGAAGGTTGTTGATGAGTGGACAGAGATAACTGACAAAAACCCTCTTCTCTACATCACCCATTCCACTAAGAGTTGTTTACATGCCTTCCAGACACCATATTTATTTTCCTAATAGGACTAACTATAGACTACAAGGAGGCCTCATCAAAGCATAGGAATTTTTCTGGGCTGATTTTTACACTCACCTGTAATCTCAGCTGAAAGGGATCTCTGATCTTACTCCTCAAATTTCTCATCATACTTTGCTTACACGTAGGTGTCTTTTGCCCTTGGCGCATTCCTTTGCTTCACAATTATTTGTATATGTGTTATTTTTCTCCTATTACACTGTAAGCTCCTTAGGAGCATGCTCTGGATTTTACCTGTAGTCATATTGCCAGAACCAAACAGTGCTTAATGTTTAATGATGCTTATACATTATAGGGGTTTGACAGATGTTTCAAAGATTGAATTAAGCATGGACAGAGACCTTTCAGTTATGACCTCTGGTACTCAAATTCTGTCTTAGGGAATATTCCAAGAGGCTAACTTGAAAGCAACACACATTGCCCCAGTGTTCTTGGGTTAAACTTTCAGTCCCAGAACATTCCTTTGTAGGCATGTTTGTTAGTGATTTTTTGATGGATGCTTTCATTGTGTAAGGACAGAAGACCATACAGCCTGGTAGATGGAATAGTCTAAGTACAGAATGATGCATTTGTCTAGGCTTGAAATAGCCAAAAAGGGAAATCACGAACTGAAATATTAATACACAGTTATAGAATTCTGAGCCACTTCTAGCTCTCCATAGCTACATTTTGCTAGATAAAACCAATCTAAAATGTAAACAATAACAAAAATCCTAAAAAAAAATAATGAAAATGTACAGGATCCTTGACCATCAAATCAAAATTTTATTCTGCTTTTTAGGGAAGGGAATAAATGTTTTTTGGGTTCATATCTTCCAAGGCAGAAGATTTTAGCTTTTTTTTTCCTTTAAAAAAAAAAAGATTTTCAAACAACCTTCTCCCTAAAGAACAAGGTATTTGGGTGAGCCCTTAGTAAACATATATACATATCATCTCATAAATTAGAGAAAATCTGACTCTAAATAAAACATCAAGTAGTTTTTACATATTAGCTGATAGTGCTGCCTCAAAATTATCTTACTTTGCTATTCTTTAATTTTTTTTGTAAACCAGAATTACTGCTTGCTATGAGCATAAGAAAACTCCCGTCTATACAAGTCATATTCTCAGAAGTTTGTAAGCCAGTTTTTTCGATCTTAGAATATATTTTCCCATAGCAACAGTATCATAGACATTGATTATGGTCCCCAGGATAGTCTACAAATGGATATTAAAGTCATAATCTAACTGAAGTACGGTAAAGCATAATACAACTAAAGGTCTCTCAGGCATGATGAAAAAGCACTAGATATGTAGTCAAGGGAGCTGCATTCAAATACTAACTTTTATTTATCTGTGTAAACTTGGGCAGGTGAATTCACTTCTAAGTCTTGGTTTCATCAGTTTTAAAATGAAGGAACTGGATCAGGTGATCCCTAAAATCCTCTAAATCTATAATATTGAATGAACAGCATGACAGAACCTACACCACTGTGTAATAAAGTTTCTATGGGAAAAAGCATTCAAAATTCAACTCAAAATTCTAAGAACAAATCTTTCCCCTCCTCCACCGAACTGTGGCCCTGGCAGCGGGATGGTGATTGCCTCTGTTCCAAAGTTTCAGCTGGTCAGCTGGTCAGGGGCTGAGAGGGAGAGATGCAGGAACACAGACAGTGGGGAGGACTCCTGGACACCAGGTGGATAAAGAACCAAGAAGTACTGGGCTCCTTCCCAGTATGAATCTCCAGGGAATACCACTTCATGCACGTGGCTTCCTCTGAACTCCTTTACTTTTCTTCTCAGGGCCAAAAGGACTGACCTACCAACTTCCCTTAGTGCTGCTACCACACCCTACTTGTAATAGGTTGCCCTCATTCCCTATAAAAACAGAAAAAAAAAAATCTTACAGATTCTCTCCCACTCTCCACCCCCCCACCTTCGTTCCTTTGAGGTTTACTCTGGATTTTTCTGTTAGTAAGGATTTAAGTAACCATCGGCTGTGTTTCAGAAGCCCACTAAGTTTGGGGACATACATGTTTTTACATGCAACTGGGAAATAAGATATACAGACAATGGGGTATAGAAATCTATTTTGCCCTACAAGAAAGTAAGGGGGAAAGAGATAAGGGGAGGGAGAGGGGTATTAGAAGGGAGGGCCGACTAGGGAAAGGAACAATCAGAATGCATGCCATCTTGGGGTGGGGGGAGGGGAGAGATGGGGAGAAAATTTGTAACTCAAAATCTTGTGAAAATCAATGTTGAAAACCAAAAATAAATAAATTAATCTAAAAAAGATTAAGGACATAGAAGCTGAGGGGAGGAGGGAGACAGAATGGCTGGGGGTACAGAAGAAAGGCTTCTGGTGTACCCTCCATTTTCCGACAGTTACCACTACTCCTGTCACTAGATACAGGTGACTTGAACTAGCACTGAGATGAAGTGAAAGACAGGGGTGAGGATTGGAGGTCAGAGCACAACAAACAGCTGGGATCTCTGCAGTAGAGAGTAGGGAAGGGAAGGGAAATGAGAAATTCTAACAAGCAGCAGGAAGTAAGGCAAATAGGTCATTACTGCATTATTATTATTGCTAGATAGGTCATTAGTTAGTAAAGGATGTGGCAATCAACACGCACTTTATTACGTACCCACTACATGCCAGACACTGATAGTGAGAGGGATAACAATACAATAAATGAAACAATTCTTATTTGCATATAGTTCACATTTTATCCTGGGATCTAACAAGTGCATATACCAGTATATATAGAACAAATATATACAGAATAAATACAAAAAAAGTGCAAGGTAGTTAAACACAAGGTACAGAGATTTTGCAGACTTGGGGGATCAGGAAGGCTGCAGCTGAGGTGCATCTTGAAGGAAGTGAAGGATTCTAGGAAGCAGTACCCCACAGGCACTGGGAATAGCCACTCAGTACAAAGGATCAGTTTTCCAAATTAGGGAAGTATTCTTGTTATATAGAATATCCTCCCCATTAAGCAATCTCTTTTTTTTTAAAGGAATTTTTCCCCCTTTTATGACAGTTATTTTATTTATTTATTTTTTAATTAATTTATTCATTTTTAGCTTACACCATTCAGTTCCACAAGCTTTTGAGTTCCAAATTTTCTCCCCTTCCTCCTTCCCGCTCCCCTCCCAACGGGATGCAGTCCGATGTAGGCTCTACATATACATTTACATTAAACATATTTTCACATTAGTCATGTTGCAAATAAGAATTATAATCAATGGAATGAACCATGAGAAAGAAGAAACAAAAAAATAGTTTGCTTCAATCTTCATTCAGACTCTATAATTCTTTGGATGTGGAAAGCATTATCCATCATGAATCTTTTGGAGTTGTCTTAGAACCTTGCATTGCTGAGAAGAGCCAAGTCTATCAAAGTTAGGCATCATACAATGTGTCTGTAACTGTGTGCAACGTTCTCCTCGTTCTGCTTCCCTCACTCAGCATCAGTTCATATATGTCTTTCCAGGTTTTTCTGAAGTCCGTCTGTTCATCATTTCTTATAGCACAATAGTATTCCATTACATTCATATACCACAACTTGTTCTGCCATTCCCCAATTGATGGGCATCTCCTCAATTTCTAATTCTTTGCCACCACAAAAAGAGCTGCTATAAATACTTTTGCATATGTGGGGCCTTTTCCCATTTGTATGATTTCTTTGGGATATAGCCCTAGAAGTGGTATTACTGGGTCAAAGGGTATGTTATGCACATTTTTACAGCCCTTTGGGCATAGTTCCAAATTGCTCTCCAGAATGGTTGGATCAGTTCATAACTCCACCAACAATGCATTAATGTTCCAATTTTCCCACATCTTCTCTAGCATTTATAAGTTTTCTGTTTTGTCATATTAGCCACTCTGACAGGTGTGATGTGGTACCTAAGAGCTGTTTTGATTAGCATTTCTCTAATCAATAGTGATTTAGGGCATTTTTTTCATATGACTATTGCTATTTTTAATTTCTTCCTCTGAAAGACAGTTATTTCATTTCTTAACCATATTATCTTATCCTAGACTGTAGCAAAATGGAACCTATAATCTCTAGTTCCTGTGATGTCCCCAAATCAAAGAAAGACACCAAGCTAAATCTACGTTAAGCTTCAAATTATGTTACCTTCTCTAAATAAATGAACTAACCAACCAACTAACTCATGAGGGTGGGAGTGGAAACCCAGTGCTCACCAATACACATCTCTACTCTCATAAAAGACTGTAATTTATCCTAATTAACAATTTAACATGTGACCAAAAATTCAATTATGTTTGTGTTAAAAGTCTGACATTCTCATTTTACAAAACATATAAGTAGTGAAATTTTAAGGAAACCTGGCCTACCAAACATAAACAAGATAGGTTGCTGTTCACCAGATTCTGGGTGAACTATCTTAATTTGCCCATGGAAGAAGGTGCATGTATGTATGATGGGGAAAAGGGATAGAAGAGAATATGTATTTCCACAGATCCAAATTAAACTTAATACAAACACTTATTAAGCTCCTCGTGTGTGCAAGACAACTTTGCCCTCAAGGAATCTAGAGTCTAATGGGGGTATCAGATACACACAAATAAGTATGATAGAAGCGAAAATGGGATAAAGGCAAAAGAAGGGTCTTCTAGACAATGAATGTGATATAAGAAATTTTGGGAGGAAGAACTCACTTTCAGCTGGGGGAATCAGAGAAAGGTGGAAGAATGCAGTTTCCTGAATCTGTCCTCAAAGGAAAGTATTTCAATTTACTTCAATTCAAAAAATTTATTAATTAGCTTCTATATGAGTTGTCTCCCGCTATTAGAATGTGAACTCCTTGAGAAGAGGGATTCTCGTTCTTCTGTTTGCATGCCGAGGGCTTAGCATAGTACTTTGCACACAGTAAATGCTTAATAAATGCCTCCTAATTCATGCAATCCTTTATTCATTCATAATATTATGCAATGTACTGTGTACTAGGGCTGCTGGAATACTGAGAGAAAAATGAAATATTCTTAGGGCAGAGACACAGAGCAAGTGATTTCTAAGCGAGGAGGGCAGGATGAAGGGGAAGACTGATGGAAGGCTAGAAAAGGAGAAGGAAGGAGGGAATAAGCATTTTTATACACCTACCATGTGCCAGGTGCTGTGCTAAGCACTTTTACAAATATTATCTTACTTGAGATAGGCTGGAGTCAAATTGCAGGCAACTTTAAAACCAGACAAAGGCATCTGTATTTTATTTTATAGACAATAGGGAGCCATGAAAGGTTTTGGGGGAAGGGTGTGCATTAGGAAGACAACGTTGGCTGGTTAACCTAGAGAGTGAGGTGACCTTTTGGAGGTTATTATTAAGTTATTGACCTACAGAGATGATGATGTAGTAGCAGTGTGAATGTTGATAGGGGAACCGATATAACGAATACCATAATCAACAGGAATTGGTAACTGGTTGAATGGCGGGGTGGGGAACAGAGGAAAAGCAAAAGATGACTTCAACTTGCTATTTAGCTAATAAATGTTAGAAGTGGAATTTGAACTCAAGGGCTGCATTCTTTCCACTACACCAACGACTGACTTAAACAAGCTTAAGCAGCGGCAGATATTTAAATTAGATATAGGGGAACATTTTTTTTTTCAGCATAAGAAGGATATAAAACACTGTACAGGGTTTCCAAAAAAGGTTAAGAAATCTTTTTCCCCCTCAGGAGGTGAAGATAGGGTAGATACCAATCTGCCTAGAATAGTTAAATGCCCTGGAGGCAGAAAGGTAGACTGACCTTCTGGAGGTACGTTTTAGTCCCATGGATTTAAGGATTATTTTCTTATCGAAGAAAAATGAAATGAACATGTATTTGTATAGTCTCTTTGATACTCAATATTTACATAACTAAAAATGGTATAGCATATAGAAAAGGAAAGAAAGGACCTGAGGCTAGAGAAACGGTAGAAACAATGAAATAAATACATTTTTTAAAAAAGCTTTAATTTTGTAAAACATTACCATAAAAAAATTGTGAATTTGATTGCAAAAGCTATATTTGTGTCTGGAACTCCCTCTGGTAAACTGTAGGAGAACAGCTAATCTTTTAGAAGGATAACAGATATAGGCCAGACAAAGGATTCGGTTTTAAAGACTTATGTTCTTATATATGTATATATCTTAAAGACATAATATAGCTCCAAAGTAAGAACACACACACACACACATAGATAGATACACACACACACACACACACACACACACACACACACACACACACATATATATTTTATGGCTACATTTTGGTCCCTTTTAAAGAACCTGTCCTTATTGATTCAAATTTATGAGGCTAAGAGCCATTACTCAATTGATAAATGTCAGAGACATGAATAGGTAGTTTTCAAAGGAAGAAAACTAATACTCCAAATCAGTAATAATTAGAAAAATGCAAATTAAAGCAACCATGAGGGTTCTGGCTCATATCCATCTGATTGGCAAAGATGACAAAAGAAGAAAGCGAAAAATGCTGGAGAGAATGCAGGAAAAGAAATATGCTAGAATAGTGCAAAGTTGATGGAGTGCTGAATTGGTCTAGCCATTCTGGAAAGTGATTTGGAATCATGCCCCAAAAGCTACTGAACTGTCCACACCCTCTAACCCATCCATGCCACTGCTAGGCCTATACCCTAAAGAGATCAAATAAAGAGAAAAAGGACTCATATAAGCAAGAATATTTATAATAAAGCTTTTTGTAGTAGCCCAAAACTAAAGAGGTGTTCTACCTATTGGAGAATGGCTAAACAAATTATGATATCTGAATTTAATGAAACATTATTAAGCCACAAGAAATAACAAAATGGAAAGTTTCGGAGGATGCTGGGGAGACCTCTGTGAACTAATGCAGAGTGAAGTAAGCAGTACTAGAACAAGGTAGGAATTTGTTTTGCTGGACTATCCATGTTTATTATGAGGGGTTTCTTTTTCTTTTTTGTTGTTCAATGGAGGGGGAGTGATGGGGAATAAAAATAAATACTTGTAAAAATAAATTTTAGAAGCTTAAAAAGAATCTTTATTTAATGGTTAAAAAAAATTCCTTAATGATAAAGACCATTAAAGGGACCTAAATGACAATGCATAAATAATTTGTTTAAAGAACAAATACTACTTCCTTAGAGAACTGAGGAACTTTCGGGAAACATTTCTCTATGTTCCAGTTTAAGTTCTATTCAAAGTATGCACGTCATGGAATGGTAAATTAATTTTGAATCCACTCATAAATAATTCAACAGGGGGGAAATTAACCTAAAATAAAATGAAACCTGTACTTGAGTTTGCTTAATCTTCCTAGCACTAAGGAGGAACTGAGAAAAAAAATGGAGTAATCGCCTCTTGCTTCAAGTTGAGCAAGGAAATATTTTTAGCAAATTTATCTTAGAATATAGCAATTTAAAAATTGGATTTTATTTTCTTAAAAAATATCCTTTTCTGGAAAAAGTTACTATTTTCCAAGAATATGTTTAAAGAAAACATGCACTCTAAATCCTGAAAGCATCTATTTAAAATATTTTTAAAACAATAGATTTAAGAGGATTTTCAGGATGGGAACACAAAATATGAAAAACTGGCAAGTATCACAGACTTCACTACTCAGCAACTACTTCCTCTCAGAGAGAACAAGAGAATAATCAAGAGAATAAAAGAGTAATCAATCATCATGCTAAACAGGCTTCCACTTTTTTAACCTCTGAGATAGAGTGGCCACTTAAAATAAGGGTGCTAACCATGCTAAGATTCTGTGTCTTCACATACAATAAAAAACAATTTACAAAGCTGAAAGAAACAATGAGATGACTTTTAATTTGGGAAGGACAGATAGCTGGGACACTGAAAGGTTTCAGAGGGAGGGAGGGAGGGTAGAAAATGGAAGATTGGTTGTCATTATTGGTTGCCTGCCCTTCGTATCCCAATTAGTTGTCAAATATCGTGAATTCTAAATCCATCCCCTTCTCTGCACTCATGTAAATGAATGTATGACTGAATGTAAAAAAAAAAAATATTAGCACTTGCCCTGAAGTCAGGCGGATCTGAGTTGAAATCCAGACTCAGACACTTGACACACTAGCTGTATGACCTTGGGCAAGTCACTTAACCCCAACTGCCCTGCCTTCCCCCCTCCAAAAAAATATTATTAAGTGTTTATAATGTTCCCTTCTTTAGTTAACAATGTTGCCAGTGTAGAAGACAAAGATGGTTTCTTTATCCTTATGAGTAAAAAAAGGTAGATGACACATGAGGTTTAAAGTACAAGCCAATCAATGACTTAAGCCTTTTGTAGAAAGTTAAAATGAGAATTCCAAACGTAGCACTTTGGGCCACTCTCCAACACAAGTGAGGTCTCCACAATATCTACTCCTGTTTCTTTTTTTTACTCTTTTATTTTTTTCCAACTATAATTTTCCCATTCCAAATTACATTCCAATTTTCCAATCCATATTTTTTCCAATTGTAAAAGCAATTTTTAACATTTGTTTTTTTTTAAATGTTTGAGTTCCAAATTCTCTCCCACCCTCCCTCCTCACTGAAAAGGCAAATAATTTGAAATAGGTTATACATGTGCAGTCATGTAGAACCTGTTTCCATATTTGTCATGTTGTGAAAGAAAACACAGACCCCCTCCCCTAACCCCCATAAAAACAACAAGGAAAATAAAGTTAAAAAAAAATTATGATTCAATCTGCACTCAGACTCCACCAGTTATTTCCTGGAGGTGGATAGCATTTTTCATCATAAGCCCTTCAGAATTGTCTTAGATAATTTCTATCCCAGTTTCAAAGTGTGTAGTGGGACTGCATGCACTCTAAACCACAGCTCGTGTTGTTGTTCAGTCATTTTAGTTGTGTCCAACTCTTTGTGACCTCATTAGGGGTTTTCTGGGAAAAGATATTGGAGTGGTCTGCCCTTTCCTACTCCAGCTCCTCATTTTACAGATGAGGAAACTGAGGCAAACAGGGTTAAGTGACTTGCTCAGGGTCACACGGCTAGTGTCTGGGGCTGGATTTGAACTCAGGTCTTCTTGCCTCCAGGTCTGGCATTCTATCCACTACACCACTTCATAGCTCATGAGCTCCCACTAATTTGTTCACTTTTTCTCTGGTTAGCCAAAGGACACAATTATTAATTATTTCAAACTGAAGGTATTTAATGAAATAATGTAGTTTTTAAAAAAATCACAAGAGGCTCTTCTCCCCATAACCCAGGGGAATTCACTCTCCTAAAAATACACTTACCATCAGAGGGAAGAATGGGCATTCATAGGGATCCCAGGTAAGTGGAATGTGTGAGCAGCCAGACGTATGTGCAGTGGAGCTAATCAAAAGTCTCTGACAATGTTATTGTACTTCTCCCTCTCCCTCTTCCTCTCCTTCTCTGCTCCCCCTACTACCCTCTGCTCTTTTCCTCTTGAGACTAAGTATCCTTATCTCACACAGGTTATGAATGCAGTGGCCTCTCATGGGCTCAATCACACTACTCAATCACACACACATGGGAATTTTGACCTGCTCCATTTCTGACCCTGGGCTAGTTCACCCTTCCTTTGGCAGCCTGATGGACTCCTGCTGGAGTTAAATTGCAGGCAACTTTAAAACCAGTCAAACTTAGCACAGATACCTCACTGGCTTAGCCTACTGCAGCTTGTAACTCCTGAGCTGAAGAGATCCGCCAGCACCAGTCTCTCCAAAAGCAGGGATTACAAGTATGTGCCTCCATGCCCAATCATGGCACTACTATCGCTGGCCTGCTCCCTGCTGCAGGGTGTGGCATTCCTTTAGACACAACGTTCTACTAGTCCCTATTGGTCTCATGGTGGCTTTTGGTCAGTTGGTTTCTAGGAATGTCTTGGTGGCTAAGTATGGAAGTTGCCTCTGAAGATTTATTGGATGTTCTTATAGTTTCTGAGCCTATACTCTTGGCTAGGTATTCCTCCCTATTCCCTGCCACCAAATTCTGGGTTTTGTCTCTTCAGGATCCATCTCAGTTCAGTGTGCCTGGATAAAAAACCTACAATTTCTTACTGATAAGGGGACGCTGATGGCTTATCACATCTAACTAATAAATGTCAGGTAGAATACTCTAGGCTAGGATTAAAGTCTTCCCCCCCCCCCATCTCTGTTTCAGACTTCCCTGACAGAAAGTTAGACAGTCTCAACTCACACAAATGACCATGTCAGAAAATACATGCCTCATTCTCTCTATGTCCAGTCCATCATCTTTCTGCTAATAGGGGGCAGATACCTTTATCATCAATCAATCATGAAACACTTATCAAATGCTTATTACATGCCAAGCACTTTACTAAGCACTGGGAATACAAAGAAAAAAAGCAAAAATAGTCCTTGACTTCAAGGACTCATATTCTAATTGAGGAAATATGTACATATGTAAATATGAGATATACACAAAGTATACACAAATTAACTTTAGTGAGGAGGGCATTAGCAGCTGGATAGAATGGGAAAGATGTTATCAAGAGTAAAGTCTGATGCAAAGAAGGAAGTCTTAAAGGAAACCAATTTTTCTAAGGTGGGGGGGGACCATTGGTTATGAGGGACAGCTAGTGTAAAAAAGCATAGAGACATGAGACTATCGTGTGTGCAGATTGGAAGAAGAGACCACAGGAAAAAGATTAGAAAGATAGGAAGGGAGGGGGGCGGAGCCAAGATGGCAGCTGAAAACCAGGGACTAGCGTGAGCTCCCCGCCGAGTCCCTCCAAAAACCTATAAAAAATGGCTCTGAACCAATTCTTGAACTGCAGAACCCACAAAATAGCAGAGGGAAGCAGGGTTCCAGCCCAGGATAGCCTGGATGGTCTCTGGATGAGGTCTATCCCCCACGGAGCTGGGAGCACAGTGGAGCTAAGCCCAGCATGGGCGGTGTGGACCAACCAGACGAGGAGCCGGGAGGAGTGGGTCCTAGCGCCCTGAATCAGTGAGCTGCAGCAGTTACCAGACTTCTCAACCCACAAACACCAAAGACAACAGAGAAGGTTAGTGAGAAAACCTGTGGGAGTAAAAGGAGTTAGAGGTTTGGCCACCACCCTGGGGGCAGCGGAGGTGGGGCAGCTACAGAAGTACAGCTGCAGTTGCTTCCAGCCCCAGGCCCACCTGGTGGGAGGAATTAAGTGGTGGATCAGAGCAGGAGTGCACAGCCTGCTGAAGATCTAAGTCCAGTCGGGGTTGGGGGTTCTTGGGGAAGGAGGAGTGCTGGTGTAGCAGAGCTGGCGCATCCCCCCAGGCATGGAACATAGTTCTCTTGACTCTACAAGCAGTCATACCCCGCTGAAAAACTCAAGGGTCAAGTTAGTTGGCTGGGAATATGGCCAGACAGCGAAAACGCACCCAGATTCAGTCTCAGACTCTGGAATCTTTCTTTGGTGACAAAGAAGACCAAAACATACAGACAGAAGAAGTCAACAAAGTCAAAGAGCCTACAACAAAAGCCTCCAAGAAAAACATGAACTGGTCCCAGGCCATGGAAGAGCTCAAAAAGGATTTGGAAAAGCAAGTTAGAGAAGTAGAGGAAAAATTGGGAAGAGAAATGAGAAGGATGTGAGAAAACCATGAAAAACAAGTCAATGACTTGCTAAAGGAGACCGAAAAAAATGCTGAAAAATACACTGTAGAAAACAACACCTTAAAAAATAGACTAATTCAAATGGCAAAAGAGTTCCAAAAAGCAAATGAGGAGAAGAATGCCTTGAAAATAGATCCAGGAGAGATAATTTAAAAATTATTGGACTACCTGAAAGCCATGATCAAAAAAAGAGCCTAGATATCATCTTTCAAGAAATTATCAAGGAGAACTGCCCTGATATTCTAGAGCCACAGGGCAAAATAGAAACTGAAAGAATCCATCGATCTCCTCCTCAAATAGATCCCAAAAAGAAATCTCCTAGGAATATTGTCGCCAAATTCCAGAGCTCCCAGATCAAGGAGAAAATACTGCAAGCAGCTAGAAAGAAACAATTTGAGTATTGTGGAAACATAATCAGAATAACCCAAGATCTGGCAGCTTCTACATTAAGAGATCAAAGTTTTAAAAAACAGATGTTCAAAAACAACAAAAAAAGAGTTTTTGCGTGCAACTAGAAAATAAGATACACAGGCAATGGGGCATAGAAATTTATCTTGCCCTACAAGAAAGAAAGGGAAAATGTGATGGGAGGGGAGTGGGGTGACAGAAGGGAGGGCTGACTGGGGAACAGGGCAATCAGAATATATGCCATCTTCGAGTGGGAGGGAGGATAGAAATGGGGAGAAAATTTGTAATTCAAACTCTTGTGAAAATCAATGCTGAAAACTAAATATATTAAATAAAAAAATGTGGAAAAAAAGAAAATTCTACGTAAATATATATAAAAAAAAGATAGGAAGAGACAGGGTTGTAAAGAGTTTTAAATGTGAAATTTTATCCTAGAGATAACAGCGAGTCCCTGATGTTTATTAAGTGGGTGGTCATTCAAGGAAAATCACTTTATCAGCTATGTGAATGACAGATAGGTGTGGGGACAGACTTTAAGCAGGGAGACCAATTAGGAGGAGACTATAATAGGCAAGAAGTGATGAAGGCCTGGATCAGGATGATGGATGTGAGTGGGGAGAAGGAGACAGGCATGAAACATGTCGTGGAGATAAAAATGATGAGATCTGGCGACTGACCGGATGATTGGACAGGGGGGTGAGGGAGGGGATGAGTGAGAGAGATGACACTGAAGTTGCAAACCTATGTGACTGGAAGGTTGGTGGTTCCCTCAACAATAATAGCAAAGTTTGGAAGAAGCAAGCGTTTAGGGTTTGAGGGAAAAGAAAATGAGCTGTTTCGGACAAGCTGATTTTGAAATGTCTATGAAACATCAAGTTTAAAATATGCAATTCTAAGTTTACAATGTGGGACAGGAGCTCATGAAAGAGACTAGGACTAGATGCCATCTATCTCTGTATCTTTATTCCCAACTCTACCTCTATCTATAAGTCAGCAAGATAGCGATATCATCGTCTATAGGAGCTGATGAGATCACCAAGTGATAGAATATAGAGAGAAAAGAGAAGAGGGCCCAAGCCTGGACCTTGGGGAACCTACTGCTAATGTTCATAGATATTTAATAGAGGAAACAGAGAGGGAGCAATCAGATAGATAAGAGGAAGAAGGGAAGTAGGGAGAGGGGGAGAGAGAGAATTGGGGGAAGGTGGGAGGGGAAGAGGAAAAGAGAGAGAAGTATGGAAGAGGTCAATCGTATCAAATGCCATACAGAGACCAAGTATAAGTATTGAGAAGAGGCCATCATCTGTCTTCTCTAATCATGGTTAGTCACTGCCTTGATAAGAGTTCTTAAATTTTTCATAGTTGTTTCATTTACATTATTGTATTCATTATACAAATGTCCTCTTAATTCTGTTTGTTTCACTCTACATGAGTTCATGACTCTACATGAGTCCAGGTTTTTCTGATTCTGTACCTTTTTACCATTTATTTTTCTCAAGATAACTTTTTTCATATTTTTAGTTCTTATTGCCACTCATGATCCAACCCTAATCCTTTAGACATAAATAATTGCCTATCAAAATCATACATGTCATTCAAGACTCGGCTCAAATACCATTTCCTCCATAAAAGTCTTTCCTGATTCCCCAAATTGAAGGATATTTCTCCTTTATTTCATTTCATAGAATCTTGTTTACTATGCATTTGCCATATTCTCATTTTTATATTTGTGTTTTGCCTCCTCTCTCCTACTCATTCTATTTGCCTCTAACATAAAGATGCTTGTCTCAAGTAAATGCTATATTTTCTAGCCTATGCAAAAAAAATTCTTCCAAGAGAAATAATTATGCATTTTATACTAAGTAACTAATCATATACAGGCAAGGGGAAGTTTTTGACTTGATATATTAGAGAATACGATATGCATCTTTGGTAAAAAAAAATGGCACACTTGAAAACATGTCAGATAATTAAACAACATATTTCCTTTAGTAGTGACTGAAATGTGAATGTTCTAAAATGGTTTTTCTATAACTTAAGATAAATGTTTCCACCATTCATACAAATGAATATCTTGACGTCTTTATGCCACTTAGATGTTTTTATTTTCCTTATGCTTTTTTACGGTTAATTGTTTAATGGAAGACTGTATAATGAACCACTGACAAACTGGTGAAGTAAACAAGAACAGAAATCCCTCAAAGTCTAAAACAAACCACGTCACTAGAAACCACAAAGGATATTAAAATCAACAGATAAAGGTCAGATACAGCATAAGATATGACAATACACACATGGGGATCTCACAGTTCTCTTGCAAGGTTAATTTGTAATTCTATCCCTGCCTAATGTTTAATAAATACCCATACTCATTATTTATCATCTCCTAGTAAGAGACCTAAGATTTTTGAAATAATAATTAGCTATACCATCACTTACAAAATCTGCTAATCATGCTAATTTCTGCATTACCTATTGGGAACACACTTAACCTTAGAAGGAAATAATTTGTAAACCACCAGGATCTATTTAAAGTTCAATAAATAGCATGCTTCATTATTTTTGGACCAGACCCCTGGATTTTATGCCAGTAGAAAACTCCTAGTGAAGAACTTCCTCTATCAATGAAGATCAGCACAGTGCCTTCAATTTATAGTCTTAGAGAATTGTCTAGGGGTACTGAGAGGGTTAGTGACTTGTCCAGGGTTACATGGCTACTGTATGTCAGAGGCCATCCCTTTATCCATTAAAAGATGTTGCCTTTCAATGCTATGTTTATGGAGGAGAATTTTTTTACAAATATTTTTCAGGGGAAAGGATTTTGGTTATTTTTTAAAAATAAGAACTTCTTCAATCTCTTTTGCTTCCAATCTTCCCAAATCAACTGAAAATGCTTCCACTCACTGGCCTGACTACTCTATCTCAGTCTCCTTTGCTATCTCATTATCCATATCATGCTTCTTCACTGTAAGAGTTCTCCAAGGCTCTGTCTTGTGGTCTCTTCTCTTGGTAACTTCATCAGCTCCTATAAGTTAATTATCATTTTTATACATCTAGATAGATAGATCCATAGATCTGTCTGTAGCCTCTCTCTCTTGAGCTCCAGGCTTGCATCAACAATTGACTATTGGATCTTTCAAACTTGATGAAAGATGAGATGGCATTCAGCACAGGGGCATTTTAGAGAAAGTCCAGAAGAGTCAGGATTGCAGCCTTCAAGGAATGCAGAGATGGATAGTCTGTGCCTCTTCCTTAAAATGGAGGTTCTGAGAGGAATTAGACAAATCGGAAGGAGAGACCACCAGGAAGAAGGGTACTTCAAGTGTATGTAGTCTGGAAGTTAAGTGACCCTTCAGGATAAAGTGGTTTCTGGGATGTTGGAGAGAAAGTCTGGGAGTTTCAGGAGTATAGCTTGGAAAGGAATGGGCAATAACATCCTTCTAGTTCAGGGCTTCTTAACCTAAGATCTATGGATCCCAAAAGTGTCCAAGGATAAATTTCAGGGATCCTTGAGTGGATGGGGAAAAAAAAAACTACACTTTGTTTCAACATAACTACTTTCCTGTGTGATCCTACTTATCTTACTTTATACATTTAAATATATTATTTGGCAAAACTTTTCACCAGAGTGTCAAAAGGATCCATGACACATACAAAAATTAAGAAATTCTATTTACAGAGGTTTACAACCTCACTGTTGGTTATCTACATTCCATATCTAATTAGTTGTCAAATCTTGCTGATTCTACCCCCACAGCATCCATTGCATCTGTTCCCTTCTCTCTATTTAGGTGAATGAATGAATGAATGGATGAAAGAATGAAAAATGTCCATATTACTGCTTATTAAATAAAAGCTTACCATGCACCTAGCACTGGACCAAGCCATGGGGATGCAAATACAAAACTGCAAACAGTTCTCAACATCAAGGATATTACATTTTTTTAATAGAGGGAAACGAGCACATATAGAGGAGCAGTGGCCAGGCAAGGGCATTTTGGCTTAAAAGTTATAGGGATGGTGAGTGAAAGCTAATGAGGAGAAGATGGAAACACGAGTGGCCACCATTTTAATTCCAGACTTCATAACCTTTTGCCTGGACTATTTTAATCACCTTCTAATTGGTCTTCTTGTCTCTGGTCTCTTCCTTCTGAAATTATTCCTTCACACAGATACCTATGCATGTATCCAATTACACCTTTCCCCTTCTCAATAAACAGCTGAGGCTGTCTACCTGTTCGTTCCAGGATCAAATACAAATTCCCCTCTTTGGCATTTAAATTCCTTCACAACCTGGCTGCAACCTATCTTTCCAGACTTATACATTACTCCCCCTTAGTCAGTCTATAGTCTCATCAAACTGGCCTTCTTGCCATTCTTCACATGCAACAATCCATCTCTAAACTCTGTGACTTTGCACACTGTCTCCATCATGCCTAGAACACATTCTCTCTTCATTTCTACTTCTTAGAATCTGTAGTTTTCTTCAAAGGTCAATTCAAAGGCAACCTCCTACATGATGTCTTTCTTGATTTCCCCCCAATGGTAAATTACCAAGAATTTATTTTACACTTACTTCTATGTGGGTTTGAGAGACAGCATGGAGTAGTGGACAGAGATTTAGCCTTGAAGCCAAGACACTTTGAATGAGTCACAACTTCTGTATGTACTCTAGGCAACTGTTTGAGAAGGTGCTGACCAACATTAGTAGAGGGAATTTCTTCACCTGGGATTACCCTAAACCGAAGAAATCACAGGCCCAGTCCCTCTCTTTATGTGTCTGTATGTTTTCTATGTTGGACCTTTCTAAAGAATGCAAGCTTCTTGAGGTTAGGGACTGTTTCATTTTTGTGTATCTCCAGCCTACATAAATAGCGATAAATGCTTGCCGATGGACTCATTCACAAATTGTCAATCACTGATACTCATGGCATTGCACAAAATACCTCCGGTGTGTTAGGCTGACCTTATGTAGCAGATTTACACAAGAACGTGGACAGAAGTTGTCCAGCGTGGGCTTGCACTCTGTACTATTGGTGAGAACATCTACATTAATGAAGTCATCCATCAAAGTCATCATAATATTCTAAAGATTACAGAGTACTTTGCATTATCATCCCCTTTTTATAGATGAGACGGAAGTGGTCCAGAAAAGTTAAATTTGCCCAAAGCCACATGGCTAATACTAACAAGTAGTGGGGCCAAGATCTCAATTCAGGCTTTCCAGTAATTCCGTTGTTCTTTCTACTACACTACACTGATTTTCAAGTAAATTGGAAATGGTCATCACTAGAATCCTGTCTCCATGGGGCGACTGTCCTTTCTCAAATTCAGAACTCCTATGGAGAAATTTACTTTACGATTTATGTATTTTATGCAGTAGTAGGCAGGTTACCTTCACTTATGTAGATTTTAGAGGAGGAAGCTGGTTAAGTTACTGATGTCCATTGGTATCCACTGTACTCTACTCTGTCAGAATCCTTGATCTTGCTGACTTAGGAGCTCCCTAGGTCTAGGGGAGCAGCCATTCTATCTCATTCCTCCCTCAATCCCAACACTGTTTGGGGAGCTTTGTCTTCATTGTCTTTGCAGGGGAAGATATTTTCCTGGGGTCTGAACATAGAACTACTTATATACAGTTTCCCAAAGAAATCATGTCACAGCAAAAATGCTGATTACGTAAAGATGAGAATACTAAAAGTATACTGCAGAAAAAGAGAGGCTCTGGAGGTGGAATGCATCAACTATCATTCACAAAAAGAAAAGAAAAGAAAATGAAAGAAACTGACCATGTCTTAAGAGAGGAAATGACTGTTTACTAATAGCACAGGAATTTACAAATCAGCTAAGCTCAGTCAAACCAAAGACCAATTTAAATCAAAGGTAAGAAAAAAAACCAAATTCTAATTAAGGATAATGACAGGAAGATGGTATTCCATGTAATTTTGACAGTTCCAACCTGGCATATTTGAACAAACATTATAATAACACTGAAAAATGAGAAAGGGAGAGAAGTTAACCACAGTGATGATGGTTAAACCTCTCTGAAATGGTAAAAATCAAAGGAAATTTCACTACAATGAGGGGATCAAAAAAGTCTAGAAACTGTGTGAGTCAGCAGTCTCCATGCTACATGAAGAAACATGGTGTTAAAGGCTAATATTTTCAATATAAGCACATTTCCAAAATGTTATGGTACAGTATGGTGGCAGATTATGGAGGATATTATCTCACAAAAGACTAAAACACCAGTGGAAGGAAAAACAAACCTGTAGAAAGTTTAGTTTAGTTTAGTTTAGTTTAGTTTAGCAAGACCCAACTAAGCCAGATAATCCCAAGAGCATTTATAAATGAACCCAAAAGACAGACAACAAATGGAACTGATTTGATGCATTTCCATAATAAGATATTGTTATCCTGAATGACAGTGACATCACCTCAGAACTCAAGCTTCTAAGTGAGGAAGTAGAAGATCAGTAAGTTGGGGAAAGCAGTTGGACTTGACCAAATGCACACAGAGGAAATCAGTACCAGATGAAAAAAAATTTTATAATGCACCCCGGGATTTATTTTAAGATTTCAGAGTGGGCATGATAACAAAAGAATGGAGAGGAAATGGTAGCAATGATAAAATTATCCTCCAAAAGGTGCCTAAGGAAATATCACCATCCAGTGACTTATATGCCTACTTCTTCATCCATATAAAGATTTATAAGAAGGATACATGCAAGTATCTAGGGTATGCTTGATGAAAACTTTGATAAAAATCTTGCTCCATCTCTGGCTGACTATGTAATTTTTCTGCTTTCAAGTACATGCCATCATTCCTACCTCAACTCTAGCTCTGCAAATAGTAAATCCAATCAATGCTACTATTCCTGAAAAGGATGCATCAATCAGTTACCTTATGGTTGCAGTCACCATTCTTTCTGACTACCCTATTCAAAATACTCCGCTCTTGGGCTGTTACACCATGTATGTGTTGCCTTCCCTTATTAAAATGTAAGTTTCTTTAAGAATTTTTATCGCTGGCTATTTTACTTGCTTATATTTGTATACCTAGAACTTAGTACTTGGCTACATCACTTAATAATATGCTTTCATTCATTCACTCATAAAATCCTCTATTTGGCATTCAAAATCTTTTGCAATGTGGCCTTTTCATTTCTAGTTTTCTTACATTTTACTCCCCTTCGCATACTCTATGATATTTTATTTGCTTATTTTGCTTATTTGCCATTCTTTGTACATGACACTCTATCTCTATGGTAGCAATTTAAATTTGAAGATCTTTCCCACCCATTAACAGGCCGTGTGACCTGCTTATATCACAGAAAGTCTAAATTACATGTGTGGGAGGAGCTTCCTGACAGGAAAAGGAAATTACGTCACAGGAAATGCCAATTCTATGCCTTTACTCTGGCCATTGTTTCACATGCCTGGAATGCTCACTCTCCTTAGCTCTGACTCCGACTTTCTTTGGTTTCCTTCAAGACTCATTTGTAGAAGGCTTTTCCCAGTCGCTGACCCCCTCATCCACCACTGTGAATGCTTTCCAAGGTTACCTTGCACGCTCTGTCTATATCTTCTATCTACATTGGTATTTGCATGTTGACTCACTCATTGGAATACAGACCCTTGAGGACAGGAACCATGCTTTTTCCTTCTTTGTATCTCCAGTGCTTGGCTAGTGCCTGGCCTATAGTAAGTAACAATAATATTAATAGTGACATTAACTAACACTTACATAGTGCATACTATGGCTAGGTACTATGATAAGCGCTTTACAACCATTATCACATTTGACCCTCACAACAACCCTGTTGTTATCCTCTCTTTACAGATAAGAAAACTGAGGCAAAGAGAGGTTTTTGTGACTTGCCCACGGTCACACAGCTAGTAAGTGTCTGAAGCTCAGACTCAGGTCTTCATGACTCCAGGTCTTCATGACTCCAGGTCCAGCACTCTAGCCACCGCACCAGCTAGCTGTCCAATTATGCTTAATCAATAAACACTTAATACATTCTTGTTGCCTGACATTCCCAGGAATGCCATTAGGACCATCAGCATCCTAAAATAATTAAAGCTACAGGTAACTCAAAGGTCAATGGAAAAGTGCACAGTGGACACAAATAGGCTGCAAAATATTCTGCTATTGATTGTCCTTAAAAATAATGTCTCTAACTTCAAATACAGGGTGCCCTAAAAGTCTTAGTGCATTTTTAAGCTTTTACAGTTTAACTAAGACTTTTGGGCATCCTGTATAAAGTTTAACTAATACATGGGGGCATCCTGTACAAAAGTGGTGCTGGGCCTGGAGTCAGGAAGACCTGAGTTCAAATCTGATCTCACATATTTACAAGCTGTGTAACCCTGGGCAAGTCACGTAACCCTGTTTTCCTCAGTTTCCTCATCTGTAAAACGAGGAGCTGGAGAAGGAAATGACAAACCACTCTAGTATCTTTTCCAAGAAAACCCCAAAATGGGGTCATGAAGAGTTGCACACAACTGAAAACTACTGAACAAAAAGAAGTATAAATGTTAAGTTTTACCTTATAGCACAGAATGCTGAACATAGTCAGACATACGCGTTTTAGGCAAGACCATAGAGCTCTCTTTCACCCCTGGGATAACATATGATACTCCAGGAATGTTGATGTAACACACCTCTGTTCCAGGAAAAAAAAAAGCAGGAGTTGCTCAGACTGTGGTAGCACGATTTCTTCTCCAATGACTAATTAACTTATAGGCTGATACTTGTGGTTTGTCAGGCATTCTTTCCCTCCCAGATAAGAAAAACAAAACACACTCTACACCTGGTAGAGTGAAGCCAGTAAGCTGATGGGGTGGGGAGAGACACCTGGGGAGTAAATAATGTAGCCTAGAAATAAGTAAGTGACACTAGCCTCTTCAAACCTGACTCAGGAAAATGCCAAACTTTTGAGGCCACTACAACCTGAAAGCAGGACAAACTGAAGGCCTCCCCAAGGACACTGTGTGTGCACTACACATTTTAGTATGGAAGAAAGAGAGGAGAATAAAGCTATAACTGACGACTTGTGAGGTACCTAGATGTTTTCTTAAAAGTTCCTTTCTGTCCTAGTCCCTTTCCATCTTTGACAGAGAATCAGAATCCAATTCTTGGTGGACATGTACTAAGTCATGTGAGTGGTACAGTAGGGCTCATTCCATACTGCTTGAGGAATTTGGCATCTGTGTGAAGACGTGTAAGAAGCTGCCAAAGTTCATGTTCTATGTCTGGGATGAAACTGCCTTGATTAGTGACTGAGTGCAGACTTGCTTAAGCCACTAGTCTGGCTGGCCATAGACCAAACACCAGCCTTCACATCCCATCCACCCAGACCATCTTGGCATCTATCTTACGGATGCAGATCAAAAGAAATATCTAGGAGAAATGGGATCCATTGTACACTGACACTTTAAGTGTGTGACACTCTTTAAGAATGTGTATTGCTATACCATACACATTCTTAAGGTGTCAGCATCAAGGCATTGCGTATGTACAATTTCCTCTTGAGATGGAAACAAGCCACAGATTGTAAGGGATACTTGTCTTCTCCACATCTATCAGTACTCTCCTACTTCGATTACAATTCATCTTAACCAAAGTACAGTTTGGACAGGAAAGAGCTCAAGTTTTATCTAACCACAGAAGTTAGCAGTAATGAATAATTAGCCACTATTTCTCATCAGGAGATGAGCAGTCTTGCTTAGAAATCTGCACTATATTCCCATCATGAAAACCACTGGAACATATACCTGCAGCCAGAAACAACACTCCTATGCCCCTTCTGTAAATTGTGCCCAATACCTCAACTACTGTAAGCTCCTTGAGAGCAGAGACATTGTCTTATACTTATTTACTTTTATATCCCTACAATACCTAGTATAGTACTTGGCACAGAAGTCACTTAGTAAATACTCATTGAGCTGAATCCCAGGGCTCTACCTCTTTGAGAAATATCCTATTCCTGATTCTTATCCCCATGCAGGGTAACATATAGATAGCAGAGAAATAATATAGCTGGCTACAATTCTCTTGTGCAGTTTTATGTACATCTTACTTTTTTTCCCCTCAAGACACCTCACAGAGAAGATACCCCATTTACTTCCAATGGACACTCAAATGCTAATTCAGAAGACCATGCCAATAAAAGCACTGCTCAAAATGTAGAGTGGGGGAAATGGGAGGCCACAGAGGGAGAGAGAGAGGGAGAGGCTATAATCAAAGGAAGGATAATGGTTTGCAACTGGTATCATCAAATCTCCGCAGATTTTTCCTCTTTGCTCCTGTTTTCTTCCCATTGCTTTGTTGGCCTAACACAAGGATTTTTTGGCATAATTACCCTGTTTCTAATCTCTGGTAAAAGAAGCACATATTGATTCTGCATCATCCATCAATCAACAAATATTTGTTAAGCATCTACTATGTGCCAGGAACTACATTCTATTCAAATACTACATTTTTGAGTCAAGGTTCTTGTTTGGCATCCATAGGTGTAACAGTGACCAAACAGAAGCAGAAATCTTGTTTGTGTATTGTGTTGGAGGGAGAATGTTCCCTAACTATCTTCCTAACATAAGAATAATAAACCTTACAAAAACTGTGTTTAAGAGGTTTTTCTTTTAGGTTTTGTCTGTCTTTCTGGTTTGCTGCTTAAACAGGGCATGCTGCTGCCTGCGGTTCAACTCCAGACACTCTCATGAGGGCTGAGATAGAGAAGGGTGTTCTAGCCACTGAGATGGGTGACAGGGGCTCACAAGTGACAAAGAGAAGAACATGAGTATTGTAAAGGCCCTGCATGCTCCTGAAACAAAGCTGACTGTGCTCTCTCCTACATGGGCATCATAGGTTGTTGCTCTAATTTTGCCTTTCTTTGTATCCCTTGAGTTTAGCACAGTGCCTGGCACATACTAGGTACTTAATATATGTTTATTGATTAATCGACTACCCCATCTAAAATTTGACATTCAAAGGATGTCAGTTCAAAAATTGAGCCTGAGGACAGAAAGATAAACTTACCTGCTTTGGTTTTTTTGTTGTTGTTGGTTTGAGACTATAAAAAAAGCTTCTGATATAAAAATTGTATTTATACCAGTTATGTAAATCAGCCCAAACCCACAGGGCTCGGACCAAAACAAAATCATTCAAGAACAATAATCATTCTATGGAGAAAATGAAAATTTTAGCAGAAATGAAAACTATCAGGAAAGCACAGATGCCATATAGCTTTACGCAACTGATGGTTGCCGTACCCTGTCTATTTCTGTGACATTGCTAAGTGTGAAATGGGTGATGAATGGAAAGTTTCGTGGACCAGTACAATTTTTGTCTAGATGAAAATATATGAACTTCAAGCTTGAATTATACAACGGATTCACATGACTCATATACTTCCCCTCTCCCTTAGCAATCATAATATGCATAGTAAGCAAAACCATGTCCTAATGATAAAGGATTCCTAGGGAAAGATTTTGTAGATAGTCTAGACTTCTATACGCTCCACAAAATTGCAAGATGAAAGCTGATTACATTTTTTTTTAAAAAGATCCCATCCAAAAATCAAAATCAGTTGTGCTGTCTGATAAAGAGCAAAGTAAAAAATGAACAGGATGTTGGTAACACGAAAGTAAGGCAGCAACCTAGATATTTATCTGAGAAAATACCTCATTGCAGGTTCTGAGTTAAACTAAAAGCACGCTGATGCTGTTTTCTTTCTCTGCTCAGTTCCTACTACACCATTTCATATGGGCTATGTTATTCCATAACAGGATTTCCATTTGAAAAAATGATTTTAATAGTCTGTGAGATTCCCGGCAGTACTGTTCCATGGTAGGACACATCCTAACCAATGTTATACTTTAAAACAGGCTGAGGAAATTACCCTCTTATTTAATAGACAAAAATATTCCAAAATTGCAGCTCAAAAATTCCTCAGACAACTGCTTTGAACTAGTAGCAATTAACAGTCTTTATGAAATACAGACATGCAATTTCAAGAAGGATATAAAGAGGTTTAGTGAATTAAGTTATAGTCATGAGCTTGTATACACTTCTATTCTGAGATAGGATAGATAACTTACTACATAGGTCAAAGTACTTGACTAAATGCAAGAACTGGGTTTAGTAAATGGGAGTAAACAAAACAGTGTGTTGGGGGTCAGGGAGCTTCAGCTATTCATTCTCTTTTTTCAAAAAGATCTCTCAAAAATATATCTCTGGAAATAGAGGAATAGCTTGTATAGAGCAAAAATATATAACAGGTTTTGAATGGAGAAGAGAGGGGGAAAATATAAGTGTATGAGTTAAAAATGTAGAATTATTTAACCTACATATTATAAAACTAACTGAAAAGCTGCTTTTATTTGATCCAGGGCTACTGATATGTTGAGAGTTGATATTTGTATTCAGTATTTTCCAAACTTTGAGCAGGCTTTCTAAGTAAAACAACCTATGAACTTTGAACAAAGACACCTCATGTCATTTCTGATAACACTGGCTGATGTAAAGGCCAACCAAAGCCAGCAACCTTGGCTTTTGCCTTGGACTGAAGGTCTTCCTGAGAAAGATACCTAGGAAATGGTTAGAACTACATGTGCCTGGGTTAGTCAAACTGGGTCAGAACTGCTTCAAGCTTTTGTATAAATTAACTCTTCTGGAAAGCCCTCTGATCAAAGAGGTACAGCTCTCCAAAATATTTCCTCCAAACTCCATCCCATTCATCTATATTAAACTCCACCTAATTACATTCACAAATGAGTTCAGCTGTCAAAAGGAAAAAAATCTGAGTTAGAACAGACTGGAAGTCTACTCTGATTTCTACCTACCCTAATATCCTGCAAGAAAAACAAAACAGTCACAGATTGCCCAGTGTGAGAAAGCTGTTTCTGAAGTAGTGAGAGGCAAAGACCTTGTAGCCCCCAACAAGATGCTTCACCACTTTAAGAACACATAAAAATCTAGTGAAAGGAAGGAAGAATATTTGCAAGACTGTGAACACAGGTGTTCCAATTATATCTCTGGTTTGACAAGAGGCTAGGAGGAAGCCATCAGAACTACAAAAGAAAAAAAGGCTAATAATTCCAAATCTGCAGGCATAGGTAAGCAGAAACAATCATTGTTTCACACATATGATTTAATACCTTCTACAAGTTTCAAGAGGGCTCTGGGTGCAATCCTGCTGGCAAAATTAATCAAGTTTGTACAGGACTATAAAATTTTAAATGTCAAATTTGCCAAAAAACAACAAAAAAATCTCTATATGTTTTAAATTTTGATATTAAAAAAATGAGTCAAAAGGTCAAGTATATCATCTAGGGTCATGTATTGCTGTGACCCCCAAAAATCTCTATTATGTGGTGCCCATTCTTCTGGTGATGAACTTAATTGAACTAGCCTAGACTTGACTGGTCCTCAAAGGCAGACACTACAGTCTATACAGGTCCCATACTAAAAACCCTTTCAGATTAGTTCGACTTGCCAGTCTGCAATCTGTGATCCTTCTAAGAGATGGTGGAATAAGGCTTTAATTTTTTTTTTAAAAGCTCAATTAAATCATTCCCCCTAAATTCTTAGATTTCCAGAGGAAAATCATTAAGGCAAAGCCCAAAGTTCTCATTCAAATGCCATTAATATTACACATATAGCAATTCAAAGTATCACATGAGGTGGATTTTGTCAAGTCTTCCTAGAGAGGGGGAGAGAAATAAAACTGTTAGCAATCTGAAACAGACTTAGACAGATCCAAGGGATTTTAGCTCACAAGGCCCATGCTACCTGAATTTTAAGGCAATATGAGTATCTATCCAATATCCAGGGGTGTGCTGGAGCCAGCTCATACTGGCTCCTAAGAGCTGATTGTTAAATTTTCAGAGAATCTTTACCTTGGAAATAGGCAAATGCTACAAAATCAGGGCTTGGTTTATTTTATCTTTTGATGGTCTACACTGAAGAAAGTGATGAAGAAAATGTTAATAATGCAGATTTAACCTGAAAGGGTGCATTTCTGGAGAGCCAATTGTTAAACATTTGCTGGCACACCCCCTGGCTATATCTAAATACTTCCAATAAAAACTGAGGTTCTAAAACCATCTACAGTAACTTATTCTAACATTAAACATTCTTGACACTTTGAGGATGTTAATTTGGATCTCTGGTGCTGAAGACGGTTTGGTTTTGTCCTTAACAGAGACACAGAACAGCTGGTAGCGATCTCCTGTAAAATGTTTCCCCATAGTTCTCCAGTAACTAATTATGTAAGGTTACTTGAACTAAGTCTCAAAGGATGGCATCTTGCAAATAGGACTGTTTGCACATGGGGGAAATTTCACACACACACACACACACACACACACACACACAAACACAATCACTCACTCACTCATTCTTAATATGAACGTAGCCAAATTGGGAAACATAATTATAATCAGCAATGCTAGACAGAGCATTTATATACCAGGCCCCATACTAAGTGATGGGGATGCAAATATAAGCAGGATAATCCTATCCAATACAATCCAGTAAACATATTAAGTGCCTACTATGTGCTAGGCACAGTGAAAACCAAGGGGATACAATTAAAAAAAATAAAGATAGTCCTGGCCCTGAAGAAATTTACACTCTAATGGGAGAAGGCATCACATTAAGGAGATGATAGGATTGGGGGTGGGGGAAAGTAGGCCATATGCTTTCTGAAAAAAAATCTATATAGATTTATAATTTTCACATTTGATGTGAATGAAACTTCAGAATTAAAGGAACCACAGTAGTAGCTCTAACCTCCTAGCTGAGCTTCAGTACCATATTTCCAAGTGCTAGAGGAATTTTTCCTTGGATTTCTTGTTATTGCACGAAATTCAACATTCCCCAAATTAACATCATTATATTTTTTCTTAAGTTGCTTTTCCCCTCTTATTTATTCCATCTTTATCAAAGGGACTAACATTTTCTCAAGTATCCAGGCTCAAAAGCTTGAAATCATCTTTGCTTTCTTCCTTCCCTTCCTCTGCCAATTAGTTTAAAAGTTATGTCCATTTTTCCTTCACGGTATCACTTGAACTTTCTCCTTTTGCTCCATTCCCAGGGTGACTACCCTCATTCGTATCCCCATTACCTCATACCTAGATAAAGACAATGTATTATTATTATACTTAATTAGTCTTTCTTTGTTTAACCTATTAGAAGGATAAATTACATTAAGATCAAGATAAAAATATTTTAATATCCAATCAATTTGGCATATATTTGTATAGAGTCAGAAATTATTTCAATCCATAAAAGTCCCTCCCTGTTCCCCACCCCAGCTATCATAGAGACTGAGAGTAAACATAAATTATTCTTAGAAGCAAAGATTTGAAGGCTAGGAATACTGGTTCTTATTTTGAGCCCATAATGGGTTCACTGAATGTCACTGGAGAATTTTCTGTGAACATTTAGTTCCTAAGCAAATCCTGATTGATGTGACATTCTAAAAGGCAGAATATTTTATCATTATGGAATAGGGGAAGGGATAAAAAGAGGAGAGGAGTTTCCTAAAAATTTTTCTAACTAACCCAAAAAATTTCTTTTTCTTTTCCAAATGTTGAGGTTTCTAAGTGCATTTTAAATTTCAAACATAATTATCTACAAGTTTGAAAAGAAAAATAATTATCCAAACACTCAGGCACATTCTCTTTGTTCAAATCTAATCAAATTTTGCTGAAGGAACTGAGAATTGGAGTGGAAAAAATATGTAGAATGAGAGAGATACCACATTAAAAAAAAGAAAAGTCTTAATTTTTTAAAACAGGAAGAGGATAGAGTTCTATAAGTTATAAAGCTTGACCTGGATTCCTGGTAAGATTATTGAATGTATGAAAGAGACGACACATAGAAAGAGAAATGGTGATCATCATTTTGAGAATAGGTAATGACAGACTAACATCACTTCCTTTCTGGATAGCCCAAGAGAACAGAAAAATGCTAAAGACATAACAGAACATGAGGGACAAAAGTCTCTCAGGAGATTCTTGTGAACAAGATGAAGAGGTGTGAGCTAGATGAAACTCTAATAAGGGTTATTACTTAGATATTCCAATCCAAAGAAAAATTATTAACTGATAATATCATCTTAAAGAAAGCTATATTGTCTAGTATCCCAGGGTTCTGTGAATGGACCTATGCTGGTCAACATTTTTACCAATGATTTGGATGAAGAAATAAAAGAAATTCTTTTCTAATTTACAGATGACAAAGCTGGGAGGGAAAGTCAACATTTTAGATTACAGTTGATTTGAAATTGAACATCATAAGGACACAAAAAGATGTACAGGCTAGAATGATGAGGTAAATCTAGTAAGATGAAATTTAATTAAAAAACAAAGACACACTCAAAGGTCAAAAATTCAACTTCAAAGACACCAGTAAAGAGGGCATGTCTTGACAGCAGTTTGAGTAAAAGAACTCTGGAGATTTCAGGGGATTTGAAAGCTCAAAATGAACAGTACGACATGGCAGGCAGAAAAACTAATAAAGTCTTAAGCTATGTTAATAAAAGCACAGTGTTCAGAATGAGGAAGGTGATAATTCTGCTGCACTCTGCTCTGGTTGGACCAAATCTGAAGTATTACATTAAATTCTGGGTGCCATGTTTTAACAAGGGCATTAGAAAGTTGGAAATTATCCAGAAGAGGGTGACCATGACAGTAAAAGGATTAAAGGTGATGCCATATGAGAATTGGCTTAAGAAAAGAGAGATGTTTAACCTGGAAAAAAGACTTAGGAAGGGACAAGATATGGAAAAGGAATTAGACTTAAATTGCCCGGCTCAGGAAGGCAGAACTAAGAGCAAAGAGCGAGAGTGGCAGAGATGTAGATTTTGCCTTGATATAAGGAAAAACTTTCTAATAATTGATGCTGTTCAAAAGTGGAACCCATTGGCTTTTTATCAGTCATTTAACTGGCATTTTAAGGGCTTGCTATATGCAAGGCACTATGCTAATAATCCCTGGGGATAAAAAAGAAAGGAAGAAAGGAAGGAAGGAAGGAAGGGAAGGAGGGAGGGGGGAGGGAGGGAGAGAGAGAGAGAGAGAGAGAGAGAGAGAGAGAGAGAAAGAAATCAAGAAAGAGAAGTTTAAATTCTAATGGGGAAGAAAACATACAAATAAACAGGCATTAAAAAGTATAGGGGCAGCTAAGTGGATAGAGTGCCTGGAATCAGGAAGACCTAAGTTCAAATCCAGCCTCAGACACTTACTGGCTGTGTTACTATGGGCAAGTCATTTAACCCTCTTCACTTTAATTTCCTCATTTGCAAAATGAGCTGGAGAAAGAAATAAACCAGTACAGTATCCTTGCCAAGAAAACACCAAATGGGGTCACAAAGAGTTGGACACAACTGAAAATGACTAAAAACAACAAAAGGTATATATAGACTAGATAGAAGGTAATCTAAAAGGGAGACATTAGCAGCTGTGTAGCCCAACATTGACGGTCTTCAAGAAGAAATTGAATGACCACTTGTTTGGGATTTTTTAGAAGGGACTATTCTTCAGATGAACTGAATTAGATGACCTCTGAGGTCCCCTCCAATTGTGAGATCCTGCAAAATAAAAAGAAGGTATCCCCACTGCTAAATTAATCAGAACATTCTGATGAAAACAATGAAGCCATCGGTTCACAACTCAACCAACCAACTCAAATACTGAAGGGACATGAATCATCCAGAGACAGAGTTCTTTTACCACAGGCAGATTCATAGGTGTAGAGGGAATTATGATGATAAAATCTTTGAGTCGGTAGGGAGAAGTCACCCAAGAGTATTACTTTAATAAAACCCAAGTGTATCCAAATACCATAGAATATTCATTGAGCAATATTAGGGTTGAGCTTTGAAGCATATTACAATCTGTTAATAGTCAAGAATATAACCAGAAATTTTGAAGTTTGTACTTTTCATTCCACCATCACGAGAACCTTAGATAATTGGTTGAAAAAGGAACAACTGTGAGGCAGGGAGTGGGGAATTATTGCTCCATAACTATTGTACTCTAAATGCCTATGTTACACATAACAATTTTCAAAGTGTCTCCACGTGACTTCTGCCTTTTCATGAGCTTTCAGGATTTTTATTCATATTTTTCCAAGAGTAGTAACTATTTTTCCATCAAGTAGTAACAAGTACAAATAGTTGGTAAGAAGGGTAGGGTAGAAAAATGTGGAATTTAATGTTTTTAAAACAAAACATGTCAAATAAAAGTAATGAGTAGTGATGCTATAGCCCTACTCACAGAATATCACTAGATATCATTAGAGTTTATGTTTTCTCAACAAGGAAAATATTAACTTATTATTTTAAAAACAATCACTTCTCTTCCATCCCTTCTATACCTCTTCATTTAGTAAAAAGAGAGTAGTTTTTTGGTAGCAAAACAGCAAATAGAAGGCTCCATTTGACTTGAGAAGCCTCACAATCATTTACTTTTGATGTTTTTGTTAATCATGATGTCATTTATTACTTTTATTGGTTTCAGGGGAACAGTCAAAAGCAGACAAAACTGCCATATTTCAAGGGGTTGTGTTGTTGTTGTGGTGTTTGTCCTTTGTTCTCGAAGAGGACCATGACATCAGGGAAATGGTGACATGACTTGCAGTTGACTTTGGTTTGAGTGAGGGAGGGCTGTGAAAGGTCACCAGCCTCACTTTCTCCTCCAGAGCCATCTGGGTCCGGTGGCCTGATATTCACCAGGACGACTGGAGATGGTCCAGGATGCATTGGGAGACCCTGGCCCTTTCAGGCTAAGGCCTTTTCAGATTCTCACTTTGAGTGAGGTAACGCCCATTTGGTAATATAAATACCAAATTTCCAGGGGTAGGTCTTAAGTGAAATGAAGAACAATTGTGTTCTCAAGTGGACAGACATGCTACAGGGTAAACACTTAATCACTCAGTTACCAATTAACCTAGAATGAAAAACAGTATGGAAAAATTTTTCTGTCACAATTTTAATTGCTCTTGCCACTATAAAGTATGCATTCCATTTCATTTCCTCAGATAGTATTTAGTTACAAATCAAACAACAGTTTACCAATAATAATCTCCTCTGAATACCTTCAGTAGGAAAATGAATTTCAAAAATCATCATACACCTTTCCCACACTGCTTAAAACTTCTGTTCAGAGACTCTGGTTTTACTTCTCTTTAGCAATTTTCTAGGGGCAGCAAGGTGGCACAGTGAATAGAGTGCCAGGCTTAGAGTCAGGAAGACCTCAATTCAAATGTGGCCTCAGATTCATATTAGCTGTATGATCCTGGACAAGTCACTTAACCCAGTTTGCCTTAGTTTCCTCATCTTTAAAATGATGAAGGAAACGGCAAACCACTCCAGTATCTTTGCTAAGAAAACCAACACTGAAATGACTGAACAACGACAAAAGCAATTCTCTGTCCTTGTCTTTTATCCCTTAACATGGATCTGTGGTTGGTTCAGGATTCTCTTCCTGTTCTCCACTGGCCCCATCTTGCTTGGTAATCTCATTCACTCAAAACTTTAAGTGTTACTTCTGCAAATACGGCACCCAAACCTGCATTTCCAACCCTGACCTCTTTCTAAAGCTCCAGACCAGCATCTCCTATGGACAAATAGTTTCCACCTATATTCTACTAGCATCACAAATTCAATGTGTGCAAAACCCAGCTTATTCTCTTCCAATCCAAAATTTGATCTTTTTCCTGACTTCATTATGCTTCTCAGTAGTATCACTAGTCACTCAATCTCCCAAATTAGAATGTTGGTATTATTGCTGACTGATCAGAAATCATGTTCTGTTGATTCTTCTGTAATACTACTTGCATTTCCTTTATTGCCACTGCTACCATCCTGGTAAAGCACACTCACTATCTAACCATAAACAATTGCCAAGCTTCCTTCCGGCTTTCTCTATCCACCCTTTCTAATTCATCCCAGCCAAACTAATCTCTCTGATGAATCAATCTGGCTATATCTCTTTAGCTCAAAGCCTTTCAATGGTTCTCAATTGCCTACTGAGTTTAAACTTCCTGGGTAGACCTTAATGGCTTTCTACAATCAGGAACCACCCTTTCCTTCAAGCTTTATCACTAACTACCATCATATACTCTCCCCACCCAATGTGATTTTTTTTTTCAGTCCTGTTGGACTCTTTGTGACCCCATTTGGGGTTTTCTTGGCAAAGATACTGGAGTTGAGTTGCCATTTCTTTCTCTAGCTTATTTTAGAGAGGAGGAAACTGAGGCAAATAGGTTTAAGTGACTTGCTCAGGATCACACAGCTAGTTAGTGTCTGAGGGCAGACTGAACTCAGGAATATGAGTCTTCCTGTCTCCAGGCGTGGCACTAAAGCAGCTAGCCAAATGGGTCTACTAACTGGTCTCTATAACTTCACATTTCCCTTCCAGTATTTAGTACAGTGTCTAGTACATAGGAGGTGTTTAATAAATGCTTATTGACTGACTTCCTTATTCCACACCCTATGTCTGGAATGTATTCCTTGCTTTGTCCTTGAATCTTCCAATCTATTGATTCTTTTTAAAAAATTTTAAATTCATTTTAAACTTAAATACAAAATGAGAAAAGAAAAAAAGGTTATTTCCATGTACACAGCAGAACACAAGAGAAGATTCAACATAAAACAATACATTTCCATTTCAAGAAAACCTATGAAATAGTACATTTTTCAAAGTTACCCAGCTTTTCTGTGCTTTCTTCTAGGTTTTCTTTTATTTTCAGATATGAAATTTTAACTTTTTTTCTCCTCCCACCCTACAAAAGATTAAAATTAAAGGTGAATATACTATATCTATAAACATATACACATACAGAGACATATATATGTATGTATATGTATACACACACAAATATATATATATACATTTTATGTATATCTCATATATATATATATATAATTTTTTTTTCTCCTCCCACCTGCCACTCTACAGAAGATTAAAATTAAAGGTGAATATGCTATACATATATATATACATACATATATATGTATGTATATACATACACACACAAATATATATATATACATTTTATATATACATATCATATATATATAAAAAATTTAATTTTTTTTCTCCTCCCACCTGCCACCCTACAGAAGATTAAAATTAAAGGTGAATATACTATATCTATAAACATATACACATACAGAGACATATATATGTATACACACACACACACACACACACAAATACTTGACCATACTATGCCTATTTCTATCTGTCATTTCTTTCTCTGGAGATGGACCGCATCTTCCTTCACAGGCCCAAGCTTTTCCATGTTTCCCTAAATCAATCAGTTCATCATTTCTTATATCATAGTAGTATTCCATCACAATTATATCCCACAGCTTGTTTAGCCATTCCCCAATGAAAGGCTATTTATCATTTTAGTGAATCTGACAGGTGTAAGATAATATCTCAAAGCTGTTTTAATTTACATTTCTCTAATCAATAATGATTTAGAGCATATTTTTATATGATTATATACAATTTTGATTTCTTCATCGAAAAAGTGACTGTTCACATCCCTTGACCATTTATCAATTCAGGTATGACTTGTATTCTTATAAATTTGACAAAGTTCTTTTTACTTGATTTTTTTGTTCTTCCAAATGAATTTTGTGATTATTTTTTCTAACTCAATAATTTTTTTTTTTTTAGTAATTTAATTGGGATGACATTGAATGAATAGATTAGTCAGGTAGGCAAAGTGGCCGTTTTTATTATATTGGCTTTGCCTACCCATAAACAATGAATATTTCTCCAATTATTTAAATCTGATTTTATTTGTATAAAGAGTTTTATATTTATGTTTATGTAATTTCTATGTCTGTTTTGACATACTCCCGGATCTAGTTATTTTAAATGGTCTAAAACAAAATTGGATAATATTCATGACACACAGTATAGTTTCCCTACTTTTTTCCCTTTTAATCAAATCTATTTTAGCTTTAACTTTGTCTGAGACCATGATTACTATCACTGCTATTTTTTTTACATAATAAATTCTACTCCAGCCCTTTGTTTTAACTCTATGTATATCTCTCATTTTTACGGTATTTCTGAAAGCAACATATTGCTGAATTCAGATTTTTAATATACTCTGCTATCCATTTTTGTTTCATGGGGAAATTCATCCCATTTACATTCAAAGTTATAATTACTTGCATATTTCCCTCCATTGTATTTTTCCTCATTATCCTACTCATCCTGTTTATCTTATCCCTCCTCACTCTAATTTATTTCTACCAGATACCTTCCACTCCCATTCCTTAATCCACTTACCCTTTTAAGAATCCCATCCTTATCCTCTCCCCCCATCCTCCTCCACCTTAATCTACCTATCTAAGAGCTTCTCCCTTATCTCCTCCCCCTCAAAATTCCTATCTACACACCCTTCTAAAAGTCCCTCCCTTATCCTATCCCCTCTGCCTCTTATTTCTTTCTATATTTAGAAGACTTTTATACCCTTCTAGATGTATATGTTATTCCCTCTTTAACCCATTTCTGAGAATAAGGTCCCGCACTACCAGCACTACCAGACCTTCACTCCCAATTGCTTCTTCTATATTAATTCTTCCTTTCATGCCTCATTTGTATGAGATAATTACTCCTTTTTATCTCTCCGTATTTTGCAGATTTATCCTTTAGAATCACCCCATCATACACAGCTCAGCTCTCCATTGATTCTTAATCATTTAAATATCATTTCGTCCATGAAATTTTCCCTGATCGGCCCAATCATCAGTAACCTTTGCTCCCTTAGATTTCACATACAACTCAATTCAATAAATATTTATAGAATGCCTGCTGTTTGCAGAGCACTGAGCTAGACCCTGGGGGGTGATACAAAGTTTACAAAGGACAAAGTTCACAACCTTGTGGAAACTTACAATATACCAAGAGCTATGACATATACATACAACCTCTTCCCCCTGTTTAAAATACATATACTAATTTGCATTACTGGATGTGAACTGATGTTTAACACTATGAATATTTTTCATACACATAGAGGAATAACTGAAAGTTACATCAAAATACCTTCTTCCCCTTTAACTAGTTTCTACTCCAACACTTCTTTCAAAAAACTCAATGAATTTGCTCTTTGGATGATATCAACAATTTCTTTCTCCTGTGATTCTGGCCAACCCACCCATTCTCAGCCAGCAGGAAAACCTAGGGAATAATTTTATCAGCTCTATTTCACTAGAAAATTATGGTCATAAGTTAACCTCCTAGCTTTTTAAAAATAATATCACTTACGAAATTCTTTGAAACACAAATCCCTTCTTAGCCTAGTCTCTCAAAGAGCAAGTCATGCTAGTTTAAGAAGATTTACATACCTAGTATCAAATGTTAACAAGGCAAGCAACTCAGAATAATAAAAGCAACAAAATCTTGCTAGTTGTCCCTGCTGAAACATCCCCCCCACCCCACCCCAACAGGATACACTAACACATACCACATATATAGATTCAGGCTACAAAATCTTCTAGAACTAGGTCTCCATAAAACTCTCTTCAGGGAATTATCTTGAGAAGAATAATACGTCATTGCATTTTTTTGGGATACAGATGCAGCAAGGTATAATAGATTAGAGTATTACATTTGAAAGTGAGGAAGTTAGGAAGATCTGCTATACTGGAAGTCATGAAGACCAAGGTCTGAGTTCAAATTCTGCCTCCGACATTTGATAGCTGTATAACCATGGATAATTCACTTAACTCTGCTGAGCTTCGATTTCCTTATCTGTAACATGGAGATAACTATCATTCTCACCTTATAGGGCTTTCTCGAAGTTCAAATGAAATAATGTATGTAAAGCATTTTATAAACTTTAGAAACATGTATGTATATGTGTGTACTCATTTATTTAGTATACCAGAAATGCAAATGTTTGTAGTTTAGTTTTTTTTTTTTTTTCAGCAGTGTCTGCCTCTCTGTGACCCCATTTGGGGTTTTCTTGGCAGAGATACTGGAGTGGTTTGCCATTTCTTTCTCCAGTTCATTTTACAAATGAAGAAACTGAGGCAAACAGGGTTGAGTGACTTGACCAGGGTCACACAGCTAGTAAGTGTCTGAGGCTGGATTTGAACTTAGGAAGAGGAGTCTTCCTGACTCCCCATCCAGCACTCTATCCACTGTATCACCTACCTGCCCCAGAAATACATATTTCAAAGTATAATAACATAAGGAAGGATTACAAAATAATTTTATTACAAAATCAAGTAGACCAGAACTTATAAATTCAAACAACTGTTGTTTCCTTTCAAATAATCACCTTGGAAGACCATTTGGTCCAAGGAACTGCCTTCTTAGCTTACTGCTTTAAAAAAAATACTGCACATAACCAATTCAGAGTCATGTCTGATAGGTAAAATAAGTCTAAATAAGACTACATAGTCTAAAATAATTCTAAAAGGTAAAATAAGCAAGTTATGTAATATCAATTTTGATTTAAAATATCCTAATAAATATAACATAAATGGGAAGAATGACGATTTAAACAAATGCTAAATAATTATAATAATCCAGCTCAGCCTTGAAGAAAAGATGAGGAAATAAATGAATCCATGGCACGGAATATTGTTATTTTGACAAACACTATTGCCATATTGTACGGAGTTTTCCTGAAATTCTTTCTCCCTCTGTTCTTGTTTTTTCTTTATTACAAGGGATGGTTCACTAGCTACAGGAGTGAGCTAGATATTTGTTCCATGTGTATATGTTCTATATATAACAGCAGCCCTGGGAACTTGGATCTTTTGTCTAGTTATATAGACACATTCCTATGGTGTGGGCAGACTGTATACATGTGGGTTCTGTTTGTTGTGTGCACATTGAAGTCTTGTTATTATTTTTTTAATGAAAGTTTTAAGTTCCTTGAGGGCAGACACTAGTGAGGTCTTAGTCTATTCTCTTCAGAATCAAGGACGGAGCTCAGTAGATCGTTTTATTGTGCTTCGCTAACTCATTGTGCTTCAAAGATAATGCATTTTTTTTTTTAACAAAATGAAGGTTTCCGGCAACCCTGCATTGAGCAAGTCTATCCGCACCATTTTTCCAACAGCACGAGCTCACATTGTGTCTCTGTGCCATATTTCAGTAATTCTTTAAATGTTTAAACTTGTTTTTCATTATTATCATATCTGTCATGGTGATCTGTGATCAGTGATCTTTAATGTCACTATGATAATTGTTATGAACACTACCCGTATAAGATGGTGAATTTAATGGATAAATGTTGTATGTGTTCTGACTTCTCCACTGACCAGACACTCCCCAACCTCTCTCCCTCTCCTCGGGTCTCCCTATTCCTCAAAACACAACAATATCGAAGAATATTACATAAACTTTGTTGATAAAGCAGCAGCCAGGTTTGAGAAGATTGACTCCAATTTTGAAAGATGTTCTTCTACTGTGGATAAAATACTTTCAAAAAATATCACATGCAATGGAGAAATTTTTATGAAAACAAGCGTCAATCAATGTGGCAAATATCAATGTTGTCTCATTTAAGAAACTACTACAGCCATACCTTGACCTTCAGCAACCATTACCCCAATCTGTCAGTAAGCATCAACACTGAGGCAAGAACCTCCACCAGCAAAAAAAGATTATGACTCGCTAAAGATTCAGATGACGGTTAGCATTTCTGGGTAACATAGTATTTTGTAAAATTTCTTTATTTAGTATTTTATTTTTCCCCAGTTACATGTAAAAACAATTTTTAACATTCGTTTTTAAAACTATGGGTTCCAAATTCTCTCCCTTCCCCCCATTGAGAAGGCAACCAATTCGATAGAAATATAACATTTTTAAATTAAGGTATGTCCATTGTTTTTCTAGACATAATACTACAGCACACTTAACAGACTATACTATGGTGTACATATAACTTTTATGTGCACTAGGAAACCAAAAAATTCATGTGACTCGTTTATTGCAATGGTCTGGAACCGAACCTACCCTATCTCCAAAGCATGCCTGTACTCTGCCCTTAGAAGCCACTTAATCAATATTTATTCAATGTGAATGAGCGGGTGCTAGATAAATACTTGTTGACTAACTGCTGAAAGTAAACTCTAGTTTTATATATGTAATAAGTATACAATTAAAGCATAACAATAAAAACTAGTATTCTTATTTGTAATCCTGTATGTTCTTTGAACTTCAGTGAACAGAATTAGGTTATCTAAGATTCTGGTGTTAATCCTATAGACCAGGCCAAAACCAAATTAGAAAAGCAATGCAAGTAACCTATTTTGCAGAGTTTTTAAAGGAGCCCTCCTCACCTCCAGTATCGTGGGTAGGCCCCTGTGATGTTTTTATAGGGGGACATGGATCAAGATCATGACTGGCAAGCATGGATCAGTTGTAATCTGCACCACTCTGAAATGAGAGATCCATTGGAGCACTTTAGTATACCCAAAGATTATGGCACCTTCAATTTCCATTCCTCATTGTCACTATCACATAGACCAGGGCTGTCCAACCTTAGGCTTTTACTGAAACAACAGACAACCCATTTTAGTGAGAGCTCTGCAGTAGCTTGGCTTCCTTTACTAAAGCATTTATGTAAATTTCTAAGCTTGTAGGCGGGATACATAAATCGCACTGCTGTGGCATATGGCCCGTGGGCTGCATTTTGGACATCCCCGACATAGAACAAAGGTGTTAGGGAATGCTCTTGTGCCTACCAGGAATCACAGGGTAGTTAAAGAGACCTTGGAAATCAATCCCAAATAGCTTCTGCTTACCTCCTCTGCTTACCCCCTAAAATCCAAATGAGAAGTACTCAGTTTGGCTCAGGGCCCTGATTCCTGTTCCTGAAACAGTGCTTTCATATGTTCTGGAGCTGTGTAACAAGGGGATTCTCCTATATGTCAAAGAATTTTTATTTTTATCCCACAGCTCCCCAAAAAGGAAAACAATCCTTGCCTCATATGCCACAACGAGGATGCCTGAGTCACTGTCAGGCTTCTTTTTTCCATTACTTCAGGAAGGAGGGACAGAGTCAGCATCCTTATAACCCACTTCATAGTCTAACCCCAAGAGAGAACTGGGTTGCAATACTAGCTCTGACACTAGCTGTGTCAAGGCAGCACAGGTGGGTGGGGCCCCCAGAGCTTCAGGAGACCCTATCAATCAGTAACGATGTGCAAGGCAAGAAGGGCAACACTACCAGTCTTATCATGTAACCTCTCTGCTGTCCTCTTTCAGAAAGTTTGCTTCAAGCTAAAAAAAGGAGGAAACTGAGACAAACTTCTTAGCTTTCTCAGCAAGACTAAATAATATGGCAGATAATAGGAAGACCAAGTCGATCTAAAACTACAACATTAAAAAAAAATAGGTGGCCCCTGTTTATCTTTTTTCTTTTTTTCCTTAAGCTGCCTAGTGTTCCAGTAAGTGGGATATCAGGATTCTCCACTGGATCATGTGATGACAAGGCAGCTAGCTATCTGTTATCCTCTGGCATGGTATGTAAATGAACTCAGTCACCCCTTGGGTTTTTCCCTTTCCTTTCCCTGCTCTCAGCAGAGGACATATACTCATAGGGAGTAACTGGCTCAAGTTTGCTCTGTACTTTTGGGGCAGGCAAAAAGCCAAGCTTCAAACACAATGGCTGGATTCAGTTTTACAAGCAAGCGCTGGAACGGCATTCACCCTCGTACGGGAAGAATGCCTCCAATCATAACTAGCAGGAAATCCAATTCAGCACCAGGGTGTGTCATCACTTAATTCACCCAGGAGTAGCCTTTACACCTTCAATAAAATCTCTTAGAAGTAAAAACTTCCTGCTACAAGAGGCTCACACCTGAAGCACTGTTTTACTGGAGCACGTTACTCGGCATGCTGTTAGAAAGAGGGGGCAGGAGGGTATACGAACCACTTTACATGTGTCCTTGGTGGTGATATGGATTGCCTTTTCTCCTTTAAAAACATCATTAAAATTTTGAAAGAGGTTAGTTGACCATTATCTTCTCCCTACTATCCCCCCACCTCAATCCTATCTTACATCATCTGCAATCACTAACTCTCTCACAAAGTTGTTCTCTGAGTGAACCAAATTATTAGCAATATGAAAAGAGCTTTGAGTTCTTCGGGGAATTAAGAGAGGAACATATTCTTTAAACCAGGAACTACCAAGAGGCCTGGATTATAGCCAATAAGCACTTGATATACACAGCCTGTTCATTCCCTGGGTTGGCTAGGATTCCAGTGGGTCACTGTTAGTTTTCAGAGATACAAGAGGGATGGACCCAGAAACCAGAGTGGGACTGGAGAGACCTGGGCTTCTCACACTCCCCTTACCATCTTGAGAAGAGCCTTGGTTGCTTGGGCCTGGCACATAGTAGGCTCTTAATAAATGCTTATTGATGGATTAACTGGGAAGGCTGGCGCCACACCAGTGTTAATGTTAACCCAGAGAGGATGACATGATAACCCTGATGTCAGAATGACCGATTCCTCCTTCCCATTCCAATCTGGTCCATGGCTCATAATTGCTGGTTGCTGTATTAAACAATACACTCATTTGTTCATTTTGAAGAGCTTTCAAGCCATAAACGGGGGAGATTATAAAATAAGTAGTCATGGAGCAGTTTATCCTGAAGAATAAGGGGAAAAAAGGATCCTTGTTCCCCAAAAGATGTCAATTTACAGACATTTCTACTGTTGTGCCAAAAGGGGCAGTGTGGTCTGATGGAGATGGTACCAGACTCTGCAGAAAGGAGAAACTTGCTTGAATCTCCACTCTGGCATTAGCTGTATAACAGTAGTCATTTCACATTTTGGGGGCTCAGTTCATAAAATATAGATAATCCTTACTCTAATTCACAGGGCTGTTGTAAATTCACAAAATATAAATAATCCTTACTCTAATTCACAGGGTTGTTGTAAGGAAAGTATATTTTAAACCTTAAAGCATATATAAATATATGTTGTTAGTGGGTAGATTTTCCATGGAACATTTATGGAAGGACATAGACAGGACTCATATGGGATGAGGAAGCAGAAATGTGGTACGATCACCAGTGGCAGAGAAATCACCCATGCAGATGAGATCATGGAGCCATCAACGTAAATACTACGTCTTCAAACTAGTCTTCCTGCCTTCACTCTATTTTCCCTCTAATCCATCTTTCATGCTACTACAAACTAATCTTTTGTTTGCAGAACTCCTTTGACTGGCATTCAAGGCTCTTTATAATATGGTACCACTCTACATTTCATATTACTTCCCCAACACATACTTTATGGTCCAGTCAAATTGGATGGGCTGTGACCCATCCCCAGCCATATCCCATGCTCTCCTGAGATTCACGCTTTTCCTTAGACTTTTAACATCTTTCTTCTACTTCTTCAATTGCTGAATTTCTACCAATCTTTTCACACCAAACTCAAATGCTCTTTTTTCCTAATTGGCAATGACTTCCCCTCTACTTCCACTCTTGAACTTTACATAGCACTTCATTTTCTAATCTCTAAAGCATTTCTCTGTGGCTTGTGTTCAGTTGTTTCAGTCACGTCTGACTCTGTGACACCATTTGGGGTTTTCTTGGCAAAGATACTGGAGTGGTTGGCCATTTCCTTCTCTAGCTCTTCCTTTTACAGATAAGGAGACTGAGGCAAACAGGATTAAGCGACTTGTCCAGCGTCACAACGCCAGTAAGTGTCTGAGGATGGATTTAAATTCAGGAAGATGACTCTAGGCACAGTTCTCTATCCAGTGCACCACCCAGCTGCCCATGTGTGGCTATAGCCACCTATACTTGTGTCTTATTCTTCTCCTAGTATAAATTTCATGACAGCAGGGACCACACTATGTCTCATCTATGCACAACAGTGCTGCAAATAATAATGGCTAACATTCATATAGCACTTACTATGTGCCATGCAATTACTGCCTCACTTGACCCTCACAACAACTCTGAGGGGCAGGTGCTATTTTATCCCCATTTTGCAGATGAGAAAACTGAGACAAACAAGTTAAGTGACTTGCCCAGGGTCACAAAGCTGGTAAGTGTATGAGACTGGATTTGAACTCAGGTCTTCCTGACTTCAGGCCCAGTGCTCTATCTACCTGGGCACCTAGCTGCCATCTGCTGAATGAAAGGCATAAATAAATGAATCCAAAATAAAATTCTTCTTTGAGTGGGTTGATCTCTAAAGTACCTTCTATCCTTCAAATTCTATGATTTTGAATGAAACTGAGAGTCCTGTGAAATGAGTTTAAAAGTATATCCCAAATACGCTGGCTATTTCCTATCTGACCTTATATGAAGAAAAATTCTAGCCACAACTGTGTGATTGTTTTTTTTTTTAAGTTATAGACAAAGCTATTATCACTTCTCTAGGTTGTAGGAAAGCACAGGAGGGAGGCTCCAGTCCTGTACGAAGCCTCTATGAAAGCTTTCATAACTTAAAAGTCCAATATAAGAGAAAATAAATTAGCTAACACTGAGTGTACCACAACTCCCTCCTCCCCCCCCCCCCAGGAAGTTAGTACTTTAACATTAGATTCAACAAACTGGGAATAAAATGACACAAATTGAGAAGTGGAACTTCAGGGGTACATTATTAAATACCTTTAAAGTGCTAATTGATTAATTAAAATATAGAGTAATACTGAGTAATCTCCATGAAAATCTCTGTAATTATATGAAAAGGGCTGTCAGGGTAACCCCTCTGGTCCCCGAGTATTCTGTGACGATTCCACTAGCAGACATATAATTTAGTAATACTCCATAAGAGAGAAAGAGAGGTATGACTAAGTTAAAAGCAGGCTCTAAGGTGTTCATTATTCCATAAGCAGGGAAACATCTATGAGTTTTGGTTCTAGCCTTGGAATTTACATTTGTGGCATCAAGCCCAATAAAAACCTGCTCTACGGCTATGAATATATGTCCCATGACAGAGAATGGGGAAGGGCACTTGGTAGTATTTAGTTAAGACACAGTGGGAAGAGCTGTGACTAAGTTTCTTTTAGAAAACCAGGAAACTGGCACCATGGAATTCAGATGAAAAGCCCTAAGAGCTTTAGCACATACTGCAATGCAATTCTCTAATTCAGCCCATTATGAAAGCAACATTTTAAATAAGAGTTTGGTTTTGTTGTTGCTTTTGAAAAGTATGTGGCAGAAACATCCGGTAGTTAAATTCACAGCTAAAGTATAATGAAGATCTGGCCTAGACACAGAACACTGTTATTTGGAAAAAGAAATTTGTGACAAAGAACAGCAAATACATATTACAAATGAATTTTTAAATATAATGATAAATAAGTAACATTTTTCCCCAGCACAGAGAAGAACAGGAACTTTGAAATACAAACACAAGAGTCTAGAAAGGTAAATTTGTTCGAGCAATTGGAAGGGGCTATATATTATGATGTAGTGCTAACATTCAATCAGGAGAAGAAACGCATATCCTTTCAAAATCTTAACAACTGTAAAGTATTTAGTGGGAGCTAATGAGAAAAGCAGAGGATCTGGATCAGTTCTGTTTTGAAGGTTTGAAAGGGAAAAGAAGAAGTAAGGTAAAAGGAGTATGTTAGTGTAGAAAGGAGGAAGAAGGGAGTGGAATTTGCTACGTCTCATAACTGCAGTGTGTAAAAAGAAGAGTAAACAAACATGGAGGAAGGACTGGGCGAGAGAAGAGGGAGAAGGCATTAGATGAACTTCACTTTCACCTGAAACACAATGCAGAGGTTAGCAACAGTGATACTCCAATAGCACTGAAACATTTTTTAAAAAATAAGCAGAGGAGAAGAGACAGGCATTCAAAAGGAAGCACAGAGAAGCAAGACTTTTTGAAAATATTGTGTGGAATTATTAAATAATAAAACAAACAACTTGTATGAAATGCAGATTCACAGTTTTCATATACAATCTCCTGTGCTCTATGTATATGAAAACCTCTTTTTTGGTGTTTAAGTTCAGTATAAAGATTAAAATTATATATAAAAGTAAAATATAAGCTCTTTGAAGATAGGGACTACTTTGCTTTTGTTGTGGTATCCCCAGAACCAAGCAAAGTGTCTGACACACAGTCAGTGTTTAATAAATGCATGCTAATTGACTGATAATAGGAAAAAAGGAACAAGTGAATTATCAATTCACAGACTGCTCCTACTTTAAGTTACTCATTTTAATAAAGCATACAAAGAAAAATAATACTGTATAAACAGAATGCCTAGTCTGTGCATTTCATGATGAAGCAGTACTTAATATATTTTGCTTTAATTAAATCAGATACTTTACTGTTATTAGTCACCTTGACTGTAATAAGAAATTTGAGAAGGGGGAAAGATTATGAGTTGTATTTGGGACACACTTAGTTTGGGACGCCCATTGAGACAAAGTTCCAGATGTTCAAAAGGCAATTGGTGATGTATTATTGGGACTCAGAAAAGGGATTACAGATCTGGGAATCATCTATATAGAGATGATCACTGTACCCATGGGAAGTAATGATATTACCAAGGGAGATAACCTAGAGGAAAGGGGAAAAGGGCTAGGACAGAAGTAAAGAAATTCATCCAGTCACACAACCAGTATATGTTGGAGGCAAGATTTGAAGACGGTTCTTTCTGACTATGTCAGATGAAGATCAAGGGTGAGGTGGAGTATGAAGGTAAATTGCTCCTGATTCTAACAAGTGAACCACGGAGCCTATAGGAAGGCTCTAACTGTAGCCATGATTAGACAAACCAGGTCTCTGAAAACAAGGTAAGAAATGCTTAAAGACGTAGAAATACTGATGAACCATTCTTTTACTTTGAGCAAATACGGTCATTCACATTACTTCAGCTACCCTCACTAAAGTGTGTGAGGGTGGATGGAGAGGAGGGAAAGTGCTGATGAGGGAAGAATGGGAGAGAATTACATGGAATTAAAAAATGATCTGCTTCTCCATTGTCTTGCTAATATTTACCATTCTCTCTCTCTCTCTCTCTCTCTCTCTCTCTCTCTATCTATCTCTCTCCCCCCCCCCCCCTAGCTTCGCCAATCTGATGGGTGTAATATTTGAAAAAACAAAAACAAAAATTTAATTAAAGGTACTCTGCCTTGAAATGTAGAGGGGAAAAAGGGAGGAGAAAAATCCAAAAGGAAGGCTATAGGACTAAATACATAGATGTATAAAAGGTGAATGCTGCAATAACTAGAAGCAAACAACAAAGTTTATTCAATACAACAATTTTTTTTAAACTACTGGAAAAGATCAACTTGGTCCTGGAATTCCTCTCCTGTCAATTCCTACTCCTTTCGCAATAAACGAAGAGAAAGTTCCATTTATCCAGAAGCTAAAGGCATTGTCTCACATTAATATAAAAAAATTTTATTAACAGGAAAGCACTTCCCCATTCCTGTTTCATGGCCTATATTTTCATCCACAACACACAAACTGGAGTGTTCCCAAATACAGAATGTACCAGTAGGGAGAAGAAAAAAATGCCTGAGTATCATTCCTGATATCTTTTTTTTGAGTTATGTACTTTCTTCACTTGACAGCAACACATTCCTTAACAGCCAAGACAGAGTGTTCTGTTTTTAATCCATTATTCATTCTTATACAGTGATAGTAGTTGATAATCATAGGATTTTAGAGCTCCAAGGAACCTTAAGGATAGAAAAAGAATACTTCTGAAGCAAGAATATCTTTATTTCCTTTGCCAAAAAGACTACATCTAAGCCATCTCTATAAAAATGGTCTATAAAGTTTCCAAGGGGCTTCTTCCTGTTCAGTATCATCTAAAATTCTTCTGGGGCTGCCATTCAGTGGTACACAAGACGGGCTTCAAATGGCTCCATGGATTGTGTCCAAATTGACTCTAATGTGAGACCCCAGTCACAGGAATCTCTGTGATCACATGACTTGGATAATATTCAGTTTTGAAATGCCACAAATGCTATGTTTCCCTCCAAAGAAGAGAAGCCTCTTTATTTCACTTCAGGGCAAGGCACTGTTCAGGAAGTCATGTCAAGTTAATTGGTGCAATGTGATATAATATACAAAAAACCATGCCCTAAAGAAAGAAAGCTGTAGTTCTCTAGCCATCATTTGCAATGAGACTTTTTGGAAAGCCAGAGATTCATGATTTACAGAACCTAATATATGTCTAATATCATCAGTGCCCAAGACAGTGCCAACAGTGAGTTCAAGACAGGTCATATCCCTTTTAGATACTGACAGAACCTCAGAAAAATGTGCTACATAGAGGTCATAAGTGCATTCAATTAGTAAGAAGCGACTGCCTGGATCCAAAGGTGATTTCTTTTTTTGCAGCAAGTATACCAGAATGCAGATATATTGACAGGTCAACAAGGAAGACTTACCACAGACTACAACAGGCTTTCTCAAGATGCTCAATGGTCAGATGGGAAAACTTTAAAAATCTTAAAGTATGGAATAACTGAGGTTGAGGGTGCATTTTATGAAGTAAACAGATGGTTAGGAAAATGGTATCCTAGAACAAGAGTTGGAATTCTGGACCACAGCTTAAAATATGTGAATGATGGGTTCTTGGCCAGGGATTCAGTATGTCTGAGAAGGGTTGTTAAAAATACACTTGCCTGGAACCATGCAAATCTGATCGAGGGGGTTATAAACTGAAAAGGGAAGAGGAGAAAGAAAAATGTTTATGCACATCTGCCAAATCAGATACCACAGGGGGAAGCAGGTACAACACAGGTAGGAAAACACCAGGAGAATATCATAAGTCACAGGACCCAATATCCAAGGAGAGAACTAGCAATAAAATCCCTGGCTTCAGATGCTTAGATAAAAATATGGGTAATAAGGTAAAGTAGAGATCTTAATGTAAGGAGAAAAATTTGATCTCAGAAGTCTAACTATGAGACTAGGAAGAATGAAACTCAGGACTGGAATGCGATGCTGGAAGGTTACATACCTTATTCACAAATCACAGAATCATTTCTAGCTCAAAAGGGCCTTATTTTAGAGATGAAGGACTTTGGCCTAGAGAAGCTAAGGGATATACCCAAAGTCCAACAGGTATTAAGTAACACAACAGGAATCTGAATGAGTGTTCTGATTCCAAACCCACTGCTTTTCCCACTGCCTTTCTGTTGTCTTGAAAAACTGTATTTTGTTTTATCATCACCTTCATTTCCAATTGCATCCTTGCCCCCAGTGAGCTACCCCTTTTAACAAAGAACAGAAAAGAGGAGGAAAAAATAAAATACTTCAATAAAGTTAACCAACACATTTGATAGCATATGCAATATTTCATACCCATGTATCCCCACCTTTACAGAGAAGAGAAGGGGGTGCATTTCCTCATCTATTTTTTGGAGCCTCACTTAATCATTTATATTACTGTAATCATGAAAGCCATTTTTCTGATTCAGTTTGCTCTGCATTCATTCTAGAAGTCTGCCCATTTTTCTCTAAATTCTTGATATTCATCGTCTGTTATGGCACAGAGATATTCCCATTATATTAATGGACCACAATTTATTTAGACATTTCTCAATCAATGGGCATCACTTTTGTTTCCAGTGTTTATTATCCACTGTTTCCTGCACCTACTATCATAAAACATAGACAAGTGCTTGTCTTAATTAGACAAGATTAGATTATTATACATTATTAATATAAATATATTTGATAATATAACACACGATATATTTATATATAACATTAATAATAACTAGATTATTATTACCTTAATTAGTTATGAACAAACCCAAGAAGTGAAGTATGGTAGAGTATATCTGGGTAAGCATTAATGGAGTGAGAAACAGAGGAATACTGTTGTGGACACATATATCACAGAAAACCTGGGATAAAAATAGATGTTTGGAAACTGGATCAGAAACTTGGCATAGGGATATATTAACTATATTGATGAACACTTACACAGGGTAGGGGAACTCTTTCTGACAAAAACAGGAGAGAATTGGCATCAATCATAATTACATCCTTCAAAATGTAGAGCAATAAGGAAAGCTGCTATTCTGGATATGACCCTAAGTAACTTGCATGCTGAAGTAAAAACAATGGAACCTTGGGAGGAAGTGACCAGTAGGCCTTAGAAGGTATAATATGGTAGAAGAATAGTGGGTACAATCCAACCCTCAGAATGAATTTTGGCAGGACAGATATCAAAGATTCAGAAAAGTAGGATACTTAGGCTTAAAATTCTAAAAAATTCCAAAAGTCATCCCTGGAGGGGCGGGAAGATCTCATGAATTAAATTTTGCAAGGACAAATACAAAGATTTCCATGAGGAAGAAAAGGAGAAGCTCTATGAAGAGAAGAGCATTAGTACACAGGAACCACATCAATCAACTTAGACTTTAAAGAAGAAAAAGGTAGGTAGTGGAGGATGAATATAAAGCAGTGTCATAGTTAAGGTAAATTAAAAAATGACAGCAGGTTTTCAAATGCCCAGAATGAACTAAGGTTGACCATAACTAAGAACAAAACCAAACCAAAAAAAAGTTTATTTTAGCTGTCTTGGGAGCTAGAAGACACTCAAAAAGGGGAAAGAAATGCTGGCAAGAGTGGCTGGGACAATGATAACGGAACATGGCGAGAAGGTAAAACCAATGAATTCATATTTCACTTCTGCTTTCTCTGCTAAGGAGAATAATCTGGCTGGGAAGATAAAAATAATGAACACGCATTTGAAGGGTAAGAAAAGTGAGGAGATGGTAAGAGAATACTTAGCTGCCCTCAAAGAATTCAATTCACAATTTACCAGGTCAAGGCAACCTCCACCCCCTGGGTATGTCAAGAACTACAGGGTGTGTTTGCTGAGTTACCGTCAGCAATCTCTGGAAGGTCCATGTGACAAAACATTTTGGGGCTGGACTTAAATCTTGGACAGTCTTGTGGGAAATATAAAAGGGTTTCAGTGTCCTTTTAAAGACACTAATTTTAAAAATCCTGTTTCTAGACTTTGAGGGTAGAAATGTGTTATATAATATCATGCTAAGTAAAATGACTGCTCATGGTGAAACTTTTAAGATTTGATAAATTTAGTTAAGTAGGGAGGGCAGCTAGGTAGCACAATGGATAAAGTACCGAGCCTGGAGTCAGGCTGTGTGACCCTGGCTAAGTCACTTACTTAACCCTGTTTGTCTCAGTTCCTCATCTGTAAAATGAGCTGGAGAAGAAAATGGTATCTTTGCCAAGAAAACCCCAAATGAAGGGTCAGACACAACTGAAAAAAAAAGACTGAAAACAAAGAGCAACATGTCTAGATGCTTAAATGCGCATGTCATTTGAAGACGGCAAAAATGAAAGCATCAGTGAACTGACTTGCTGAGAGTCATGTAATAATCTCATACAACACAGTTTCACAGAATTCTATACAACATCTTCATACGTAACACCACCTGCAGGATTCCAAATCATGATGAGGTGAGCCCACAACATCCCTGGATTATTTCTTTTGACAGTCACCCATGCCTTTAATAGATAGGATGCAGTGAAGTAGTGGGATATACAGAATCACAGTAGTTAAAGAGTAGGAAGGCAGCCTGATGTAGTGGGTAACACTATTGACTTCCCTGGATTCCTTCAGACCCCAGCTAAAATCTCACCTTCTTCCAAGAAGCTTTTCCAAATTCCCCTTAATGCCTTCCTTCTAAGATTAATTCCAAATCCTCCTGCACATATCTTATTTATTCATACTTGTTTGCATCTTGTCTCCCCCATTATTACCGTGAGTTCCTTGAAATAAGGGACTAGATGGGGTTTTTTTTGGCCTTCTTTGTATCCCCAGCACTTAGCACAATGCTGACTTGATTTTGACTGCTGGGCTTGAAGTTCACAAGATCCACATTTACATTCACATCCCACCAGGAGAGCTTAATGATTGTATGGTCCTAGACAAGTTCTTTAATTTTTATTAGGCAGCTCTCCAGGATTTATCAAAGTCTTGGATAGTTACCATCTACAATGACGGATGTAGTTTTCCCCTCTCCATTCCAGATTCATTTGTTTATATCAAAGCTACAGTATACATCTGAGTAGCTAGGTGGTGCAATGGATAGAGCGCTGGGCCTGGAGTCAGGAAGACCTGAGTTCAAATTCAGCCTCAGATACTTACTAGTTGTGTGACCCTGTGTGACCAAGTAGTACAGAGGCAATGCTGCCAGTATTGTGTACCTTATCATCTCACAAGGACTATGGATAAACTACTTTAAATCACAAAATCTCAGAATTTTAGAGTTAGAAGAGACCCTCAGTGGCCATCTAGTTCAAAATATACCGAAAGTACAATCCTTACTATAATAGGTCAAGTAGTTATGTAAACTATGCTTGAAAACTTACAGTAGGGCAAACTTACTACATATTACAACCACTCATTCCATTTTTAGTTATTAAAAAGTCTTTTTGTTATTTCAAGCCTAACTTTACCTTTCCGTAATTTACACCCATTGCTTCCGAGATCCCCTCTGGAGCCAAATAGAACAAATCTAACCTTTCTTCCACATCACAGCCCTTTAAATAGCTACCAAAATGCCACTGAATCTTCTCCTCCCCAGGAAAAACCCTCAGTCCCATCAAGTGGTCATTAAATGACGATGGACTCAAACACTTCACATAACGGTTGGCCAGCTTTGGACACCTGCTGAATATTAATGAATGTCCTTCCTAAATACGACTCTAAGAACTGAAAAAGATACTCCAGATAAGTTCTTGCCAGGGCAGCCTTATTCATAAAAGCTATGCCACTCTTAGCTGTCTTAATGCAATTCAACATCACTTTAGCTTTTTTTGGTCATCACATCAGTGTTGACTCATACTGACCTCACAAGTAACAGCAAAATAAGCAATTAAAAAGAAAAGCAAAAAACCCCCAACCAACCAACCAGATATTTTTCACCTCCTTGAGGACAGGAATCATTTTGTTTCTTATTTGAATCTTTAGCATTTAGCACAATATACCTCTAATGAGAAATGCTCATTAAAATGGTAAGTAGTAACTGGTGGAAAATGCAAAGCATTAAATAACTTTGATATGGAGGGTGGAGAGGGGACCCAACTTCCTAAAAGGTAGAGTAATCTAAAAGTAAGATGGGCTGCCTCAGGAGAAAATGGGTTGCTCCTCCCTACATGTCTTCAAGCAAAGGCTAGACTGATTACTTGCCAGGGGTACTAGAGAGAGGATTATTTTTCTAGTATAGGTTAGTGAAGATGGTCTTTGCAATTTGTTCCAATTCTGAAATCTGATTCTGTGAATTGTTAAAAGGAGGAATGAGCTAAGTAAATGTAATGTAACAGTGTTACTAGATAAATACATCCACATGCTAGAAGAAATAGCATTCAAGAATATTTATTCCAGGCAGGAGAAAGTAAACATCTGACGTTCCTACAAAAGATTATTAGATGAAGCCTAATGCACAATGACCAATACCCAAAAAAAACCCCACTATCGCCTAATAAAGGTGCAGTTGGTTTCTTTGTTTAATGTTTATTATAGGTTGCTTAATAATTAGGTTACTTTTAATAATTCTGGAACATGACCATTCTGTACCTCATTCGTTGAAATGGATGAAATGTTGAGCATCTTACAGGACCAGGCAGTAACAATGCAAATGACTTAACAAACATTTATTAAGCAACTTCTATGTTACATGCATTGGGTTATGTGAAGATATAAAGATGAAGAGTAAAACAGGTCCTGACCTCAAGTAACCCACATTCTATTACGAGAAAAGAACATGCATTCATTAAAGAAAAAGAAAAAGGAGGAAGGATAGTAAAATAATAGCTAAGAGCATTGGAGAAAGCTTCATGCAGTACTTGAGATTTATTTGAAGGATGATAAGGATTCTGAGAGGAAGAAATGAGAAGTAAATTCCAGGAATGGGGCACAGTTTGTATAACTGCATAGAGATGGGAGACAAACTATTAAGTCTGAGGAACTACTAGTAATCTAGTGTGGCTGAACTATACTCGTTGTGAAGTCATATGAAGTAAGGTCAGAAATAGAACTGGATCAGGCAAGGAATTGATAGCTGATGAAGTTAGAACAATTTTACAATAGAAATTAATGTAACTTTCCTGCCTATCTATCATTATCAAATGAACTATTTACTAGATCCTATTATGTTTTTAAAATGTAACATTATTTACAAGTCTATATTTATCATTCAGCCTTAAAGGTGATTTCATTTGACTACCACCCTGTTAACTATAATAATTATGGCCCATTATGAAATAAATGTTTTAAGCACACTGAAAAACATTTAAATAAATTAAATTACTTGAAATGTTCTACATTCATTAATCATTAAAAATTTTAAAATAAAAACAATGCCAAATTATATAATTTTGAATATCATGAATTTAGATAATACTTTACCCAATTCAATCACCCATGATTTTTTTTAGTGTGCATATTGTTTTCAGTGATGTAGAACACTTATCTTCACAAATGATATACATAAGTTGCTAGATCCAAAATAAATTCATTAGCTTGTGGCCACCTTTCAAGTATGAGGCCTCTTTGAGTTTAAATAGGTTCTTCCTGGGACAACAGATATGGCCAAACCTACTCTCAAAACCAGTTTAGTAGAAACTTCCAGAATCTATACCCTTCAGGCAGAGCTTTTGATAACCCTGGGCCAAATCTCCACGTCATGATGAAACCCGAGAGGACGGGTTTAGGGGAAGATCAAGTTTGATGGTAATTTTCCTTCCATACCACAAGAAGCAGAAAGTTTGCTGGTACCAGTTCTCCTTCCACCAAGGCTGATATCCATTATTCTATAACTTGGTAGATCATCTGTAAGAATCACCATAGCTGTAAAATTCAATGCTCTGTAGCCAACCTGGTGCTGAGCACTGTGATAAGAATAAGGTTTTTATTGACAACAACATGTCTTAAATACAATTTCATCTGAGTGCAGCAATACAAAGATAACAGCTTCACTCACTATTATAGTACAAAAGGCTGTTCTGATGGACAACCTCTACGGGCTGTTCATACAACTGCATATCATAATGTAGACAATAAAGCATTTTTTTCATCCAGTAGGTTTTTCCTATGTAGCTAATTAAACTAAACTCTTTTGAGTGTTGTATGGCTGAGAGTCATGGAATACTATAGTCCTCAACAAATTAAAGATGAAGATCACCTAAAAAGCAGGAGAGATGTCAAAATAATAACGAAGACTGAAATTCAGGAGAAAAATGCAAAGTATGTTATTGGAGAAGTGCAAGTTAAGAAAAATGATGTATTGATCATATTGCAAGAATGAAGTGTAACTCACATGATATCCCCACAAAGGCTAGAGAACAATGGAAAAGGCCCAGGATGTTGGATGGATCCCCTATGAGGTATTTTCAGAAGTACCAAAGACCAAAGTCACAAAGGATTGTCAAGTATGGCTATACTGCAATCTCTGTCAGAGCACCTACACTGATGAGATAAATAAGTATTAGAATAAGTAAGGAGATTTCAAAAATCAAGAAAGATATAAAATTATAAGATTTTCTCTCTTAAAGAAACCTAAACATTTTGCTTTAAAAATTATGGTCATCATTTAATTGATAAGTTTTTAATCAACTACTCAAATAATATGGAATAACCAAAAATGATGGAGTAAAAGGAGGCTTTGTATTTTCTTTCCTTCTCTAATGCAAATTCTGTATCAATAATTTTCCTCCCAAATTACAGTCAAAGCACTGGACGAAATTTTGTGAGACTTTTAAGTCTGCAGTATTGGCCTAATTAAAACATACATAAAGTCTACAATTTAATTTTAACACACAGGCAATCCTTTTTATAAGATAGCATGTCAGTTTAAATAAAAAGGATCAATGAATAGTACTAATATAAACCCTTTTCCCCTTTAATAGTTAATGCCCGTATATGATAGTATATGATTTGAAAGGTTTGTAGTTCTAAGCATTTAAGGCTGCTTGTATGTCTTGTACGCTTTCACACGTAAAGCCCATCCCCAGGTTTTATTATACATTTCTGTCAAAAGAGAACTATGTTATGTGAAGGTAATTAAGTTAACACTTAATGAGAGAGCTACAACAGGCATACTTCAATGCAAGATAAGAATAAAAGAACACAACACTTTGCATAATTATCAGCTAATCACATGGAAGAATATCAGGTCCAAATATTGAGAGGAATTGGTAGAGAATCATGGGAGAGAAATTTTCTGTGCTAAACTATAGATTACATCTAAGTAGTCCTGTATTCAGGTTGGAGAACAGGGGTCCAAAAAGCAGAGGATCTCTGCACTGCAGATGTTTACTTTGCCTAACACTCTGAATGTGTGCTTGGTGTTTCAGAAATTAAACATGCCATAGAGTCTGAGGTTATTTATAGGGGAATCAAGAGGAAAGAATTCATCTCCTCCTGAAAGTGGAATGGTTTTCTACGTGGCCATCCTGTTTCACTGATCTGTTCATCATATGCTCATGAATTCTCTGTGAGCAGAATTACAGAGACTAAATTGGGGGCTCTTCACCTTTTTTGTATCACCAAACACTTTGGCAATCTAGGGAATAATGTTTTAAAAGCATAAAATAACATACAAAGGATTTCAAAAGGAAAACACTGTAATCCTATTTATATTTAAATAAAGATGTATTTTTTCTTGTCCAAGTTCATGGACCCCATGCAAACTATCCATAGACTCATTGAGGGTCTGTGGACCCCAGGTTAAGAACCTCTGTCCTAAAAAAATACTTTCTCCTTTACTTCTCTGAGAAGAGCAAAAGCAGGTAACTGTGCATTAATCACTGGCAGCAGTAGAATACTCTGATTCTAGCACAGACCATAAAGGAAGGGAGAAAGCAGTCCTTTTTTTCTGGTGGGAGTGGGAAACATGTTTTCTTGAAGAGCAAGAAAAAGTCTCCTTTTAATACTTGGTAACTCCACAATTATCCTGTGAATAAGTCAGTATTTTCTTTTTCATCATTTGGTAGATCACAGAGCCCTAGATTTAAAGGTGGATAGAATGAAGAAGCTGATGGCCCTGTGGGTTATTTAACTGGCCTTTTGTGACAAAGCCAACCAAGATGGCAATTTACAACTCTTGACTTTCCAATTGGCGGTCTTACTCATCATGCCACAGTGTTCTACTCCAGCAACACGTGACCTCTAATAAATGAAGATCTGCATTCCCCACTATCAATCTTCAAAAGAAAAATGATACCAAAATTTTTAAAAATAATTCTTAACTAAATAACAAATGTTCACTCAACCCTTTATTTAGAAAAAAACATTTCTCTGAAGCACAGATGGTGCTCTATCAGTGGCCTTTGAAAAATACAATCAAACATCATTTAATGCCAGTGAAGCCTGGCATACTTCTTTTAACATCACCCACTTATGAATTCCATACAGAGACTATATAATTTATTTAAATTAACTCGTTTTCTTTTTAGATGCTTTTTTGGTTCTTTCAGGTATGTTTCCCACCTCCATATTTTTTTTTCTGACAGATCATAAGAATGTAAACTCTTTGATGAGAGGGCATCATATTTTGGCTTTGTTTTTTCTTTCTATCAACTGTACTTAGCCAGTTCATTGTCAAATTTTGTTGTTGTTTAGTTGTTTCAGCAGTGTCTGACTCTTTGTAACCCCATTTGGGATTTTCTTGGCAAAGATACCGGAAGGGTTTGCCATTTCCTTCTCCGACTTATTTTACAGATGAAGAAACTGAGGCAGACAGGATTAAATCACTTGCCCAGTGTCACAAAGCTAGTAAGTGTCTGAAGCTAGATTTGAACTCAGATCTTCCTGAATCCAGGCGTGGCGCTCTACCTACTGTGCCACCTAGCTGCCCCGCATTATTTCTATCAGGTTCTTAATAAATGTTTAATTGAATTTAACTAAGATCAAATGCTAAGAGACAACAAATCCTCTACTTATCCCTACCATAACATCTATCTATGGCATACACTTAACCACTGCAGGTACCTGGCTAGAGACCACACACACACACACACAAAATATTATCACAGTTTGGGGTCTATCCAAAACATATGAATTCAGCAAAACTAACAGTACGATGAGAAAAGAAAGCTTTATCTTACAGCTAAAAACAATAGCAACCCAAAATTGTGTGTGTGTGTGTGTGTGTGTGTATGCAAGTTTGTTTCCCCAACACTGAGAATCACTTCTCATCAAAAGAAATATGAACCAATATTTCTAGGAGCTATTTCTCAAATCTTTCAAATGTATATTTCTAATAAATTTGATTCAATACCTACTCACAAAGTGCAATCCCACCTATAAAAATAAGTAATAAAAATAATAAAATAGCTAGAAATATGATCTACCTTAAAAGAAATTAAAAGACCCTGACATTTACCTGAGAGAACTCTATATCAAGTAAAATTACAAACATGTGATGTTATTGAACATCTCATCAACAACATGTTTGGCATGTCACTTGACACATGTTAGTCATGGTACCAGTCTAATGAGCCAAAGGGGAGAGGTGGGGTGAGGAGTAGGGGGTGGGGAAGACTTTTAGGGAGGCAAAAGAGAACAGTAGGTAATTGTAAAAAACAACAACCTGTTTTTCAAATTCTAATAATAGACAGGGGAAAACACACACATATACACACACGCTCTCTCCCTCTCCCTCTCTCTCTCTCTCTCTCTCTCTTACACACATACATACACACACACACACACACACAGCTCCAGAATTTTTAGTCATTTTAAAGTTATTAGGAAGGATCTCATCCCAAGCACCACATTCCCTGCTACCCCCACCTCCTTTGCTAAAAATAAAACAGTACATTACAGCAACATATTTTGCTTACTTCAGCCAACTATTCAAAAACCCCTCTTAAGCCCTGCCTGAGTTGGATCAGTGGATTGTATACTGTGAGTCAGCACTTTTCCACATTTCTGGAAATTCCTCACAAGAGACACCACGCCTGCAACAGAAGGCAAGCTTTCATACTCAATGTATAACAGAAAGTTCCCTCAGATTGGCAGGTTTTCCCCATGTTTCAGAGCTGCTATTAAAGAGAAACACAAAATCAAGGGTTTGGGGAGCTGGACAAGAGATCAAAGCTTAATAATGATGCTCAAAGAACAGTAGTGTTTTAACTATAAAAATGAAAAAAAAATCTACTGAATAGCAACCATTAAAAAATAAAATTGGATAGAATTCACTGGTTTACATGACAGGCGAAGAATTGTATATATGCGTGTGTATGTATAAATATGTGTGTGTATTTATGTGTACACAGACACAGACACATATACTCTATATGCATTACTAGTAATTACTAAACACCGTTTAGCTTATTACCATAGAAAATCCTAGCAAAGACATTTAAATGACTGGGAAGGAAAGAGAAACCAAATACAAAGTGAGTTCACATTAAAATTACACTTCATTATTCTGGTTTTTAAGGCTTGTTTCAGATTCAGAAAAACCCAGGTTTTTGTTATTATATTACCATGCTGCTAACTTTTGTTTTAGATATATAGTCTGGGATAGTAACTTGAAGTAATAACAATAACATGTAAATATTTTGTGGAAAAGTATTACTGTCACAGTACTCACTGAATGTTACACTGAAAATTTACCTCTTCTCTCAATTAACACTTTGAATTTCTTCAACTATCACAAAACAAGTCCTCAAATGGTTTCCAGAGAACTTTGTTTTCTGAAGTTGTTTTTTTTTTTTTTTAAAGATCAGCGGACATAAAACCTTGGTAATCACACATATTTGTCTTCCTGTTGTTCCTGGGTCCATTTTTCTGTTTTAAGGTACTAAGAAAGCAACTCCTGTTACAAGAAGTTGTTTTTCATTCATCTTTAAAAACAAATCATCAAGATTAAAGTTCAACAGATAGCCAAATACCTCAGCTATTACAGTCATTAATAGATGTATTTAACATTCGTGCAACATCAGAATGCAAGACATCTGGTTCCAATTTCCATTTGGCTCAGAATAAAAGTGCCTCCCCCACAATACTTTTATTATAAACTGTTCTTTTCCTTTTCTCGCTCTCTTTTTTTTTCTTCTTTGGAAGCTGTTGTCCTTCCTTCTTGCTGGAAGCCACCTGACCACTGCCAGGAAGAAGAATGCAAAACATTCCCAGGAGCTGCTGCTGACGTCAGTGCAACATTCCACCTCTCAGTGGTCAGAACTGTCTGGAAATTCCAGTCTCCAGTAGAACTAGCTGGATGTGATAACAGCTGCGGCCTGCACTGGATCACATTAAGAACTTCTTTATGTTAATGCTTCGCATATAATCATACTCTACCCCCACCTCCTAATAAAGGGCAAACGTATTTGCTGTATTTACTACTGCTCTTTAAAAATATAAGTAATTTAAAAAAAAAAAGATTTTCAGGGCCCTTCCAGTGGAAAGAAATAAAGATCACTGAAGTGATTACATTCACGGAAGTCCACTCCAGATCTGATGAAAGCAAGAAGCTCAGAGGTCCTACTGTTCAAATCTAACCTCCATTATTCATTACCTGTACAAGGCTGTGTTAGGCACTTAATCTCTTTGGGTTTTTAGTTCTTCATCTGTGAAATGAGGGGGGTCGGACTAACTGACTTCTGAGGTCTCTTCTAGTTCTAAATTTAAGGTTCCCAACAACTCAACTCCTATTGGAGCTCAATCTTCTTCACTCTATCCTCTCTCCAGCCTTCCCCTACCAAGGATCAAACCAGAGAGAAAAAGATATGAAGGAACAAAAGAAAGGAAAACATGAATAAAATTCTAATCTGGGATACTTAGGGCCTGCTAAAAAGTTATCATTTAAATTCCACCCGTCTTTAAACTTCCACAATTTTAGGTCCTGCTACAATGCAGTAACCAGAGATAGCTGGTTTTTAAAAGAACAAGTATTAGGTAATTAGTTGTGTTAAAAAAAAGCAACGACAAAATGTACCAAACCATACAAATAACAGTTGTAGATACAACCCAAAAGGGCAGTTTTCACACTCATGTAGAGTAGGAAAGACTTCTAGTCACATACCAGTATCTTCAGTCCCATCTGTTGCTATTTATAGCATGCATCCTCAAATAGGAAGGTGAATAGTATGCATATAGGAGAAATTCTTAAACTTCAGTTCCAGGATACAGGTATTGATGCTATCCACTGATTGGGTTGAAAGAACATAAGCTTAGAAGTCAGGAGACCCAGGTTCTAGTTGCAATTCTGCAACCTAAAAGCTGTGAAACCTTAAATAGGTCATTGAATTTCTCTTTGCTTTAGCTTTCTCATACATCAAATGGGAGCAATATTATCAGCCTTACCAACTTCAAAGAATTTTTATGAGGAAGAAATGAAAATGAGAGTACAAAAAGAAAAAATATTTTGAAAAGTTAAACGCACTCTGAATACAAGGTGTTAAAACACAAGGTATTATTTGTTTATCTAAAGTATCAACTATAGGGTTCCCAGGGCAAGGATGAAGGCAGTGTTTGTTCTAGCTGCAGATACAACACCCAGGAAACCTAAGCCTCTTCAAATACATCACAGTGAATCACGTGATCTCTACAAGAGGCAATGAGGCATTGCCAACTGTCTTGGATTCAGGAAGATCTGGATTTGAGTCTTGTTGCTAACCCATTCTAGTTGTGGGATCAAAAGCAAGTCATTAAACCTCTTGGTGTTCCATGCAACCCTCTTAGATCATAAATTAAAGAGGAATTAATTGCTTGTTACCATTAGCAGAAGGTGTTTCCACACTGGGAGTTGGACCCACCAATGAAATCATTGGACTGAACTTAAAACATAATAATAACGATACTAAAACTGTTTGTCATATCCAAAGATGATCCTACCGACCCTCCATTAGTAGGGCAATATATTTTAGCTTGTTTTTTTTAGCAGGGGTTATGAATCTCCACTGATCAATTCATATTCTCTTAGCCTCCCTTCTGACCCACAACGCACATTTGCAAACTGTCAGCTGAGGATAGAGATGTAGGCTGTGGTCATGGAACAGAGCATGGGTTCAATCCCACACAGTCTGGCTAATCCCATGACCCTGGGCTCACAATGCTCTTAATCAAATGAGTTAAGCAGCAGCAGATGGGCTCGAAAGAGCAGACAACAAAAGCCACCTCTTTATAAAAGGGAAGGAACAGCTAATTCTACCAACCTTTTTTTCCCCCTCTCAAGGCACCATGCAATTCAAGTCAAGGATTATTTACTGAACATCAAGGATGTGCAATGCTACTGAGCCCAAAAACATGAATAAAAATGTAACATCTTAGAGGGTAAAAGGTGTACCACTTTTGTATTTGTATCCCCACTGCTCAGATTAGTGCCCAAGACATAGGAAATACTCAATAAATTCTTCTTGGTTAATTAACTGCATATACAGCCCTTACCCCTGAGGGGCTTATATGCCAGGAAGGGGAAGGCAAGTACACCTAAAGCTATGAAGCAGAATGTGATATGTGTCAGATGTAAAGTGGTATGAAGGGGAATGTCTAAGTATTGTATCTGGTTTCAGGGAATCAAAGAATGCTAGAGCTGTAGGGAACTTCAGAGATCATATAGCTCAACTCCCTCATTTTATTGGTGAGAGGTCTGAGGCCCAGAGCAAAAAGGTGATTTCCCAAGACCACAAAGCTACCAAGGAGAAAAAGTATGACTAAAACCCAAGTCTATTTATAGATGCCTTCCAGTATGCTCACGTACGGTGTACAGACCATTGAAGTGTTTACTTATCCCTCCCTCCCAAAACTGTTTCTGTGTCTTGTGACATGGACGACCAATTGTTGAACTCTAAATTATTTTTGACACTGAAAACCACCAAAGGCACACGAAGCTCTGAAATTCCCTATAATAACTAAATATCCAGGAATATACTATATTTATAACATCACTCAGGCAAGAAAATCTATTTTCTTTATCACGTAAAATGAAAATAGGGAGCTGAGGAAATCATTCAGTAACTTGGCAAAAACAAAGCCAAAGCCTACTGAAGAGAAACTGAATTAATGCTTTGAAGCGCTCAGACTAGTCAGAGATGCATCAATTATAGACCTATACAAATCTAGAGATCACCAGGAATGGAAAAAAGCTTATCCAGTCACCTCACTTAATTGTTCTAAGGAAGATAATGGCACATAGTATACCCAAGAGATAAATAATACTTGTAGACAAAAATATTTATAGCATCTCTTTTTACAGAGGCAAAGAACGAGGAGGTGAGGAAGCGGAATGCCCATCATGAGGGGTAATGGTTGAACAAGTTATGGCATATGTGTGTGATAGAACATTATATTATGCTATAAAAAGACATCATGAAGGGGACTATATCAGAGAAACATAGGAAGACATGTATGAACCAGTGCAGAGTGAAGTGAGCAGAACCAGGAGAACAATTTACATAATAACAGCAATATCATACAAACGACTTTGAAAGATCGACACAATGACCAACTGTGATTCCCGAAGACTCAAGATAAAATATGTTACCCAATTCCTAATAAAGAGGTGATGGAGACTTTTTTTTTTTGACACGGCCAATGTAGGAGTTAGTTTTTCTTGACTTTACATATTTATAACTGGGATTTGTTTTTCTAGTTTTGTCAAATGGTGGGAGGAGGAGGAAGAAGTTGTAAATCTGAGAGAAAGATAAAGTTTAATTTTAAAAAGTTCTCTATGTAAACATAAAATGTAATAGAAAGCTACTGTGGCTTTTGTGCTGTTTAGAACGCTATGGCGGCTAGGTGACAGTGGATAAACACCAGGTCTGGAGTCAGGAAGACCTGAGTTCAAATCTGGCCTCAGACACTTGTTAGCTGTGTGACTCTGGGCAAGTCATTTAACTTCTATTTGACTTGGTTTCTTCATCTGTATAATGGGGATCTGGACAGCCAGGTGGCACAGTGCATAGAGTGCTAGGCCTGAAGTCAGGAAGACTCATCTTTGAATTCAAATCTGGCCACCGTCACTTATGTGATCCTAGGCAAGTCACTTTACTCTGTTTGCCTTAATTTCCTCGTCTGTAAAATAAGCTGGAGAAGGGAATGGCAAACCACTCCAGTATCTTTGCCAAGAAAACCCCAAATGGGTAAGGAAGAGTCAGACATGACTGAAAACAACTCAACAACAGCAAGAACAACCACAAAATAATGTGGATAATGACAGGACCAACCTCCCAAGGTTACTGTGAGGATCAAATAATACAATAATTGTAAAGCTCTTAGCACAACGTCTGGCACGTAGTAAGCGCTATAAAAATGTCAGCTATTTACATAATAATAATAATAATTATTATTATTATTATTATTATGGGATCATAGGATTTTAGAGTTGGAATAGGCCTTACAGGTTAACTAGCTCAATATCTTTGTTCTACAGGGAAGAAAACTCAGGTCTTTTTATCGCTGTTGTTCATTCATTCAGCTGTGTCCAGTTCTTTGTGACCCCATGGACCATATCACACCAGGCCCTTCTATCCTCTGTTATCTGCTAAAGTCTGTCCAGGGTCATGTTTGTTGCTTCTATGACACTATCTGTCCATCTTGTCCTCTGCTGCCCCCTTTTCCTTTTGCCTTCAATCTTTCCCAACATCAGGGTCTTTTCCAGTGAGTCCTATCTTTTCATCATGTGGCTAAAATATTTAAACTTCAGCTTCAGTATTTTTCCTTCCAAAGAATATTCTGAATTAAGGTTTTGACTGATTCGATCTCCTTGCTGTCCAAGGGACTCTCAAAAGTCTACAACACAATTTGAAAGCATAAATTCTGGGACGCTCAGCTTTCCTTATAGGCCAGCTCTCACAGCCGTACATTACTGCTAGAAAAACTGTAGCTTTGACTATGCAGACCTTCGTTGGCAAGGTGATATCTCTGCTTTTCAGTATGCTGCCCAGATTTACCATAGCTTTCCTTCCAAGGAGCAAGCATCTTTTAATTTCATGGCTGCAGTTGCCATCTGCAGTGATTTTTTATCCCAAGAATATAAAATCTCACACTGCTTTCATTTCTTCTCCTTCTATTTGCCAAGAAGTGATGGAACCAATTGCCATGATCTTAGTTTTTTTAATGTTAAGCTTCAAGCCAGCTTTTACACTCTCTTCTTTTACCCTCATAAATTACTTGCTCAGAGTCACAAATTCAAACCCAGGTCTTCAGACTCCAAATCCAATGTCCTTTCTACAATGTCACATTCTTTTAAGCAGCTACAGGAGAAGAGATTTATAATTTCTATGTTGTATATGAAGATGTAAACAAGGCAGCTGAGCCTATTAACTAGGTTAGTATGTGGAAAATTTTACAAACTTGCTGTTTGGAAAGGTTTATAAACATCCTTTACTGATTCCATGAGGGAATGGCAGTGAGGATTAGAGAAGCAGGGAGAGATATGATGAATGGCCTCATAAATGTAGCTGTATTATGTACATTATTCGCTATTTTTGTGTTTCATGGTCTATTTTGCATTCAAAAACTCTAATTCAAGTGCTGTGATTTTGGATCCTAGGACTCCGGGTTCAAAATGTGATACTGTGACTACAAAAGCACATTACTGACTGTAATTACTTGAGATGTTATAGGAATTCAAGGCTGTGCCCATGGTTTGTAATCAGGATGATAGAGAAGAACCACGAGATGAGAGGGCATACGTGGTGTTTCCCCTTTGTTTACGTATGACAAGAAGAAAGACGTTGTTGCTGAGGTCACACAAAGAGCCTGCTGTCCTTAAAGTTCTTCTGAATGGACTCCTCTGCTACTCAGTCACAGATAGCTTGTTACAGGCGTAGTTTAATATATTACTTTAATATATTAATATATTACTTCCTTTAAGAAGCAAAACAGTCCCAGGACATGGGTGAAAGGGAAAGAGCCCTGGGCTTACACTGAGCCTTCCTGGTGCAGTGGAAGCAGTGCTGGATTTGAATCCTGATTCCCCCACTTACTACACCCAATTATAACAATTACTGGGAGACCATACGTGGCCTCTGGTGCCCTAAGTTTCCTCATCTGCAAAATGAGCAATTTAGACTTACTTCTAGCTCTGACTTCCTTTCCAACTCTACATTGACTAATTTTATGGCCAAGAGTGAATCACTTAACCTCTAAAAGTCTGTTTCCTCACTATATAATTAGGATAATGATATAGAGTTATAAAGGGGTGATATAAAAATAAGATATCAATTTCAAAAAACAATTTTTTTTTAAATTAAGAGAATCAGGCTATGGAAGGCAAAGCTAGCAGAACCAGGAGAAGAATTTCGAAAATGACCACAACAAAGTTAAGGGAAACAACTCTGAAAGACATCAGAATTCTGATGCTGTGTCCAATCACAACCCTAGGGAACTGACAGTAAGGAACACTTCCCTCTTCAGTAGAGATGCAAGTACAGAATGAGGTATTCATACATTGTCAGACATGGCCGATATGTGACGTATTTTGCTTAACCGTCCTTCATTCTTACTGGAAAGGGTTTAATTGGACTGGGGGATCATTGGAAAGTGACAGCAATTTTTTATTTAAAGACATCAGCAAAGCACTAAGATGAAAAACAGCTTTGGAGATCATCACCTCTAATTGTTTTCAATTCAACAGCAAACATTCACTAAGTACAGATCGCAAGGGCTACACTATACAAAAACAACCAACCTGCCTTTGAAGAGCTTATAGTTCAATAAAGGAGATAGGAGGACATGAACAGAATTAAATACGATGCAATGTAAAATGTGATAACAGCATAGGAGAAAGCTAAACAGAGAACGCTAAGAAAATCTGACGAGTGAGAAATCACTTTGAACTGGGAGGATGTGGCACTAGTGCTGAATTTTGAAGGAAGAAAAGGATCGCCACATCTCTGCCTGCCTGAGACAGTTATCATAGGCATGAAGGATGGTGAGAATGGATGGAGTGCGAGTGAGTGGGATATGATCAGGGAGGAGTAAATAGTCCAGTTTCCTGGAACAATACAGTACATGATGCTATATCCTGTGAATAAGCCTAGAAAGGGAGGTTGCTGATAAATTAGGGAGGGCCTTAAATGCATTACATTTTTATTGTTTTTTTTTTTGAGGGGGGAGGCAGGGCAATTGGGGTTAAGTGACTTGCCCAAGGTCACACAGCTAGTAAGAGTGTCTGAGGCTGGATTTGAACTCAGGTCCTCCTGATTCCAGGGCCAGTGCTCTACTCACTGTGCCACCTAGCTGCCCCGAGCTTAGATTTTTAAAACAAGTAACAACTTATACTGGGTTTAACTTTGAACAATAACAAAAGCATTAAAACTTGAAAAACGAAGAAAAAAACAAACAGCAAAATCTTTTCTATCCATTTGACAAAACCACAGGCAACACATAATCTCTCTGGGTCTTATCTCTTGAATGAGGTAGCTGGAAGAGATACTCTCTAAATCCTATAACACCTATGAACTTTGCATAATTATTCTTCATATATTGGGATGAATGCAGCCATCCTACAGGGGCTATGGTGGTTACCAGGACTTCCTGGTCTGTATCTTGCAGGAGTTGTTTAGGCCATAACTGCTCTTTTGCCAAAGATTTTCCCTCTGCCTGTCAGTTATCAGTCAGACTTTTTATAGCTCTCAAAGCCGCTGTATATTTGATACCTACTTCAGGGTAATCTTCATGACTTTGTTGGACCAATCAAACTCTACAAGATCTTAAAACCTAGACCAAGAAAAGTCAGAAGAGCTATCTATTTCAGCTAATACAATGATTACAAGAGAAAATTCTTTTTATTTAAACACTTTAACTTAGGGGTATAGAGGTAGGGGTAGACAGTAGAAGGGATCCAAGATCTTTCTTTCTCTTAATTATCCAAAAGTCATGGGGCCCCAGCTAAGTTGGAAATATAAATTTATGATATAATTGTTGGTTTTGTCAAAGCAAACTTCTGCTTTTGTGTATTTCCATAGCTGAATGGATTTTTTTGCACAAAAAGTAATGCATATTTTGGTGCTTACATACCATACTCCTATGATATTAGGAAATGTGATCCATTTCATAGGCTCTGTTTTATTTAACATAAATAACATAATCATATGTGGCAACATGAGATTCCAGATAGGTCAGTATATAGAAACATAATATCAATAGGACAATCAATTGGCCAACAAGTACTTATTAAGCCTAATATGTGCCAGGCATTATACTTGGCACTGAAGATACAAAGGTGAATAAAGAAAATCCCTACCCTCTATTACAAGGTCAGAATAATGTCACTAGACTGGTAACATCCCATAAATGGGCAATACTAGAAACTCTGAAAAGATCTAATGGACAGTTCTGTGGTACAAAGTAGATATTGTATGATAAAAAATAAAAATTTTCTGGTTATAACATCTTAACCTCAAATATGGGAGCAGATAGGGAAAAGTCATTCCACAAGGCACAGGAGAAATAACCAAGTGGTCTTGGAAAAAGCATCATGAAATTAGTAGTAGCAGACAGCAAACAATACAGAGTTTTGGCAATGGCAAATTGCCACAAACAATGACAAAGTTGTTGCATTGGCAAAGTTTTGGAATGGCACCTCTGGGAGATTTGTGTCCCTAGAATTATATTAGTCTCATAACACAACAGTCATCAATGGGGTTCATCTATAGGATATTAAGATAAACTGTCTGCAGTGACCAAACTGTTGAGCCATTGCTTAATTGTCCATACAGACTCAAACAATGTGAAATTATATTGAAAAAGCAACCTGGACATCATTCCTACAGTTCAATACTCCCAATTTCCTTCATGTGCCGTTTTTGTTATTTGATTGGAAGTTATTCAGTACCTTAGACTAATGGTTTCTTCAAGATCCATCATCAGCTAGACCCCCAGAGGGAAGATCAACTGTATACAACCTTACATACTTAGATTCAAAAATTATAATTCTTTAAAAATTAAACCTTTATTACTAACTGGAAGATTATAACACATTTTATAAAGTAGAACTCCAACTGGACATTTTGACCAAGCTAGAAACCCTCATTAAATTCAATGCAAATCACCCTAGCAGATATTTAGTCTATGAATAATTAAAAATTAGTAAGATTATGTCATAGAACACATTGGAAGGAAGTATGGGGTTTGGGAGCAGGCTGAAGTACCTAATAGATAGCTAAGTTGGAAGAATTAGGCAAAAAGTTTCAGTAAAGAAATATATGGCTTAAAAAAAAAAAAGGAAAGTAGGCTGCTCATGTGATGAAACTGAGGGTTAATGAATGGACAATCCATGTTCTTCACTGGTATCCTCAAAGTCCAGAGGAAATGAGGAAGACATTCGACATGTTGGGTTGACTCTTCATGACAAACTTACGGGGAGAACCTGGTTAAGAGCAGCAAAGGGTAGGCAGCCTTAGATATGATGCAATCTTCAGGTTTGAAGAGAACATATACAGAGATGAAATCAGATCTGTTTGAGTATGAGTATGATGCTAGGTGCCAAGGATGCTGAAATATTCCCTGTCCTCAAGGAGCTACAATACTACATACTACATATAAGGATATAACATTCACACACATGAGTATACACAAAGTAATACAAAGTAATTTCAAGAAAGAGAGGGTTGTTGGGGGCAGCTATGTGGCCCAATGGATAGTGCCAAGCCTGGAGTCAGGGAGACTCATTTTCCTGAATTCAAATCTAGCCTCAGACATTTACCAGCTGTGTAACCCTGAGCAAGTCACTTAACCCTGTTTGTCTCAGTTTTGTCACCTGTAAAATCAACTGCAGAAGGGAATGGCAAACTATTCCAGTATCTTTGCCAAGAAAACCCCAAACATGATCACAATGAGTCAGACATGACTGAAATGACTGAACAACAGCAAAAACAAAGAAATTTTAAGGAGAGATGAGGGATGAGGCTGAGGACCAGGAAAGATCTTATGAGAAAAATAGAACCTTCCTAGGGATTCTCTAAGATGGTGGTAAGGAAAGAGTGAATTCTATAGTGGGGGTGGCAGATTAGGGCATGGGAAGGAGAATCACTTTTTCTAAGGCATGGTAGATGGAATGTTATTTATAGGGAATAGCTATCAAGCCAATTTCAGTAGAACAGAGAATGAATGAAAAGGAGTGATTAAAAATGCAATTAAAATGGTAGGTAGAAGTCAAACTGTGGAAGGCTTTAAATGCCAAACTGAGGATTTTGTATTTTATCCCAGAAGCAACAGGGAGACACTAATGATTTCTCAGCCGGGGTGCTGTGGTCAGATTTATTTTGAAGGTATATCGTTTTGGTAGCTTTGTGAAGGATGGAATAGAGACTTGAGTAAGTTAAAAAGCTATTGCAATAATCCAAGGTAAAAGGTGATAAGGACCTGTATTAGGCTGTAGAAGTGGACAAATGTAAGAAATATTATGGAGGTTGAACCAATAACATTTGGTAATTGATTGGATGGGGAGAGGTTAAGGGAAACAGTCAAGGACGACTCCAAGGTTTTGAACCTGAGTGAATGGAAAGTTGGCAGTGTCCTCAATAGAAATCAGGAACTTTGGAAAAGGGATAGGTTTTACGGAAGAATTCAATCTGTTTGGAGCATATTGAGTTTGAGTTACTTACAGGACTTCCAGTCAAAAGTTCAAATAAAATGACAGACTTTTTTGCTATTCTTCTATTGGAGTGTAAGGACAGGGAAGAAAGAAGTGAATTCAGCTTCTATTGGCCCATAATAAAAAGTAAATCACAAAGGCATGCGGCCTCTTCAGAAACTACCCTGACCCTACTAAGAGGTCAAAATATGAAATTAGCTTTGAGGGCTAGGGCAGATTTTAAATTACAAAATTGTTAATGGAGAAGAACACTTAAGATAAGTAAACAGGGGTAAAACTATAAATTTTTTACAGTCAAGTGAACCTTTTAAGGAGAGGAAAATAACAAAAGGAATCTCTTTCAGTGAGCAATCTGTCTTCCTCTCACTTTCTTTACAGAAACCTTCTGAAAAATTGTTCTAAAAGTAGAGGTGGTAGGAGGATAAGCAATTATCAATGAGATAATGGTAAAAGTTGCGTGCATATGTAATATATACATGTAATCTTCTTAGCATTTTTCCCCTAAAATGAAACGTTTTCTCTTCTGTCTCCTCTAATATAGAACATAACATAATACAACTGGGCTATTGATTCTAAAACCGAATGAAAATTTGTATTTACTTGCTGGAAATAAGAAAAACAGAGTTATTAAATAATGTTACATGAACTGTTCTTCTCAAAGACTAAAGTCCAAAAAATTCTATAAAATTCCTTCTGGACAAAAAGAAAACCATCCTTAGCAAATACCTAAGACAACATTATTCCATTACAGTAAAGAAGAAAAGTATGGCTCCAGAATCCTTAGCTATCAAAGCACCAAGACAATTTGTTTACATTTGATTTTCAAAAGCCAGTGACTAACATATTTCTATATATGCTAAATATTTCTGAGGTACTAATAATTTATCTCTATGCATTTTTTTCTTCCAGCATTAGACAAACAAGCATTATAGCAGTACCAACTGGTATTCTCAACTTGTGGTCTACTTACGATTACCATGTAGAATGTAAATATAACTTGCTAATACCAAAGGATGAAGAGAAAAGGGAATAGAATATTTTAAAAATAAAAATGTGGAATTATTTATATTTAACATTTCCCCACTTAAACTCCAAAAGTATTAAAAATAAAATACTGTACTTAAATCAGCAATTGATTTTTAAAATTCATTGACATTTGTAAATGTTTTCCAGGAAGTAAGAAATCCAAAGCTCTATCTCAAAATAGCTTCATTGCAATAGCTTTAGGGCAATTTCCACCTTCCTCTCCAGAATTAGATTGTTTAGGAGCTGGTACTTAAGAGATTAAAGGCAATCAACAATTATAAGAAGTAAAAGAGTTTCTCTATAAGAACCTGTTATTAAATTGTAGTTTGAGAGCAGCCAGGTTGGTTATGTGTACTTTACAAATTGTCCAAAGGAATTTAGTTACAGGTCAGTGGCACCATGTCACAAAAATGTCGAGAAGGGGTTATGCATAAAATTTTTTCCAGTCAATGGGTAGATGCTGAGAGGAGTTCTTATAAGTAATTAATTTCGGCAGAGGAAGCATGAATGAAGAATCTTAAAGTTCTGACCACAGTTTTAATTTTAAACCTAAATCAAGTCTGAGAAAAACTATATCCTAAGGTGCTTAAGGGTGAGACTTTATCAACTATTTTGTTTATTTTCTGACACAGTAGATAGATTGCTGCAAGTGTAATTGGAAATACAATGCTGTTTCAGACATTTATAGGATGACAAATTTAGCTGGCCTCAATGACAATAAGGAGTCCAAACTCATTATTTTTAACAGATAAGGAGAGTAAAGCCCAGGGAAGTCAATTGACAATGTCATATGTAGTGAGAACATCATTACATAAGTTATTATGAGTCCAGAGCCAGAAGATGGAAGGAATAAGAAAGGCAAAGGTTAAGACAAAAGGAATTATGGAAAAGACATTCCAGAGAGCACAATCTTAACCTGAGATCCAAATATTCATTGCAGATAGATTTCAGGAGAGTCTGTCAACTTAGATGGAAAAAGGTATCTCTTAATTTTTACTAACCTCTAAATAAAATTGATCATCACCTTTAGTTATTAATGTAGGCAACAAACCATCATTCTAAGAAGGCGTCCACAGGCTTCACTAGACTGTGAAAGGGGTCTAGGAACAAAACAGATTTAAGAATGCCTGATTCATCCAAAAGGAATGAATCAAGTAGAGAGAAAAGTAGATCCCACTTTGCACTGTGATCATGTAACCTACCGTGACGATATCCTTGACACCATCTGGAGAAAGGAACCTTTAAAATGTGTGAAATGTCTAGTTCTGCCATATCCATCCATCTATTCACCCAAAAAATCTATTATGTGGCAAGTCATGGTACTACATAGGCTTTGAGAATATGAGGAAAACACACAAACACAGCTGTAGCCCTCAAGGATCCTACAATCCAATATTAATCAATCAGAAAGCATTTATTAATCTCCAATCAAAAAAGATATTGTTGAGGTATCATCAATAGGAATTAGACATAGGGGATGAAGGAACGGGAATGTTCAAGATGATTCAAAGGACACAGGATTGAAGCTTCTGAGCTGTAAGTGGTCATCTAGTTCAACCCTTTTGTTTTATAGATGAGGAAATTGGGAACCAGAGAAGGTAAGTGAATTTAGGACTCAAACTCAGGTCCTCTGACTCTAAATTCAGTTTTCAAATTTGGTTGACTGGAAACATAGTAGTGTCAACCACATAAACAGGGAAATTGACAAGTGGGGTAGGTGTAGAGGAGATTATAGAATCACAGATTTAAAACTAAAGGCTACTGAATCAAACTCCCTCATTTTTACAAATGAGGAAACTGACACAGAGAAGTTTAGTCATTTGCCTAGAGTCACGTAACTACAAAGTGTCTGACATAGGTCTTATTCTAAGTCAAACACTCTATCCACAATATCAGATTTTGAATTCAGTTCTGAAAATTTTGGGTCTGAGAGGCTGGTAGGAAGCCATAGATATAAAACCCTATAATAACAAACAATGAAAAGATAGCTGTTAACAATAATACTCAGCAATTCTTTGAGTAACTTTTCAATGCTCTTAGGTTCTCTCTATATAAAAATATGTAACATAATACATAAAACAAACATAGTTAATGGTATTTTTAAAGTGTCCTAAGGTTTTAAATGTCAAACACACTGTTACATGTATATAATTTGAGAATAATACTTATTTTGTTGTCAGATTATGGCAAAAGTTGCTCTGGACAAATTAAGCATTATTCTCAGGATATCTAAAAGTATCAATAGTCATGAAGGAGGAAGATAAAGATCCTTACTTTCTGAACTATCGATTTGAAGCTGTTAACTCAGCTTGCATAGATGTGTATACAACTCTCCTCTCCACTTTCTCTCTGTCTCTCGTTCTCTGTGTGCCTGTCTTTCTATCTCCATCTCTCAAAAGACAACTGAATATGCAGGCATTTTGTATATCAGTATGTACATCTATCAACTTCTTTATAAAAGAAGAACACCATTATGGCCAATGAGGACGCCATCTCTGAACTTTTCACGGGATGTCCCCTATGCATGGAATGTTTTTTCCTCCCTATGTCCACCCTCTATCTTCTTTCAAGACATTGCTAATCCCACCTTCTCCAAGAGACCTTTCCCAAGTTTCTCCCCAATATGGTTAGTATCTTCCCTCTGGGATTGCCTCCCATTTAATCTCTCTCTGTCTCTCTCTCTTTCTCTCTGTGCGTAGTTGTTTGCATATTGTCTCCCCCATTAGTATGTGAGTTCCTTGAGGGAAAACAATATGTTTTTGCCTTTCTTTGTATCCTCAGTACTTAATAAATGCTTCTTGACTATCTATCTATCTATCTATCTATCTATCTATCTATCTATCTATTTATCTATCTAATTGCCTACCTACCTCTCAGTGTCCTCGAGAGACAATCTAAAACTTTAAATTAAAAATGAGTTGCTTACTGCATGGATAGAAGAATTTTCCATACCAAGAGTTGCCTAAAACAGTCGATTCACAGATTCTTGGCTCTTTTCACTATATAAAATCTGGAACTTAGAATTGCGTTTATGTGTGTATGGATATGTATATGTGTATATATGTATATTTATATACATATATATGGACATACACACACATATATGGACACGCACACATACATGGTAGTGCATATGAAACTAACCATATAGTATAGTAAGCTCTTGCTTAGAGCACTTTATGCAGGATCATACATTTTTAGTTTACAGGAGCAAAGCCATTCACCATTCCATATCAGACGTCACCAAACAATTGCCCACTAACACTATCTGTCACTGCAGAATGCTTGGAATTTCCTCACTTATAAGAACTGGAAAGTTTTAAAAGCAGCCTTTTAACTTTAACAAAGTAACAAATGTTATATTCTAGGATTCAGGACATTTTACTGAAAGACTGTTAAATTAGGGCATGCTCAACCTTGTCAAATACCTTGCCTATCCACCACCAATAAATATAAATTCAGTACCTACTATGCTCAAGGAATTGTACCGTAGACATAAAGACAAAACAATAGACAATCCTTGCTCTTAATGAACTGATGCTCTATTGGGAGGAGAGGACCAAAAGGCAAACAATTTCAAACATTAATTAAGATAAAAAGGTTTTACAATGCTATGAAACTGTGAAACATTATTAATACACCAATAGTTGAAATCGGGTTCTTCCTTTCCTCCTGATTTGGACTTTTCCTTCATTTGTTCTCTTAGAATTTTGCTGAGTTTACTTTTATTTGTGAGTTAGGGGAAAGAGATGTGAATGCTTGACAGAACTGGTGAGTTTCTCTCCCAGATATTAATTTTCTTTTATTTCTATTAATGTGCTTCAAATCTAACAAATTTATCTTTTATGCCCATGGACACATTCTTTTTTTAATTCAAAGCATAGTTCAGACCCCACATTTAATTTAGGGTTTGAAAACATCTTAAATTTTATTCATGCTATTCACCAAATACATTGCTCAGAATCTTAGAGAAATCAGGTAAGGACACAAAAATGATATACTATCATTGAAAGAAACCATGACACATAGATCTAATGGAATATTACTGTACTGTAAGAAAAGGCAAATATGAATACAGAGAAGCATGCAACTGATAATAAAGAATGAAATAAGAAGAGCTAAGGAAACAATAATATACAATCATTACACCAAAGTAAATGGAAAGAACAAACAAAAAACAACTGAAACATTATAGAATTACAAAGGATGAGTATGGCCTCAAAGAAGAGCTATGAGATGAAAACATTCTCCCTCCCCCCACCCCACACAAACTCCTTTGTAGAGGTAGGAGGTGGGTGAGTATGGAAGAATGCATATAGTTTCTGATTTTTTTGATGTACTGATTCTTTTCTTCTATTTCTTTAAAAAATGTTATTTGTTTTATGGGATCACTCCTTGAAGAAGAGGAGATGAATACTGGGAGGAATTTAGGTTTAAAAATAAAAGCTGTAAATAAAATGAATTTTTAAAAATCAAATTAAATTATGTACATGTGCTTATGCACATAAATATGTATACTGTCACTGAAAGATATTTTTAAAATATTGGCTCTTTGTTAGGTGCAAGATAGAAATAGGTTGGACTGACACAGCTCTGTCCTTGAGGAGAGACCCACCAGGATTTGAACTTAGGTGACAAAGCTACAAGCAAAACCACAGATTTAGAGCTGAAAGGGACCCGAGAGGTCATCCAGCCGAACTCTCTCACTTACAGATAAAGAAACTGATGCCCAGAGAGGATGAGTGATTTACTCAAGATGATAAAGGTATAAGCAGTACCATTAACAGAAACTGGAAGTTGGAAGCTAAGTCAGATTGGGGGAGGTGAAATCAAGAATTAGGTTTTGCATGTGTTGAGTTTAAAGTAAAGGCACTGAAGGATACAGAGGCAGTCAACCAGAAGGCAACATATGGTAAGCAGGCCCTTGGAACAGATTCTTCTCACAAGTCCTTAGAAATAGTTTTGATTTTACTTATGAACTATAACTGAATATACTACTTCAGGGATGACAACTGAGCACAGCTCCCTCAAAAGCAAAAGCTAAACAGATTAACACAGCCTTACCTACTCTTTCTGGACTAAGCTCATTGCCTTCCTCAGTTTGAACCCCACAGCTCTGGTGCTTTCAATAGGACTCTTGTCTACTGATAAAGTATGTCAATAACAAAGTATAAGTTCAGGAAATAAATCATATAACAGTCTTAACTAAGAATATATTTTAAATGAAGTAGTCTTTACTGGAACTTTCTCAAGGAACGTAAGTTAAACTAATAGCAATAATAATTGATATTTACATAGTTTTTTTCAAACATTTGCAAAGTGCTATATGTACATTATTTCCTTTGATCTGAACAATACTAAGAGGTAGGCAGTGCAAGTATTATTACACTCATTTTGACTAGCCCATGGTAACATAGGTGGCAAGGTATGAGGTGAGATGCAAACCTAGTCTCTTTTGATTACATGTCCAGTGCTCTAGACATCATAATGCCTCTCACTTTTGCACAAAGTAATTTATGCATATACATATATATACAAATATATGTGATTCTTAAGCAATTTCTAATTAAAGATAATAATGTTATTATTAACTTTATCATCACCAGAGAAATAGAGAATTTAAGATTTCTTAAAAGGCTAAGGCAAGTCACAAAAAACTCATTTTCTGTGGCGTGCAAAGATTTAGAGGGTGTACCCACAGAGATTAAGTAATTTCATTGTGGTAGTAAGGGTTCATAGGATCCTAGATCAGGAGCAGGAAGGGATCTTACAGGCCACTGAGTTCAATTCTTCATTGCAAAGATAAGGAAAGTGAGACCCAGAAAGTTTAAGTGACTTGCCTAGGGTCATGGTGCTAATAAGTGTGCAAGGCAGGATTTAAATTCAGGTCTTCCCAGCCTGATATCCAGCACTCCATTCCCTATATCTTGCTATCATTATGGCAAGCAAATATTTCATAGAGCACTAGAGTCAGTGTCAGGAAGATCTGATTTCAAATCCTGCCTCAGAAAGTTACTAGTTGTGCAGCTCTGGGCAAATCACTAAAAACTTTCTTGGCCTCAGTTTCCTCTTCAGTAAAATGCAAATAATAATAATAATTATGATGATATCTTGCAGGGTTGTTATGAGGATCATAGAGATAACACATGTAAAGCACTCTGTAAACCACAAAGCTACCATTAGAAAGTCACTAACTTGTGTGATTTTTCTTCTATAGTCCAAAACCAATTTGATGAAAAAAAATTTAGATTTTTTTTCTTAGAATGACACCAACAGCTTAAAAAAACAATTCATACACTTTTTCTTGCTACTGCCTAACATGTTGAAATGGTTTTCCCTCTAAAAATTCATGATGCTCAATTTCAGTCACTTTATTCATCTCAAGAAAAACTTTCAATCTTATGTCTACCAAATAAAATGTCCTGGGTCCAACAAATAAGTTATTTTCTACTTTGTTCTTTTTAGAGGTATCTTATAATTTAGGGCCTCCCCATACCAATCAGAGTTCAGTTTCAAGTCTCTTTTCTCCTGCTTGAAGCTGGGGCATTAAGAGGGTCTCTATCATTCCTTGGGCAATATAAAATAGTACATTCATCTCAATTCCTGAGCAGTTCTTTGTAGCCTAGAACAGGCTGAGAAGCTGTTTAACAAAGAAAGCAGTTATAACATTCTCTGACTAGAGACATTTATAAGCGTGTGGAATATTTTTAAATAATCATTTTACAAAACAGCTTGCTGAGGCCCGCCTGCAATGTGTTTTTACCCACGGTTATCAATTTTCATTCCAAACCAAAAAGATTACCTCTGGGAGAAATGTGTACAGAATTTCATAATTGTCAAAAATATATCTGCATAAGGATGGGGGTGGGGAGAGAAGAAATGAGAATCATTTGACAAAAGTATCAAACTTGGCTTCCAAAGAACCAGTCTCCTGCAGTTGAATCCTTAGGGATCTGAGGGCTGACTCCTTTCGATAATACTTAAAGAATTTACAAAATCCCTGGAATGTTTGACTTTCTCAAATCTCTCCCAAATTATATAGTAGTGTTAGAATATAACAAAAAGTTGTATATACATGAGAAACAGAAAAAAAAAAGTCTGAACTAGCTTTTTAAAGCATTATTCACTGTCACAAATCTCCCAATTCAGTGCCAAAGTTAATCATCTCTGAATATTGGCGTACTGCTATAAACAGACTTTTTTTTTTTGGCATTATACTGTTTTAGTATAAACTCTAGATAACACCATATTCAATTCTGTGGAAACACAATCTTTCCCTTTGATGTTTAGAAGTAATTAAAATAATAGCCAATTCCATTTCCAGTCTCAAAATAATTCCCCAAATTAGATTTAAAGAACAGCAGTTATTGCAATAGATTTTATAAATAATGTAATCTATGTCTAATGAACTTGCAGTAATTGCTCACAGTTATAAAGCCTTTTACTGTAACGTCTGATAAAGCTCTTGATCCTAGCATTACAGGCTGGCTACAATCTGCCTCCAAGCTATTCAGTCACCATTCTTATTCAATCACTTAATCAATCAGCAACAGAAAATAGAAAACAGTACTCAACCTCAAGGAGCTTGCCTTCTACTAGGGATGAAAACATGGAAGTAAACAGGCAACAGAAGGCACCTCCAGGGTAGAGAGGGGAGAATCTTATGCTCTTCAAGGACTCAATACTTCCAATCAAACTAAACTTTTCCATTCTCCATCCTTGTTCCGACTTTTCTTGTCTCTGCACCTTTTTTTCATGATTCCTCATGCTTGGAATAGATGCCCCCTTCCCAGGCATCACCTGCTGAAGCCCCTTTCCCTTCTTCCAAATTCCAATCCAGAAGCTATCATTTCCACGAAGCCTCTCCTAGCTCTGCTTCTCTCCTAGCTGAAAGTGATTTCTTTTCCCTTACATGTCTCATAATATTTTTCATGAACCTATCCTTGTAATTTGTCTTCCTTTCTGTTACATCATATTTATGAGTTAAGTCTGGAAGACCTAAGTTCCAATACCGCCTCGGACAATTACTAGCTGTGTGACCCTGGGCAAGTCATTCAACCTCGAGGTGCCTCATTTTCTTCATCTCTACAACAGGGAATACTAATAATATCTCATAGGATTGCTGTGAGGATCAAATGTGTTGACACATAAAAAGCACATTTCATGTCTTAAAGTACTATATAAATATTATTATTGTTGTTACTTATCTATAGACATGTTTTTCTCCCCATTAGATTACAGGCTCACTAGGAACAGAATCAATGTCACAAAGGTAGTATGGCATACTACATACACTAGTCTTGGGGTAAGAAGACATGGGTTTGAGTCCTAATACACTTATTATTTGTTTTTGATACTACATATATCACTCGACTTAAAAAACCTCAGTTCCCTCATCTCTAAAATAAAGGTTTAAGGGCAAGGGCAAGGTGGCAAGGTACAGGCCTGCACTCTCCCAATATTCCCTCCCAAACAACGTTAAAACAATGCCTCACACTGAATTCTGGAGCAGTGGAGCCAACAACAGGTTGGAGGCAGACATTTTTCCAGCCAAAAACAACTTAGAAGGTTGGAAGGAGAGGTCTGAGACATGAGAATGAGTGCCAGGTTGGGGTAGGGGTGGGTGCCAGCCTAGTATGGGCATGGGACTCAAAGCAAAGGCTACAGCAGCACCAGTGGTGGGCCCTGAAGGTGGCTGTGACAGAGCAGCAGCAGTATGGGGAACTCTCAGTCCAGAGACTGTAAGGGGGTCATACAACTGCTCAGAAATGGATTACTGGTGATCCTTTGTTTGCACTGTGTGCAGGACCCTTTTGCAATGGCTATATGCAATTCCAGGTCACAGTTCCAGGATGAAGAGGAGCACTAGAGTTTGCAGTCACAGGAGAGCAGGGAACTTGGTCATAGTTCTAAGGTCAAAAGGAATGATAATGCTTTGTGGCTTCAGGGAATCAAGGTCCCTGCCTTGGTAACAATCAGAACACAGGAGGGCAATGACCACATCTCTCCTTAGATCATACCATCTTGGAAGCTTACAGGCCTCCAGAATGAGCTCTGAAAATAGCAGCAAAAAACTCCCAAAGCTTGGGACAGTGTACCCTCCAATACAGGAGCGGAGCCCAACTTTAAGATAAAGTTAAAAATCAAGAAATAGCCTGGAAAAAAATGAGCAAACAACAACAAAAGCCTGACAATAAAAAGCTACCGTGATGACAGGAAAGATGAAGACATAAACTCAGATGAAGACATCAATGTCAAAACAGCTATAAGTAAAGGCTCGAAGGACAAAAAATGTAAATTGGATACAAACAAACAAGAATTCATGCAAGAGGTCAAAAAAGAGTTTAAAAATCAAATAAAAGAGTTAGAGGAAAAATTGGGGGAAAAAATGAGAGTAATGCAAGAAAATGGTAAGAAAAAAAGGTGCAAAAGAATAATGAAGAAAATAATGTCTTAAAAAACAGAACTGGCCGTATGGAAAAAGAAATACTAAAATTCACTGAGGAAAGAACTACTTAAAAAGCAGAATTGGCCAAAATGAAAAAGAAGAAAATGATTCCTTAAAAACTAGATACTTATTGTTTGAAAGCCAATGAGACATCAAGAAACAATAAAACAAAGCCAAAAGAAAGAAAAAAATAAAAGAAAATATGAAATATCTTGTTAGAAAAACAACGGACTTGGAAAACAAATTGAGGAGAGATAATTTAAGAATTATTGGACACTTGAAACCAGGAAAAAGAAAAAGAGCCTAGACATCATCTTTAAAGAAATTATCAAGGAAACTGCTCTAATATCTTAGAATCAGAGAGTAAAATAGAAATTGAAAGAATCACCTCCTGAAAGTGATCCCAAAATGAAAACTCTCAGAAAGATAAAAGGCAAATTCCAGAGCTCCTAGGTCAAGGAAAATATTGCAAATAGCCAGAAAGAAACAATTCAAATATGATGGCTATATTCAGGCTCATATAATACTTAGCAGCTTCCACATTAAAGGAGCAGAGGGCTTGGAATATGAAATTCTTGAAAGCAAAGGAGCTAGGATTACAACCAAGAACAACCTACTCAGCAAAACCGAGTATAATCTTTCAGGGAGAAATTGGATATTTAATGTAATAGAGGACTTTCATGCATTCCTGAGGGAAAGACCAGAACTGAATAAAAAAATCTGACTTTCAAATACAAGACTTAAGAAAAAGCACAAAATGATAAATAAGAAAGAGAAATTATAAGGGACTCAATAAGGTTAAACTATTTACATTTTTAAATGGGAAAATGATACTTGCCACACTCATCAGTAAGGCAATAAACACATCAACAATAATCGTGAATGTGCCTATATAGTTCTGTATCTCAAAGTATGAGAGCCTCTCCATAAAGAAGGTAGAAGTATAACATTTATTCAGACACCAGAGAACCATATCCCAAAACCAAAGGTTCAGCTCCCACAGCCAGTTAGCCCACTTTATCATAATAGCAAGGAACTTAAAACACAATATCACAACATGGAGCCTCACCATCCCAAAACCTCTCTGACCCCCTGGTGGGGACTTCCCCAAACACAAACTCACAGTACAGCTAAGTCAGCCTGCTCAGCTCTAACTATCACAATAATGGCCATTAGTAGCCATTAGCAGCCATAACTGCTCTCTCTCTCCCTCTCAGCATTTCCTGTGACGTAACTTCCTTTTCCTGTCATGAAGCTCCTCCTACCACATGTAACTTAGGCTTCCTGTGATGTAAGCAGGTCACGTAGCCTATTAATGAGTGGGAAAGATCTTCAAATCTAAATTGTTATTACAACTCTTAAGAACTTTATCATTATTAGAGTAGTCAAAGGAGTGTGTGTGTGTGTGTCTGTGTATGTATATATATATATATATATATATATATATATATACACACACACATGTATATCACATAGACAGAGAGTACAGGTGTGAGTTCACTATGATGAGATGATTTAAAAAAAACAACACAAACAACTAAGGGGTGAGAAAGAGTGATACAGTGGGAGAAGAAGGAAGGGATAGAGGAATGGGAAAAATTATCTCACATAAAAGAGGAACAAGAGGAAGAGCTTTCACATTGGAGGGAAAATGGAGGGCAGGCACAGTTTGAACCTCATTCTCATTAGAATTGGTTCAAAAAGTAAATAACACACACTCAGTTGGGTATAAAAATCTATCTTACCCAACAAAGAAGTAGGAGAGAAAGGAGATAAGAGAAGGGGGGGGGGGTGGGGAAGGTAAGGAGGGGGTAAGGGAGTGGGGAGTGCTGATAGAAGGGAAGACATTAAGGGAAGCAGTGATCAGAAGCAAAATAAGACTTTTGAGGAGAGACAATGTAAAAAGAGAGAAACAAAAGGATAAACAGAGGAAAAAATAGGATGGGGGAAAATACACAGCTAGTGAACATAACTGTGACTGTGAGGGGATGAATTCACCCACAAAATGGAAGCAGACAGCAGAAAGGATTAGAAACCAGAATGCAACAATATGTGGTTTACAAGCAACATACTTGAAAGAAAGACACACACAGTGAGTAAAAATAAGAGACTGGTGCAGAATCTGTAACACGTCAACTGATGTAAAAAAAAGCAAGGGTAGCTAGCAATCATGATCTCAGACAAAGTAAAAGCAAAAATAGACCTAATTAAAAGAGATAAGCAAGGAAACTACATTTTGCTAAAAGGTACTAAAGACAATGATGTAATTTCAATACTAAATATATATGCACCAAATACCATAGCATCCAAATTCTGGAAGAAAAAGTTAAATGAGTTACAGGAGAAAATAAACAGTAAAACAATACTAGTGGGGGAACTTCAATTTTCCCTCTCAGAACTAGATAAATCTAACAATCAAATAAATAATAAAGAAGTTAAAGAGATGAATAGAATTTTAGAAAAGTTAGATATGACAGATCTCTGGAGAAAACGGAAAGGAAATAGAACGGCGTATACCTTTTTCTGAGTTGTACATGTCACCTTCACAAAAACTGACTATGTATTAAGGTATAAGACCTTCACAAGCAAATGCAGAAAAGCAGAAATATTAAATTCATTCTTTTCAGACCACAATGGAATAAAATTACATTCACTAAAGAGTTGTGGAACACAGATTAAAAATTAATTAGAAACTTAATAATCTAATATTAAAGAATGAGCATGTCAAAGAACAAATCATAGAAGCAATAAATACTTTCAATAAAGAGAATAACATGTGGCACAGTACTTAGGGGAAAATGTATATCTCTCATTGTTTATATCAATAAAAGAGAAAGAACAGATCAATGAATTGAGCATGCAATTAAAAAAAAAACCTAGAACAAGAACAAATCAAACATCCCCAATTAAACATCAAATTGGAAATCCTAAAATTAATAAACTTGAAAGTAAGAAAACCATTGAATTAATAAATAAAACTGGAAGCTTGTCTTATGGTAAAAAACAATAAAATAGATAAACCATTGATTAATTTGATTAAAAATAAGAAAGAAGAAAACCAAATTACTAGTATCAAAAACGCAAGAGGTGAATTCAACACCAATGAAGAGGAAATTACGACAAGTGTTAGGAACTATCTTGCCTAACTATATGCCAATAAATTTGACAATATAAATGAAATGGATGAATAGCTACAAAAATATAAATTACCCAGATTAACAGAAGAAGAAATACAATACTTAAATAAGGCAATCTTAGAAAAAGAAATTGAATAAGCCATCAAACTTCCTAAGAAAAAAAATCCCCAGGACCAGATGGATTCCCAAACAAATTCTATACCAAATATTTAAAGAACAATTCATCCCAATACTATAGAAGCTATTTGGAAAAACAGGTGAAGAAGGAGTCCTACCATACAAATATGGTGCTGATATCCAAATTAGGAAGAGTTAAAACAGAGAAAGAAAATTAGAGACCAATTTCTCTAAAGAACACTGATGTAAAAATTTTTAATAAAAGAGATAATGGCAATATATCACAAGGATCATACACTATGACCAGGTGGAATTTATAAAACTGTCAGCATAATTGACTATATCAATAACAAAACCAACGGAAATCATATGATTATCTCAATAGATGCAGAAAAAGTCTTATACGGCACCCATTCCTTTTAAAAACACTAGAGAACATAGGAATAAACGGAGCTTACCTTAAAATGATAAGCAATATTTATCTAAAACCATCAGCAATTATTATCTGTAATTGAGATAAGCTAGAAGTCTTCCCAGTACAATCAGGGTGAAGCAAGGATGCCCATTATCCCCTTTATTATTTAATATTATACTAGAAATGTTAGCTATAGCAATAAGAGAAGAAAAAGAAATTAAAGGAATTAGAAGAGGCAACGAGGAAGCAAAACACTCACTCTTTGCAGATGATATGATGTTATGCTTAGAAAATCCTAGAGAATCAACTAAAAAAAAAATACTTGATACTATTAACAACTTTAGTAAAGTTGCAAGACACAAAGTAAACCCACAGAAATCATCGGAATTTCTATCTATTACCAGCAAAGTTCAGCAGCAAGAGAGAGAAAGAGAAATATAAAATACTTGGGAGTCTACCTGCCAAGACAAACCTAGGAACTACATGAACCCAATTATAAAACACATTTTTATGCAAAGTCAAATCTAAACAACTGAAAAAATATTAATTGCTCATGCGTAGGCTGAGCTAATGTAATAAAATGACAATTCTACCTAAATTAATCTATTTATTCAGTGCCATACCAATCAAATTCTCAAAAATTATTTTACAGGGCTAGAAAAAATAATAAAATTCATGTGGAAGAACAAAAGCTCAAGGATATCAAGGGAGTCAATTAAAAAATGATCTAGCAATACCAGATCTCAAACAGTATTATAAAGTGGTAATTACCAAAAAATCTGATATTGGCTAAGAACTGGAAAGGTCAGGGTCTCCTAATGTATCCTGGGCCATCTCCAGTCATCCTGATGAATATCAGTCCACTGGAATCAGATGGATCTGGAGGAGAAAGTGAGGTTCGTGACCTTGCACAGCCCTCCTTCACTCAAATTAAACAAGTCATATCATCATTTCCCTGATGTTATGGTCCTCTTGGAGAACAAAGGACAAACACAACAACAACTGGCTAAGAAACAGAGTGGTGGATCAGTGGAATAGATTAGGTACAAATTACATTATAGTAAATGACCACAGTAATCTAGTATATGCTAAACCCAAAGATCCAAGCTTTTGGGGAAAAAAACTCATTATTTGACAAAAACTGCTAGGAAAACCGGAAAAGAGTATGGCAGAAACTAGGTATGGACCAACATCTCACACTGTATAACAAGATAAGGTCAAAATGGGGCCATGATTTACCATAAAGTATGACACCATAAGCAAATTAAGAGAGCATGGAATAGTTCATCTGTCAGACTTATGTATAAGTGCAGAATTTAAGGACCAAAGAAGATACAAAGAGCATTACAAAATGTAAACTAGATAATTTTAATTATATTAAATTAAAAAGGGTTTGCACAAACAAAATTAAGGCAACCAAAATTATAGGGAAAGTAGAAAACAGGTGAAATTTTTGTAAGAAGTATCTCTGATTTAAGGACTCATTTCTCAACTATATAAAGAACTGAATCAAATTTATAAATATACAAGTCATCCCCCAATTGATAAATGATCAAAGGATATGAACAGGCAGTTTTCAGACAAAGAATCAAAGTTATCTATAAATGCTCTAAGTCACTTTTGATCAGAGAAACACAAATTAAAACAACTCTGAAATACCACCTAATATCTATTAGATTGGATAATACGACAAAAAAGGAAAATGTTGTATGTTGGAGGAGATGTGGGACAACTGGGACATTAATGCACTGTTGGAGGAGTTGTGAACTGATCCAACCATTCTGGAGAGCAATTTGGAACAATGCTCAAAGGGCTATAAAACTGTGCATACCCTTTGATCCAGCAATACCTCTGCTAGGTCTATATCCCAAAGACATCCAAAAAGAGGAAAAGTAGCTGTTTGTACAATATTTATAATTAGGTGAAATTATTTTATTAAAAATTATTGGGGTAGCTAAGAGGCACGGTGAGTAGAGCAGTGGCCCTGGAGTCAGGAGGACCTGAGTTCAAATCCAGCCTCAGACACTTGACACACTTCCTAACTGTGTGACCTTGGGCAAGTCACTTAACCCCAATTGCCCTGCCTTTTCCCCTGCAAAAAAAAAAAAAAAGTATCTCTAAAAAAAATTATTAAATAAAAATTAAATAAAATATTTATAGGAGCTCTTTTTGTGGTGGCTAAGACTTGGAAATCAAAGGCACATCCATCAACTAGGGAATGGCTAAAGAAGCTGTGGTATATGACTGTAATGGAATATTATTGCGCTATAAGAAATGACAAGCAGGATGATTTAAAAAAAAACCTGGAAAGATTTACTTGAACTGATACATAGTGAAGTAAAGAACCAGGAGAAATTTTACACAGTAACAGCAGTATCGTTCAATGAAGAACTGTGAATGACTTAGCTATTCTCAGCCATACAATGATCCAAGACAATCCCAAAGTACTAATGATGAAGCATACTATTCACCTCCAGAGAAAGAACTTTCTTTCATCTTTTTCCTTTCATTTGAGTCTTCTTGTACAAAATGGCCAATATGGAAATACTTTACATAATTGCACATGTAAAAAGACAGCAGCCTAAAAACAATTTATTCACCAAAAAAATAAGAAAGAAGAAAATCAAATTATCAATATCAAAAAAAAAGAAGGATAAATGTACCACCAATGAAGAAGTAATTAAAGCAAATATTAGGAGCAATTTTGCCCAAGTATCTGCCAATAAGTCTGACAATCTAAGTGAAATAGATGAATATTTACGAACATAAATTGCCCAGGTCACCAGAAAAGGAATAGAATATTTAAATAACCCTATCACAGAGAAAGAAATTGAATAAGCCATAAATGAACATCCTAAGAAAAAAATCCCCAGAAATAGATGGATTCACAAGTGAATTCTACCAAACATTTAAAGAATAATTCATTCCTATACTATATAAACTATTTGGGAAAATAAGCAAAGAAGGAGTCATGCAACTCATGCAAAGTTAAGTGAGCAAAATCAAGAGAACACTGCATATAATTAATAGCAATATTGTGTAATGATCAACTGCCAATGACCTAGCTATTCTGATCAATGCAATTTCCAAAGGACTTATGATGGAAAATGTTATCCACATCCAGAGAAAGAACTGATGGAGTCTGAGTGCAGACTGAAGCATAATTTTTTCACTTTACGTATTTTTTAAGAACTGATGGAGTCTGAGTGCAGACTGAAGCATAATTTTCTCACTTTACGTATTTTTATGCGTTTTTGCTAACATGGCCAATATAAAAATGTTTTGCATGATTTCACATGTATAACTGATAACACATTTCTTGCCTTCTCAATGGGTAGGGGTGAGGTGGGAGGGAAGGAGACATTCTGGAAGTCAAAATTTTAAAAAAATGAATGTGAAAACAAATGATATTTTTCAAAAATTAAAATAAAATAAAATGGGGATTTAATACTTATACTACCTAACATATAGGGTTGCATATGTAAACCTTAATGCAGTGTGCAAATGTAAATTGTTATTATCATGATTAAATCCAACTGCAACTTCCTTCAAAATGTCTTTCCTGAGCCTCACTGTTGGTAAGATTACAGGAACATAGATTTAAAGGTGGAAGGGCCCTTAGCAAGGTCCCAAGACTCTCATTTTACAGATAAGGAACTAAGATTTAGAGCGGGTCACACTAGACACTTAATAAATGTTTGTTGAATTACACTACACAATCCTGTGAGGTATTCAAGTATTATTACACCCATTTCAGAGATAAGAAAATTAAGAGTCAGAGAGGCCAAGCAATTTACCCAGATCTGCTGGCTACTAAGTGACAGAGTTGAGATTTGAACCTAGGTCGTCTAAGTCCAAATCCTATGTACTTTTCACTATCTGAGTCATAATTACAGATGCAATTTGCTAACTTGGCATACAAAGACGGCACTGACCCACTGCCAAGAGGTACGATATACTTTGTGTTCCAGTGAGGGTTAATAATTTATAATGTCTACTTTCTACCATCTAGATCCCCTTTGGGACAAAAGGCAAACATTTTGGATCACTGGTCTATGCTAGGGTTATATCTGTGGCCACAGAAAAGGACAAATTAATTGTTTCTTGTGGACCTGTGTGACCTGAGCCCAACTTACCTCATGTTCTAAACCAAGTTAATCAATCACAAGTTAGATTTCCTGGGGATGATAAAAATCAAGCTTGCTGAATTAATCAAAGAAGCTCAGTTCTCTGAATGCCTTCAATATAAAGCTGCAGACTGAAGATCAGTATAAAATTTCAGTCCATCTTAAGTCAAAGGCAGTCTTTGTCTCTGGCTTCTTTATGAAGTTCAACATCATTTTGTAATCTGGTATTAATATAACAATAATTTAATTTGAAGCTTTTCTTGAGGGAGTTGTTTTACAATAATTCATAGAAAGTTTCCATCTCCTGCTTTGCTCTCAACAAGAGGAGCATGTATATCAGAGATGTGCTGGAGCCAGTTAGAAATAGCTCATGAGAGCCAACTGTTAAATTTTCTGTTTGAGCATATTTACAACTTAAAATCAGTAAATGCTACAAATCAGGCCTTGATTTTTTTTTTGGTTGATTCTCTTGACTTAAGAAAGTGATAGAGAAAAAGTTAATAATGCAGATTAAAATTAAAAGTATGTTGTGCATAATTTTTTTTTCTGGAGAGCTGCTTGTTAAACATTTACCAGCATACCCTTAGTCATGCTAAACCACATGATAAAAGTTATTAATTCCATGTAAATCATATTGTGTTTATCAAATCCCAATATTCCCAAGATGGTACAATAAAGAGCCACAAAGCAGATAATGATATATCAACTTTGTCCAAGGGTAATTCTCTGTAGTAATTCCGTCTGCATGTGACAGCCTTTGCACAGATGTGAACATGCAGTGATCTTTAAGCAAAAGATAATACCAAAAAGCGAAGAAATAATTACCCAGGAAAACAGTCCTTTACATTTTGAAATGTCCTAATCTTTTCAAAATCTTTTGGGTTTTTTTTTTGACAGCAAATAATACCTGACACCCAGGTTCTAAACAAAGCGAGAAATGTTTGAGGGGAGTTAAGAGAAGCTGACCCATGGGGCAGAATCATGAAACCATTTCATCTGTAATTACAGGAAGCATGGAACAAAAACCATAGCTGAAATCATGGGATCATAGATTTAGATCTGGACAGCACATGAGAGATTACTTTGTCCAAGCCCTTTATTTTAAAGATGAGGAAACTGAGCCCTAGAAAGCACTGACCCAGGATTGTACAGATAACAAGTAGCCGAGTCCAGATTAAAACCCAGGCTCTCTGACAAGGCAATTCAGTTTAGTTCAGTCCGGGGGAGGGCATAAGCATTTATTAGCACCAAGCACTAAGTACTTTACAAATATTATGTCATTTGATCCTTACAAAACCCTTCCAAGTAAGTGCCACTGTTCTCTTCATTTGACAGTTGAGGAAACTGAGGCAAACAGAAGTTAAGTGATTTGCCCAGGGTCACACAGCTGGATTTGAACTCAGGTCTTTAATAAGTAGCTAGGTGGCACAGTCGATAGAGTGCTGGGCCTGGAGTCAGAAAGACTCCTCCTTCTGAGTTAAATTCTGGCCTCAGACACTAACTGGGTGAACCTGGATAAGTTACTTAACCCTGTTTGCCTCAGTTTCCTCATCTGTAAAATGAGCTGGAGAAGGAAATGGCAAACCATTCTAGCATCTTTGTCTAGAAAACCGGAAATGGGGTCACAAAGAGTCAGACTGAAATGACTGAACAATCACAACCTCAATAAACATTTATTAGGTATCACGCCCTGTGCTAGACACCAGAGGGGGGGGAAAAGATAGTCCCTATTCCCAAGAGGCTTACTTTTTTTAAATACTAACTTTAGTGTTCTTTCTACAACACGATGGTGGAGGGTGATCTACTGATGTTAACTTACATACATCACTGCTGTCAGAGGTCTGGCAATAACTCACACTAGGAGAAAGTACATTTCTCCCTTTGTCAGTGGCGAGGCACCAACTCAAAAACATTTCATAGACTACAAAATAAGAGAGTACAAATTGAGCAAAGAAGAATAGTGTTGGCCATGAAAGACAAGTAAAGCCCAGAGAGCTGAAATTCTTCTATAATCCCATCTTTTTACATAAAAGCTTTACCAGAACTACCAATAAATGCCGTTTTTAATTTATTTATTATTTATTTTTATTCAATTCTGCCCACAATTGGTAGGAGATTTTAATGAGCTTAGAGAAAGAAAACAAAGATGGAGTGGAGAAGAAAGAAGAAGCAAAAGGTCTGGGTATTTTGCAAAGAGAATATAAACTAGTCCTCCAGTAAAAGAGTGTAGAATACATCATACTACTTCTACAATCTGATAACTATCAATTGCTAATTTCTTTTAAGCTTAATTAGAATGTCTTTACCATTCTTAACAATGTTGGGTACCACAGGAATTATGAAAAAAAGCTTACCCTCAAAGAATTTGACAATTAAACTATTAAGGGGCTAAGGCACATAGGTGAAACAGTAAAATACAGTCACATAGGAAAAAAAATTCACTTTATCCCTCTGGATATACTGCAAACATGGGTACAAATTGGGAAACAATCTTTGCAGGTTCTCCACGTGACCTGCCAGAGGATCTTCACCTGACAACTAGAACATGAATGAGTGGGAGCCATTGTATCAACTGTTCTCAGGTCCCAGTGTTACTATCAGAGGGAGATACTTATTGAGAGGCTTAGAGTGGGTGCAATTTAGATTCCTGGGTCTGAGTCATCAATTGAGCAGCCCCCAGGTCTCAATGAAAGAAAGCTGAACCAATTCTGACAAGACGTGTAGAGATGCTATGTTTAAATGAAAATGGAGAATTTAGTATTCTAAAGGTGAGTAATTCTGATGCCTTAAATGGTTCTGTTCTAAACAGGCAATATATTAATGTTCTGATAAGTGCCATTAAGATGACATTTATCAGCTTATCCACTAAAAAAAGATATCTTAGATCACTGTTTAAAAATTAACTCAAAACTTTACTTCCTTAAGATAGTATCCCTTAAGGAAAAGTACCATTTTCCTGCATGATCCTATGTGCTCAAAATTCTCAGTGACAGCAATAAAGAATTTAAGACTAGCAAAAAAAGAGGCAAACAATAGTCCCTGCCCTGAAGAAGCTTACATTCTAATGAGGGAGACAACATGCAAACAAACATAGAGAAAAAAAGACATATGCCAAATAAATAGGAAATAATTAACAGATGGAAGGCACTAGAATTAGGAGAGGTTGGGAAAGGTGTCCTGTAAAAAAAAATGGGATTTCAGTTGGGATTTAAAGGAAATCAGGTTAAATGTCAATGGGGTAGGAGGTCACTAGTAGAACACCTCTGGCAGCTCACATGCCTATGTACTGATTATAGTGCAGTACATTAACCATGTACTGGTTAACCGTTCTATCAATGATTTAGATAAAGGAATAGATGTTCAGCCAATTTAGAAATGATACAAAACTAGGAGGGATAGCTAATACACTACACAAGAACTCCAAAAGAATCTTGGCCAGCCAGCATTCTTGGCTAAAGCTGATAAGGTGAAATTCACTAACGATGTATGTATATAATGTCTTACTCTAGAGTGCAAAAAAAAATATCAAGACAAGTAGTAGAGAGGGGGGAGGCACGGATAGAGAACAACTGTTCTGGATTAGATCTTCACGTTGTTGGGTTTTTTTTGTGGACTGCAAGATCATTATGAGTCAATCAACATGTGTCATTCAAAAAACCTAATTCGATCTCAGAATGAATTATCAGATTTATAGTTTTCAGATACAAAGAGGTGATAATCTCACTCTATTCTTCTTTTGTCAGATCTCAGAGTATTGTGCTCATTTCTGGGTGCTACAGTTTAAGAATACTGATAATCTGGAATCCAGAAGATGGTAACCAATATGTTCAATGGCTTGGAATCTATGCCATACGAGGACTAGCTGAAGGAACTGTGGTTATGTAGCCTGGGAAAGAGTAAACTAAGAGTTTCACAACAGTATGCAAAAGTGAAGGAGGAATTGGACTTGTCCAGTTTGGCCTCACATAACAGAATCAGCAGAAATGGTTGGAAATTGTAAAGAGCAATGGTTTGATGTAAGGAAGAAAAAAACCAAACTTCTCAACAGAATTGTTCAGAAGTGGAATGTGCTAGTAGAGCCACTGAGGTCCATCCCAACTCTCACATCCACTGATACTGTTATTCAGAGACAAGAGACAAACAGCAGATATAACTAACAGTGGGGGCAGTGGTTATACAAAGTGATGGGTCAGTGAGCAACAAGAACATTTTCAAATCAATTCAAGAGACATTTGTCAAGAACAATTCATAATGTTCCAGGAACTGTGCTAAATTCTGAGGGTTTAAAAAATAAAACATGGTTATAAAGAGGGAGGAAATTGAATAACTCTGCTGTACAGGATGCATATGTGTGTACAAATAGAGACACGCTTCACGATATGTTTGAAAACACAGGACATCTCTAATATCTTTGGGACTGGATTGATCTAATGCTTCAATAAAATGCACCCTAGAGGGCATATCTGCCAACTAGGTTAAGACAAGTCATAACATATTCTTATTCTTACATAACATACGCTTACTCACATTTCTTATTCTGTATTCTTACAGTGCCCTGAATGACAGGTTATAAACATGTAGCCAAAGAGAGCTAAGCATTTCATCATTCTAGGACTGGACTTTAAAAGAGGTTACATATTTACCTGCTTTTATTTTCCACAAAGCTAAAAGAGATGGATAAAAAAAAATAGACTGGTTCCATCACCTTTCTGTTATCTTTGGTGAAAGTCCACTTCAGTATGACAATTTGCCTGAGAATGTCAAATCTATTCTATTACTCAACAACAGTATTGAGAAGCTTACTCTAGTCTAGGGAAGCAAGATTAGTGTTTAGAAATAATTTTTACTATATTTCTGTCTCCCAATGTTCTGACATAGATTAGATCAAGGGTAGGGAACCTGCTGCCTCAAGGCCACATATGACCCTCTAGGTCCTCCAGTGCAGCCCTTCGACTGAATCCAAACTAGTTTCAATCAAAGGATTCAGTCAAAGGGCCACACTTGAGGACTTAGAGGGCCACGTATGACCTCGAAGCCGCAGGTTCCCCACCCCTAGATTAGATCATGACGTTGACAGTTGGTATTAATATAGCACTTAAAAGTTTGCAAAAAGCTTTATATACATTTTCCCATTTGAGACTCATAACAACCTTGAGAGGTAAGTAGGTACCATAGGTTTTATGCCCATTGTACAGATGGGATGACTCAGGTTCTAAGAGGATAGGCCACTTACTCAGGGTCATATAACTATGATTCAATTTGTAAACCAAGGTGTTACAAAGAATTATATACAATATTAAAGAAGATTTCATAAGGATATTTTAGACTATCATTTGGATACCACAGGGGACTTACCTCCTCATTTTAACATTATGGATATAATTTTCAGTGTTGCTTGCACTCTAAATTTCATCTGAAGTAAGGCAGTAAGAGAAACTTGGACAAAATTTTGGTGTCTTTCTGTAAAAGTGCTGCTTTTTGATGATAATGAGGATAATGATGACGATAATGATGATGATGATGAATAGGAGTAGGAGGAGGATGAAAGGAAATAACAAAAATTTATAGACTTCAGAGTAGGTCCTTAAACATCTCAGCAAAATATCCCTGGACTGCTGATGGGTATTTCTTTTTATATCTTGACAAAGAAAAGAGACTCCCAGAACATCATAGCCAGAAACACCCTTGGACCCTCTCACTTCACAAATGAGGGAACTAAAGATGACAATGATCTGTAGATTCACTGTGTTAGCGATGTCAAAGTAATGGGTCTGTGTGGTTATTGAAATATACCTATAAATGCAGATAGTGTAATATGGAAGGCCAAATGGTGACTGACTCCATCAATGGCTCTAGATGTTGCTTTATTAACACATTTCCTGATGTCCTTTTTGGTCGTTTATTCATATTACCACATATCTCAAATGAGTTAATATACATAAAGCACTCTCATGGTGAGTGTTCATGATGTACCTTCACAGTGTTTACAATTCAAGTGAAATCACTGAAAGCAATACTGAAGTAGGAGATAAATTTTTGGAGGGAAAGTAAATCTCTTGTGAGGAAGCCACTTCAGTGCAGGGTTCCCTATTTAGCTTTATAGAGAGGAGGATTCGTTATACTGGCTCATAAGTGCATGCACCTATATGCGCCTCAATCTTTCATTCTGAAAAGAGACAACCGACTCCTTTCAGCATCCATTGAAGTGCCTTAAATATAATAGGCACTCAGTATGCAATGCTTCATTGAATGAATGAGTGACCAAAAAGCAAGTTGACATCAGGACATTCATTAACAGAGCAAGTTCTGGGTGGGGGTCACTACCCATTCAACCGTACATACTATAATACCTGCATTTACAGGCATACTTCAACACAGATTGATGCCAAAGATGTGGGCCTGAAGAATCCAAAAATGTATTATGTCCAGTAGTCTTCTGTTTAAGAGTGCAAGGAAGTATAGAGTTCAATTTAAAAAGTTTTTCATCCCAAACCAAATTAGAAAAAAATCGGTGCAGGGAGGGGGGCCTTAACAGGTTAATCCTCAGCTAGCTAGGGGAAAAAAATTAACTCTCCAGAAAAACTAGGAGAGCTGACATTTTATTGTAACTACAGTTCACCACTGTACTTACTCTTCCTGAATGAATTTTAGAATTCAATTTCCATGGGAAAAGTCTAATTTTAATGAAATTCTGCTTTAAACATGGACATACTTTTCTCCTCAACAATGTATAGGTTTTTTTTTTTTCACTGACAGCAAGGAAAGAGGAGAGAAAAAAAATCTCTTAATTCTTCCTTTCTGATACTTCTGAACTAAATGAAAATGAGGCAATAGACTTGAATACCTGTCTCTCATCCTCTCCATTGATGAATCTTGGGAAGCTTTACAGGGCATTAGGGATGTGGGGGGAAGAGAAAGAAAAAAACTAATGAGTAGGTGACTACAAGGGGCCAATTACCAGCTGATACATGAATTCTAGGCTTGATAAATGCCTTATAAAGCGCCACATAGTCTGCCCTCCCTGCTGGCACTCTCTTTGGTAGTTTGTGCTGGACTGGAGTAAAGAAAGGACCAAAGCGATTAAAAACGCCAGCTGCATTTCTATTCAGGGTAGTTCCAGGACGTTATTGCAGCTTTCAAATACTTCAAGTCAGTATCTTCAGTTCCTGACACAGACTGTCTTTTGACCCCAATCCCACTTCCTCAGTGACAGAGAACGGTAGGAATCAAGTTCCACACGAAGCTAAAGCTGTTCTTCCCCTGGAAGTTACTGGAAAGGCAAAGATTTAGGTAGTAGAGACTTTGGCTCTCCCTGTAAAAATGACTGATACTCGGGGTAGAGGGACATGGCCAACACAGACTTGGAAGACTGCGATTCTAAATGTTCATGTGATCTGGCCACAGTTTTGCTTCATGGCCTGGAGCAATCTAGTTAGCTCTCTAATTGCTCGTTTCCTCAAGGAGCCTAATCTGTAAAATGGGGATAGCAATTGACACTGACTCATCACACAAGAACAAGGGGGTAAAATAATGAGTTGTTGGGCCAGATCCTTTCATGCTTGTTCTTGGGAGGAGAATCAGTTCTTTCTGGGAGCCAGAACAGGATTATACAGGACTCTAGGAGAGAGAGAATTAGAATGGGTAGAGTGCTAGACCTAAATCAGGGAGGCCTATGTTAGAACACTAACTCAGACACTCACCCTCTGTCATCCTCAGTTTCCTGCTCTGTATAATGGAGATAAAAAACAGCACCTACTTCACAGGGCCGCAATGAGGAAGAAATGAGAATGTCTATAGTGCTTTGAAATCTTTAAAGTGCTATATAATGTCAGTGTTGTTATTATTAGCCCACAAACTCAGTTGATAGGATGAAGGATCTAGGCATGTGCTCTAAATCAATTCAGAAAAAAGCAGAGAGATGCAGTCCTTTTTGTTTTTCTCATAAATTACATGCTAGATCACTGAGGCATCTGAACTCATGTGTTCACTTCCCAAGGTAAACTGTTCACCATGTGCCTCCTCCTTTGTAAGGGCTGGGCCAAGTTTTCAGAAAGTTAAGTGAAAATAAATGTCGGCATTGCCACGAGTAATATTTTGGGTGTTGGTTCCCTGCCCCCCCCCACCAATGATAGATATTTTTTCTACTAAGTTGTTCTATCAACAGCGCCCCCCTAACAACTGGGTACAGCAGCTTTATGGGGGAGTTAATTAAGCAATCTAGGAGTGAGGAGGCACTGCTTTCAAAATGCCACATGTTCTTTGATTTTTTTTCTGTTTCTCTTTACTCTTATGAAATATTCTAAATACCATTTAGAGAAACAAGCTCTAATTTATCAAGTGTTATGTTCCAAAAATTCTCTCTATGATAAACTTAGCATTGGAGGGTAGAAAGTACAGGAAAACAGGGCTTTAACCCAATAACCATTAACTGGGAAAACTTTTGTCAGTTTTTCTCTCCTGCGGAAGGACTCCAGTTGAATTCAAACTGGGATGAATTCAGAGGAAGGCAAGTACAATGAGTTAATAGCTAATTACATTTATTAAGCCAAAGATTAAGTGCCAAGCACTGTGCTAAGTATTGGAGATACCAAAAAGAGTCAAAAGACAGTTCCTGCTTTCAAGGAGCTCAAGATCTAATAGGGGAGACAGCAAGCAAACATGTATGTACAAACAATATATAGAACAAAAGGAAATGATTATGAGAAGGAAGCCACAGAATTACGAGGGGTTGAGAAAAGCTGGCATTTTAGTTAAGACTTAAAGGAAGGCAGCAAACTCTGTTGGTGGCGATGAGGAGAAAGAACATTCCAGGCATGGGGGACAAACAGAGAAAATGCCTAGAGGCAAGAAATGGTGTATCTTATTTGTGGAATGTCAAGAAGTGTCCAATGTCATTGGATAGAAGAGTACATGACAGGGAGTAAGATATAAGAAAAAGGTGGAAAGGTAGGAGGGGGCTAGGTTAGAAAGGGTTTTCAATGTCAAACAGAGCATTTTGTATTTGATCCTGGAGGCAAAAGTGAACCAATGGAGTTTATTGAGTAGGATGGGTGACACTGTCAAATTTGTGCTTTAGGAAAATCACTTTGGTGGCTGAATGGAGGATGGACTAAAGTGGGAAGATACTTCTTTTGTAGGCTGATTCTTTTTTTTTTTCTCAACTATATGTAAAAAAATTTAACATTCATTTTTTAAAATTTTGAGTTTCAAATTCTCTCCCTCCTTCCAAGTGGGATGATACTTGAAGCAGGAGAGACTCATCAGTAAGCTACTCCAATAGTCCAGGTATGAGACAAAGAGAGCCTGCATCAGAGTGGTGGAAGTGTCAGTGAGAAGGAGAAGCATTTCAGAGATGTTGCAAAGACAAAATCAACAGACCTTTGCAACAGACTGGAGGAGTGAAGGATGGCATCTAGATTGTGAGCCTGAAGGACTGGGAGGATCGCATTGCCCTCTACAATAATAGAGAAGGGCATGGGGAAAAGACAATGAGTTCCGTTTTGGATATGTGGATTTTAAGCCATGTAGATGCCTACTGGACATTCAGTTTGAGAAGTTTAAAAGACAACTGAGATAAAAGATTGGAGGTTAGTAGAGAAGTTAGGATTGGTAGATTTGAAAATTGTTAGCATGGAGATGGTAATTAAATTAATTAAACCCATGGGAGCTGATGAGATCACCAAGTGAAGTACTATAGAGGGAGAAGAGAGAACAATGAGAAGAGAGTCTTGAAACCACTCTGTATAAAGATCAGTCAGAGCAACTGGAGGTATTTGCCCTGGGAAGGAAGAGATATGGAAGAAGACCATGAACAATACCTCCGGACACTTAGAAGGTATCATGTAAAAGAAGTGTGAGAATTATTGTTGCCACTGCTCAGTTGCTTTCAATCACATCTGACTCTGTGACCCCATTTGGGGTTTTCTTGGCAAAGTTACTGGAGTGGTTTTCTATTTTGCTCTCATTTTACAGATCAGGGAACTGAGGAAAACAGGGTTAAGAGACTTACCCAGAGTCACACAGATAATAAGTGTCTGAGGCACAGGGAGGCATATTTTGGCTCAAGATGCAAGTACAGTAGCAGCAAGGGTAAAATAAGGTTTCATTAGACAATTGGATTTTGTCTTGTGTCCCAATGTCTCCTGTGTTCCTGCCTACTAAATAAAGTGATGCCAGGCAACATAGCATCTACAGAAATGGAGGGAAGGAGAAAGATGAAATGAGGTAGTTGATCTCATATTTGCATCATGAGTCTGATGTTATACAGACACAATGTGTGCTATGGTATTAAGCCACAAGAGTTAGCCAAGAAAACTACCCAAAAGGAGACAAATGAAAGCAAGTATCAAGAGCAAAAATATGCTGGTACCAGCAGAAGATATGTTGCATTTCTGCCAATACTATGTAAAACCTAACTATGTACAACTTGTGAGTTGATCCTAAATGAGAAACTGTAAGGGCTGAGAGGGAATAAATTTCTACTCTCCCAGTGATCAGGGAGAAGGAAATGCTTCTTGAAAGAACAGGAGAAATATTTCAAAGAGGAGAAAGAAAAGAAAGAGACAATATAAAGAAGCAGGTAGGAATTCTTAGCCATGTCAGATTGGAAAAGAGATAAATGTGACAGAGAAAGAAGGAAGGGAAGACTACTGCACATTTGGAGTTATATAATGACTATGAAGCTACTGCTGTTCAGCCTTCATTTTCGAAGTGAACCTGACATCACAGATGATATCACTTGTAAGAGATTGAATTTAAGTGAGGCAGAGTTGAGCAAAGTTGTCAGCCTCACTCTCTCTCTCACCAAGTCACCAAAGTCCAATGTCAGGACAAAAATCAAGATGACTAGAGATGGCCAGGTGGATGGATGAAGTGGATGATCTTGGCATCTTCGATGTCTGTCCAAGCTCTAAACTCTCATAGGAGTGGCTTCGGTTGCTTTCATGGCTATTAGAACAAATAGTTCTCATCCACCCAGTCTGCTGGGGTGGACATCCCTCTAACTCACTGATAGGTTTGGGGCCTGTCAGTTACCCTCAATCTAATTTAACCTGTCTTCCAAGAGGCTTTTACTGGATGTGTCGCTGCTGCACATGCTACCTACAGCTTCTTGGAGTTACAGGCGAAAAGAGGACACCAAAGGTGGAGGAGCAGGCCTGAGAAGGGCTCGGCAAGCCCTCACACCAGAGGTGCTAGTCCTCCTTGAACACCCCATATACCCGCACAGGGGTCAACTTAGGACCAGTTCATTATGGTCCAAGAAATGATGCTATGCCATCAGGTGAGAGGTCATCCAATAATGGGGCAAAGGAAAAAGTGAAGAGTGTGGTGACTCTGTGATAAAGCATACTGAGACACTTGTTTATAAACCTGACAAAAAGAACAGTTTTGCCTTCCTGGGTCATGTATCCAGGATGGGAAGATGGAGTTTCCAAGGATGTCAAATCCAACAATGCACTTTTGATAATATCAGATGGAGACCGAGGAGACTACCATAAGGAGTTTAGAAAGCAAAGCCAAGGATCGTCACATAATCACTGCTGGAAGGGATTTCAGAGGTCCACCAATTCAATTCACATCTGAACAAAAATCCCCTGTACAAAATCCCCACACACACAGAGCTGAGTATTTCCAATAAATGGTAACCCACTACCTCCTAAAGCAACCCCATTCATTTTTGGCTAGCTCTAATTCTCAGGAAGTTTTTCTTCAAGGAATGCTTTAATTTGTACTTTTCCAATTCCAGCTCAATGTCCTAAATTCAGCTCTCTGAAAATAGGCCTAATTCTTCTTTTACTCACGATAATATTTCAAATTCCACATCTACCCATTCTAAGTTCTGTTGGGGTTAAATATACCCCATTTCTTCAGTCCATTCTCATATGGTAAGATAACAAGACACTTCTCTACCCTGGTTACCCTCCTCTAAATACCCTTCAGCTTATCAATGCTTTGTCAAAGATATGGCACCCAGAACCGGACATAATATTCAGATGCGTACAGCTTGTTTTATCCAATAGAATGCCAGATCCTTTTTATGAAACCGTAGCTTGTACTTAGCAGATATGAAAAAAAAATCTTGTTAATTGATTGAATTACTGATGTTGTCTGACCAGAGCACAGTATAACAGCACTACCTCTCCCCTAGTAATGTCTAAGTCTAAGACTATGTTATCATTTTTGGTTATCCTATCATACCACTGACTCCATATAAGCTTATAGCTCACAAACCCCACCTCCCAATCCTTTCCAGATAAGGTGCTGACCACACCTTCCCAAATGGTACTTGTGAGATTGATTTTTTTTAACCCAAGTATAAGACTTGAAATTTAAAAGGAATATGTGTGTGTGCATGTGTGTACAATCTTACTAGATTTAGCTTAATGTTTTCATCTGCTGAAGGTCTTTTTAGATTGTGATTACTATCCTCTGTATTAGCCATTCTGCATTCTATTCAGAGCTTTAAGGTTTGGGAAGTGCTTTAAATATGTTATCTCATTTGATTCTCACCACGACCCTGCATGATCATTGATATTATTTCTACTCTTTTACAGATGAGAGAACCAAAGTTGCCTATTCTCAACACTACTGTTGCAGGAGTTTGCCATGTCATCCTTTCGTATTCAGTTTCAGTTACTTGCCCTTGTTACCATCTTATATATGTCTTATTAGAAAATTTTAATTTTATTTTTGATTTATGGAATAAAACAAACATTTCCATAAGAGAGTATAATAAAAAAGATGATCGCATAATAAACTGCAAATCTATTATATACAACTTGCTATTCCTTTTAAATATAACAAAGTTATCATGTAAATTTCTTTTTTTCTCCTCCCCAGCCCTAGAGATGACTATTAGATACAAATGTCTGTATGTGTGTGTGTATTTATATATAAGTATCATTCTACACATACTTCTATTTATCAGTTCTTTCTCTGGATGCAGATAGTGTCTACCTTCATAGCTCCTTTGTAGTTAATTTGGGTATTTATAAGAGTCAAAATGACTTGGTTGCTCTAGGTTGTATACAACATCCTCTTGGTCCTGCTCATTTCATTCTTCATCATTTCATGCAAGTCTATCCATGTTTTTCTAAGATCTTAAAGCTCATTGTTTCTTATAGCACAGTAGTACTCCATCATAATCATATACCACAACTTGTTCAGCCATTTCCCAACTGATGGTCATCCCCACAATTTCCAGTTCTTTACCACCACAAAGAAGGCTGGTATAAACATTTTAGTACCTATAGGTTCTTTTCCTTTTTCCCTAATCATCTTATTGGATCAAAGGGTATGGGCAGTTTAGCAACTCTTAGATGTCTTTTTTAACACCCTCAGCAACCACATAGTTGTTTTTAGACAACTCTCCCTTTTTCTATTCATTGGAAGTTTCCGTTTATATATTCTAAATTTTACTTTTGAAAGTTTCCCATCCTTCTATGGCTAACTTCCATTCCTTATTTTAGTCCTATTTTTTCTTTTTCTGAATACTTTGAAATGTGCTATCCAAAAATACAGGTTCTATGTATGATTCTGGCCAACTCTTCTCTTCATTTCTAGCAGAAATTCTAAGATGGAATAGCAGTACATTTGAGGAAGGACATTCATAAGTTGGAAAACATACAAAAGAGAGTAATCAGGACAGTCAAAGATCTCCAGATCATTTCATACAAGAACCTGATGAAGGAGCTGGAGCATTTTACTCTGAAGAAGAAGGTAAAGGTGCTGAGTGGGGAGAGAAAAAAAATGATAGCTGTTTTCTGGTATTTAAAGGGCTCACGTGGAAGGATTAGATGTGTTCTCCATGTTGCTAGAGAGCAACAGGTAGAAGTAACAGAAAGACAGATTTAGGTTTGATGTAAGCCTCTTTTGTACTTGAAGAATTTGCAATATCAATAATATATCTTGGGATCATTTAAAATTTGGTTTTTTTTAACATTACATCATGAAGTATGTATACATGGGAAAGAAAGTGAAGTGGTATGGGGAGAAAGCTTAAAGAGGGGAATTTAAGGGAGGAATGGAGAAGAGTTAAAAAATATTCATACTAAATGCCTTCCTGTAGCTTCTTATAGTTCTTAGAAGCAGAAAGTCATAGGTAACTAACTAGATTCCCCATGATAGGATACTCTGAAGCTAAGTTCAATTACAGTCCAGGGAGACAGTGGGTAGACAGATCTCTTTATTGTCCTTTTTTTAAAAAAAAAAAAGTATAATTTTTTTAAAATAATAATTTACAAGTTTTATCTGTGTGATAAGGACTACAAATGTGCCAATTAGAAGACTGCATTGGACTTGAAGCATTCCATTCACTTAATGATGTTTAATATTTAACCAAACGTTTATTGTTTAAACAATAAAGTTCCTCAACTGATTTTTCAAAGCTGGATGAAAAATAGCTTACCTCCCTGACAGAAACTTTCCAGATAGCTGACATAAAAAACAACGAGTTTGAGATCACAGGTTTCCAATTTTTTGAACATTTTTTATCTTAAACACCTATCCTTTCTTTCTTATATGTGTTCTAAAACGACTTTGAGGCTCCTAAGTTTTATAAATCTTTCTTCACCTTTCAAAAGTCAGCAAACTGGCATTAACATAATAATGTTAATTATTTTGTGGTGTTTAGGGCTACTTTACACATATAATTTTATATTTAAATTCTGTGCAGTGTACTCGTGATCCCTTCTGTTCTGGATCAGAGGAAAACATTTTAATTAAATCCATCAGGGCTCACACATTGGCCCCCGGCATTTCAATTCCACTTGCTACCCTCATGAAGGAAGTCCATAATTCTCAGAATTTCTGGAACAGGGACTTCACTAGGGATTTTTGCATGACTTTAAAAATCCAATCACAAAATGAAAAGACAAGGCTCTGGGGTTATACAGATAAATTCAACTGTCTTTCTCACAACATAAGTAGAGCAGAACAATTGCCAATGACGTGCATCCAAAGGTTATGTTGATGTAGATGTATAGGTTCACAAAATTATAAATTTAAAGCTGGAGGGATGTTAGAGGCCTCTACTTCAACCCCTTAACTTTACAGAGGAGGAAACTGAGTCTGAGAAAATCAAAATGATTTGCCAAAGGCTAGACCAAGATGGGATTTGAGCTGAAGTCCTCGAAGAGTCAAGTCAAGGCTCTTTCCATCTTATTGGTATGTATGTATAAAAACAAGTGGATTAACAATTTAATCAAACCAAGAATCGTAAATTTATAGTATAAGAGCCAAACCTATATGGCTAGGAAATATTGCCATAGCTGGAGGTAAATGAACTGTATGCTCTTTATATTTTAAATCTGTTGATTGGGTTATTTTTGCCTTAGCCAGGATGTGGTCAGCCTGAGCCTGGTTTAAAAAAAAAAAAAAACATTATGCAAACAGATTTCCCACAAGACCCAGTAACAGCTCAACTCTGATATTCATAGAGTTATGGTAAAGATTAAATGAAATGATGTTTGCAAATTGCTTTGTATATCTTTAATCAATCAATAAGTTTTCACTAAACGGTTACTATGAGCCAGGGACTCTGATAAGTCCTGATGATGGATAAAAAAATCTAACATTCCTTGGAATTTACATTTGGGCAGATGAAACAACACAAACATACAATTATAAAATATATATAAGTTGAATATGAATGTTGGGGAAGGGAGGTTTTAAAGCATTATGAAAATGTCAGCTATTGTTACTAATTATTTTATCAGATCCATTACTTCATTAGTATAGTGATTCCCTTCTATTGATATAGATTACATGCCCATTCCCTTTTATTTATCTTGTGCCTTTTTTAACCATTTCGTTCCACAAATCCTGTATAGAAGATATACCCAATATACTATAGGTATTCTTCCATTCCCTTTAATACCCCAGAGGCATGAAGATAGCACCAACACTATCCTTCTATTGTCTCTTGTGCTTGCTGAATGATCAATGGACCTTCGAGGTCACACATGTCCTCAATGATGGGTTTAATGTCATGTTTTCTCCAATTTTCCATGCACAAGTCAGCAATGGTAAAATGATGAAACCTGCCTATGTCTACCATGTATCTTTCATTTGCCCTTTTAATTACATTTAATTTGGAATCTCCCAAGACACTGGTATGCTATGATTCATATATTGTCAACAGGAGAATACTAAAGTATGAGCTTTTGTAATAGCAGCAAGTAGTTTGGAATCACTGAAAATACTTTACTTTCCTGGAAATCATCCATCTTAATTTACTGATTTACTCCTGATTAATTACATCCTCATTTACTCCTAATTAATTCTGAGATACACAGACACACACGTAGACACATACACAGGAAAATGTGTGTTTGGATTTGTGTTTGTAAATATAGATGTGTGTATAAGCATATATTCTTGTATACATATTATATGGACTAACCTAAATTCTAACTGCATAGCAGTCTGGGCAATTTGCATCTTTCATTCACTTTGTTTTTGCCAGTGCGATAGTTACACACTGTCACAGCTGTAACTTATACTGAGAGATTTAAGGCTTGATGCAATTGGTATAATATCATCTGTAAATAAGAGCATTTGGAGAACCTCACTATCAAGATGGAATCCTTATTTTGCTTGGATTCTACATAGAACATTTATAATGTTGGGAGATGCCACAGATTTGCAGCTGTCTTCTTATTTTATATCTCTTGATGTTGCCAATCGATGGATCATTAAATAACACTACAGACACCTGACTCCATCTTCTGTGGGGCCTTCTATGATTAATTAATCACTAGGTTAACAAAGACTTATTAAGTGTCTACTCTGCGTCAGACACCAGGAAACAAAAAATAAAAAAAAAATAATTCCTGATCTCAAGGAGCATGTGTGTATACACACAAATAAGTATATATGTGTATGTATGTGTGTGTGTATGTGTGTGGATATCTATGACACATATATATATATACAAACACAATTTTATGGAGACGTGCATAAAATAAATATGAGGTGGTTAGATAATAGTCAAGATAAAAACAGTAATTTGGATGTGTTAACTTTAAGGTGTTTCTAGGACATCTAGTTTGAATTGTCCAATAATTCTGAAGGTTATTCTGAAGCTTAAATGAGATAACAGATGTAAAGAACTTTGCAAACCTTAAAGTGCTGCATAAGTGCCAGTTTTTATTACTGTTGTTATAATTTTTATTATTAGCAAATCCTGGCAGTCTGATGATGACTTAATTCCTCAAGTCTTCTACTATACTCCTACTGAAATCAAGCAATTTAGAGAGCAACGCAGGGGTGCGCTGGTAAATATTTAACAACTAAACTCTCCACGGGGAAAAATGTATGCATATACATTTGTAAGTGACTACTATGTGCTAGATTATCCTTACAGAGATTTTACAGAGATGACAAAGCAAGCACATGAGCCAGTAGTTGATAAAAGTTTCTTAACCTTTTTAGGGCGGAGTGGGAGTTGTGGGTGGAATGGTAAAGATGGATAGGTAGGGGTGTGTGTGTATGTATGTGTATATACATATATATATATACATATGTGTGTGTGTATATATATATGCAAAATATATTTGCATATATACATATATATGCAAAATCATTCTATACAAACTTCTATTCATCAGTTCTTTCTCTGGATGCAGAAAGCATCATCTTTTTAATTTTTTTGAAATTTTTCCCTCTCTAAGGCATCTTGAATGATGATGTCAGAATAACTTTGAAAGTCTACACGTCCAATAAGAATTCCATCTGTGTATATTTGGTCGGGTCCAGTCACTCTGCTTGACTTTATCTTATTTTTAACTCCCCTCACTACCTTTTCACATAGTACACAAGAAAAGGTGGTTGACTTCAAAAATGGCAGTTTAACTATCAATTTTGGTGAAAATATTATCATAAAAGACACCAGTAGATTGGTTTCATTTTGTCTCTGTTCTCCTTCCACCATCCCTAAACCTTTTTAGGATGATGTGACTTAGTTGTATCACTTAAAATCCATGGATTCATAGAACACTGGCAACCTACAAGAAAACATCCTCCTCTCCCCATTCTAGACACATCTAAAATGGTCTCCGAGTCTCAGTGGAAATTAAGAAGATAGGAAGTGAAACAGTCTGTCATTTTTGGTCTCCTACTGCATCCAGAGCCATCTCCAGTCATCCTGATCTATATTTTGCCACTGGACCCAGATGACTCTGGAGGAGAAAGTGAGGCTGGTGACTTTGCACAGCCCTCCTCACTTAAATCCAATTCACTTGCAAGTCATGGCATCATATTCCTGATGCCATAGTCCTCTTTGAGAATGAAGGACAAACAACAACAGCAATATTTTTGGGAAAACAATCAACTGCTTTTCCTTCATTCAAAGCCCATATTGAATAGATGTGTGGCACCTCCTTAATTCAGGCAAAATAGACTGTACCATAGTTATAAATAATTCCATGAGTCCATATTAGACAAAAGAATCTAAAGCATCTAAAATATTTCTGAAATTTCAGGACTTGCAGAAAGATATAATCTTTGCAATCTTTTTCTTTCATTGTAAGCATTTCCTTTCATTTGTAATTCACAAGTTGAAGACATCTGACACTTTAATGATTATTACATTTACCCAGAAGCTTGTGAAAAACTAACTTATTTTCAATGATCACAGGCATTATTTTCTTTTCCCCCTTACACAAAGAGACAGACTGTATAAAAATGTAGGTATCTACATGAAGAAAATATATACAATGGTTAATACAAATCTTTGCTGAGACAAAACTTTATGTGTTAATCTTACTGAAAGTAGGTCTAAGAAAACTATAAAAACCCCAAAGCAAAACAAAATGATCAAAACAGAAAGAAATATCTTTACTGTCCAGCCATTAGAATGGATATTTACCATGGTAGAGAACTATTTTAACCTTGTATCTATAATACTACCTGTTTTAGCAAAGGGTTTTGCATTTTTTTTGCTTAGGCTCCTTAGGCTAAATACTTTTGTCTTGTAAAATTACAAAAAAAAAAAAAGGTTGGCATATGCAATCTAACCTCTTATTTTCATCAAAAAGGCGTCATGCTTTTAATAAGCCATTTTTCTTTCCTATAAACTCTAATTAAAGTCAACATAAGTGGAGGCATGGCTGTAAGCAGATATCAGATTTTGATCACAAGAAGGTAATGATAGTGTATTTTCTATGAATTGTCAAACCACCTTCTTTTCCTAGGTGTTCTTTCTTTTTTAATACTTATTTTTCTTCTAATTACATTCATTTTAAAAAATTTTGAATTCCAAATTCTCTCCCTTCCCTTCTTTTCTTCCCCCTGTAATGTTAAGCAGGGTGGGACTTTTTTTTTTTTTGTACTGTTTTCTCTTTTTATACAATCCTAGCCACCATCTAATTGACTAGAACTCAGCTCACATACCACTGGGTAGCAACTCCCCTTAGGGCCCTGAGGGCTTCAAGTCCACATCGACTTAGGGCCTAGTGAGTAAATCCTACCCTGCTTACCATTACACCGCCTCGTTGAGAAGGCAAGCAAATTGCTATAGATTATACATGTACAGTCATACAAAACATATTTCCATATTAATTGGGTTGTGAAAGAAAACAGAGACCAAAAAAAATCCCTAAAAATAAAGAAGTAAAAAATTACGCTTCGATCTGCATTCAGACTCTATCAGTTCCTTCTCTGGAGGAGGATAGCATTTTTCATCATGAGTCCTTTGGAACTGTCTTGTATCATTATATTGCTGAGAATAGCTAAGTGTGATCATCATACAATATTGCTGTTACTGTGTACTATGTTCTCCTGGTTCTGCTCATTTCACTTTGTATCAGTTCATGAAATTCTTTCCATTTTCCTAGGTTTTAAATCACTAAAGCAGTACCATCTGAAAGCATGTACACGCTAAGGGACAGACCTTGAATTATTCATTCAATTCAACAAATACTTATTAAGCAATCATGCACACAGCACTATGGTAGGCCCTAGTAAAACTATAATTACAAATAAGATACAGTTCTCATCTTTGTTAAGATTACAATATAACATATTTCAAGTAATTATATTAAACATATGCTAGTAACTATATCAAAGAATAGAATGCCATCAGTTCATAAATGAGGTTAAAAAGTGCTACTATGTAGGATTTGAGGAAGGTAAGTTTAATTTTAACTTGAAGGCAGTGCTACAAGGGAAAGACTATTAGGTATAGAGTAAGAGGACCAAGCTTAATTTATATCTAAGTATATCCTCACCCAAAGGATGGCAAGAAGGCAAGGCAACACTTATTAAATGCTTACTAAGCTTCAGGTACTTTCCTTAAGTGCTGAGGATACAAACACAAGCAAAAAGCCCTCAGAGAGCTTACTTCTGATTGGTCAAGACAATATACCAAAGAGGGCTGATAGGAGGAACCCACATGAAGGCAAAGTGCCAAAGTCCTGAAAGGCAGAAGCCGATTCAAGAGGCAAATTAAGCATGGCAAACCTGGGCCTGTCCCCAAAATGGAGACCCCAGAAGAATTCACCAATGGGAGAAAGGGACTGTTGAGGAAGAGGGATATTTTAGGGTGAGAAAGTCCCAGGCATAAAGGGAAGTTCCAGGATGAGAGGGAAACTGAGGTATGGTTGCCAAGTTCTGAGAGTCAGAATCAGAGTCGGGAAAGGAATTAAGCATGGTGTTCCAGGACCCATCTCCCAAATGGAGGATCAAAGCTTTAAAACTTGAGGGAAACTTAGAGGCTAAAGTCCAACCCCCTCATTTTACAGATGAGGAAACTGAGTCTCAAAGCTCTTTGGTAACTTGCACAGGGTTACAAAGCTAGCATCAAAAGATGTGAACTAATGTCTTACTGGTTCCAAATCCAGCATTCTAGCTACTATGCAATGTTGCGTCTCTCGAGAACTTTGACTTACACTGTTAAAAGTTTATAAAAATAGGTCATCTCATTCTATCACAATGGCTGAATGTTACTCCAAAAAATTTCCACTCTATCAGGGTCTCAGACAGTTCAGGATAATTTAAGGATTGAAAAAGCCATTTTTGCTACGGCTTCTATGATTTGTTGATTCAACTTAAACCTCAACCTTATTTTAACATAGCATTTTATATTTAATTTCCTTTGTTTTTTAACTGTGGTTAAATTCCTCAAATAAATTATATCTTAAAAACAGAAAGCTCATAATTTAAATAACACCTCTGTTTTCAGATACTTTTTATAACTTGTTCATGCTTTAACAACAACTCCTTTTTTTTTTTTTTTTTAAGAAAAGAAGCCAAAGTTTTGGCAGTTTTGTCCATAGGGAATAAGGTTCAACTGAAACTCTTAAGGGAAATTATTGTCAAATAAATTTCTCCCTACATCTCATAGAAATTTATTATCACTGTACTTACTACTAGAGATAACTTAAAAGTCTTCTTGTAAATGTTCTGATAAAAACACAATACCCCAATCCATTTTCTCTGAGGAATGGGGACTTCCATTAAAGCTCTATTCCAATCATGGAACAAAGGGTCCAGGACTCTAGTAGGTCCCGAGAGAAATGGTTATTTCTCTCTCATATTAATAATCAATTATTGAATTGGGACTAGGATTTTTCAGAAGGTTTTCAGTCTCTGAAGGACACTGCTGATAAGAGATTAGATTAACTTTCTCCTCAATCTAGTTCAGACCTGACCCAGGTGGGGAAGCCCACCCTTCTACTCTGGTCTGGGTGGAAGTAAATTCTTTGATTAAATTGCCCAAGGCTGGGGGTGATTTGGAAGTAAATTGCATGATCAAAGTCATGTCTCCTAGACCCTCATTAGAATAGGTCCACCTCTCACTATAACATTCATTCTCACTAATCACTTGTAAACCAGAGTCGACTGCCACCCTCAGGTACAGCACCCTTCCAAGGGCATGTAAAACACTGAGTTAGTTTCATGAGGAGTCTTTGGCATTTGAGATGGTTACTGATCCTTTTATTAATAATATGCTAGCATTATTAACAAAATGATTAATCACCCAGAAACTATGTCTCTTGAACTTTCTAAAGGGTACAGTACTACCAAGGTGTGAACCAACACTTGGTTCACAGATCTGGTTATTGTTACTGTTCAGTCTGTCCACACTATTTGGAGTTTTCTTGGCAAAGATACTGGCGTGATTTGCCACTTCCTTTTCTAGCTCATTTTACAGATCAAGAAACTGAGGCAAAGAGGGTTAAGTGACCTGCCCAGAGTCCCACAGCTAGTGTCTGAGAACAGATTTGAATTCAGGAAGATGGGTCTTCCAGACTTCAGGCCCAGGATTCTATCCATTGTGCCACATGGCTGCCCACACATTTGGTTAACATATGTTTAGATCAGCAAAGCTCATTAACAGAAAACCGGCCTCTAGGTGATAGGGTAAAAGAAAATCTTTGTCTATAAATTGGCTCCTTATTGGGCCATAAGTGTTACTAAAAAAAAGCATTGTGATCTACAGCAGTCACTCACATGAATGAAAGCACTCATCCATTAAAGTACTAAAATACATATGAGTACAAAAGAATTTCAAGTTGGATGAGCTGGTGGTGTAGTGGACAAAGTATTGGTCTTAGAACGAGGAAAATCTTATTTCAAATCTGGCCTCAGACACTTGCTAGCTCTGTGACCCTGGCCAAGCCAGTGGACTCTGTCTGCCTCAGCTTCCTCATCTGAAAAGGAGGATAAATGATAGCACTTACCTACCAGGGTTGTTGTGAGGATCAAATGAACTAATATTTACAAACTGCTTTGCAAACCTTAAAGCAGCATAAAAATGCTAGCTAACATCATCATTACTATTAACAACAATTACAATATTATTGAAGGAGCTGAGTAGTATGGGTTGGTCCTTATGGTCGTGTCTATCCTACTTAAACCAACTCCTAAAAAGGATCTGCTAAAATAATTCAGGCTCCCATAAATAAAATACTATACATCCCATTAAATGTCCTCTTCTTGCCATAGCTTAACATAGAATAAATAATCCTTAAGTCTTGCAGAGTTCTTTTCCTTCCACTTTTAAAGAGACCTTCTGCTTCCTGTCCCAGGGTCACATTGACAAAATATTCCTTTTGGTTCAATTTAAATGTAGAACTACCACAGAACTTTCCCTTTAAAAGGTGCTGACTACTTTATACATCTGTGTATACTGTGTAATGCAAGTAATGTTATTGTTGTAATCCTAGGCAAGTCACTTCCAAAATCTAAATGTTTCAACTTCTCCACTAGCCAAAGGGAGGTAACATTTTGGTTACAATTTGGTTCACAGATCTGGTCATTGTTACTGTTCAGAGATTTAGTAAAGATTTATTAGATAAGGTCCACAATTAACTTTGAAGTTCTTAGGAGAAACAGCTACAATTCATAATATAAAGTTTTATTGTTATTATTGTTGTTATTTAAGTATAAAAACAGGTATTTTAAAGCCATTGGTCTTGTAAACTTTTTAAAGGAACAATTTCGATGAAGGCAACACTTTGGTGGGGAAAGAGGAGATAGCCTAAGGGAAGGAAATACTTTTTGTTCTATGCCAAGTTCCCAATTTAATGTAGTTTTTAAAAAATCCAGTCCTCAATTTTTAAGAAAGAGGGAGAGCTATTTTTAAGTGACATCCAGACTAATTTCATTCAACATTTGGCCAAAGACAAAGAATTCTGAATTAAAGTGCAGACATATTCCAGTTCCAAACCATTAAGATAATTTAGGAAACAAAAGAGCTGGAAAATGAAGAGGGGATATGCTAGATCTGATATCACCCAATCTGACTGCCATCTTTATAAATTCCTTTCTTGTCTTTCCTTCTCTTTAGATGTATAAAAAGCATAAAGCAACAGAAAAAAATATTGACTTTTGAGACAGAAGACTTGGTTTAAAATTCCACCTCTGATGTTTGTTACCTCCATGACTCTGGGCAAGTCACTTAACTAACTCCCTGGTCTTTAGTTCCTTAACTTGTAAAATGAAGGCACTCAACTAGATGATCTCTAAGATGCCTTCAAGGTCTAGATCTATGATCCCATTAATATAAAAGTTCAATTCAATTAACATATTAAGTGTCTACTCAGGGCTAAGTACTATGTTCGGAAGAGAATTCCAAATAAGTAAAAAAATAAGAAGTGAAAAATGACATAGTACCTATGTTTGAGAAATGCATAAAGTAATGGGGAAATATACAAGGTAGAATGATAAGGATGATAACAAGGTAAAATGCGAAAAGGGCAAAGAATCCAATGTATGATGAGAAGATTGGAGGATGAAGTAAACACTTTCATCTAGAAATGTATGAGGTAAGTTTTCATACAGGAGATAATGCCTATGCTGGGTCTTATGGAAGAAAATAATTTTCAATAGGTAAAGATGAAAACAAAATGCGTTATAGTCTTGATGGCCATTATGAACGTGGAACTTTTAAAAGAAAGAAGGATAAGGCTGAGGAATAGCTAGTTCAACTGGAATGTACACTACATAAAGGGGGATTAGACAATATGTATGAAAAAATAGACTGAGCCTGACTGTAGCAAGAACTAAGTGCCAGACTATGGAGTATTTTGTCCAAAGAGAAATGGAGATCCACTGAAAGTTTACAAGAAAGAGAGTGATATTATCAGACCTGTGCCTTAGGAAGCTCCTTTTCACAGTTGTTTGAATTATGGAGAAGAGAGAAGCTTTAAAAAAAAAAGTTAAGAAACTTAGGCAGCTGGGTGATGCAGTGGATAGAGCACTAGACCTGGAGTTAGGAAGACCTGAGTTCAAATCTGGCCTCAGACACTTACTAGCTGCATGACCCTGGGCAAGTCACTTAACTTCTGCTTACTTCAGTTTCTTCTTCTGTAAAATGGGAATAACAATATCACTTACTAGGTTGTTGGCACTTAGCACAGTTCCTGGCACATAGTAAGCACTATACAAATGTTAGCAATGATGGTGGTGGTAGTGGTAGTAGTCTAGGCAAGAGGTAAAGACAACCTACACTAAGGTAGCAGCAATGTACTTGGAGAGGAAAGGATGAATTCTAACAATGGAGAGAATACTTTGATCAGAGGACAGGGAGGTGATGGAGATAGAAGAATCCAAAAGGATGATAAAGTTTTATCATAATGAAATGTCATCTGGATGACTAGAAAGATTCTGCTGCTATCAGCAGAAACAGTCAAGGGAGAAAGAGGGCTACATTTGGCACTGAGGTTGGTAGATGAAGAGAGATGATAAGTTCCACTTGGAACAGGTTAAGTTTGAGAAGCCAAAAAGACATCTGGGGAAGATTCCAGGAGGCATTGGGTTTGGAAGCCTAGAGCACACAGGAGAAATTAGGGGTAGATGTAAAGATTTGTGAATCATCTGCAAAGAGATGATAATTGAGGTCCTGAAAATAGTTGGAGTTTCTAGGGGAAAGAGCATACACAGACAGAGAAGAGGTTGAAGACAGTCATGGAGACTCCAACATTTGTGAGATAAAGTAGGAAGATGAACCACTGAAGCACAGGATAAAGAAGGTTTAAGAATAAAAAGGTGGTCAATATCATGAAATGTGACAGAAAGGTAAGATGAGATTGCAACAGAGAAAAGGACACTGGACGTGGGAAAGAAGTGTTGGTTACTAGTAGTCTTGGAGAGATAATTTTCGACAGGGTTGTGGGGCTAGAAGTCAAATTATAGGGAGTTCAGGAGTGAGTGGGTGATGAAACAGAGAAAGTAAAGGTATACTATTCCTTTTTAGAAACTTAACAGTGGAGGAGAAAAATGATTTGATATTTAATCAAATGGCCTAGTCAAAGAAAAGGATTCGTTTTAGAAAAAGGGAAACCTAGACATATTTGTTATAGGCAGAAGAGGAAGAACTAGTAGAGAGGGAGAATTTGGAGGTGAAAGACAAGCAGAAATGATGAGTAGAAACTTCACTATGCAGTACCAAGTAGGAAACTCTATTGCTATGTACAAAATTCAGCAAGTCAACACAGTTCTATGGTTTTCAATATTCTGGATGAAAACTCAGAGGAAAAAAAAAAGAATGCTAGGATCTTCTAGGAACAGAGATTCATCCACTTTGTGAATCATTTTTGCTTAAGGGTCTTGTTTAAGAGACTTGTTTAAAGAAATACAAAAAAAGGATGCTGTATCATTTTGCTGGATAGTTTTGAAATTAATTCATTTCTAAATAGTTATCAGTGTAATAAAACAGTCTTCTAATAATAAGAAACTTTCTATAGCCTAAGTTCTCCTCAAGGATAAGTAATTAATTTAAATAATCTTTGAAAAGATTATCTTAAAGCTTTAAATGGAACATAATTCTTACAAAAACCTAAGAATTAAAGTCAACAGTCAATCAACGAGCATTTTTAAGCACTTACTACATTCCAGGCATATAGCATTTATAAAGTTCTTACTATGTGCCTGGTAATTTAATGTTACCTATTCCTCTGAACAGCAAATAAAAGAAGAAAGGCAACCCCTTAAGAAGTATTACTACTTCTGGGTGGGGGGAGTTTTGAATAGAGGTATCTTTTAAGTTGACACTTGCTAAGAATCCATTCTGAGGCTTTCTGCTATGATAAGCATATCTGAATAACAGCTGTCAGGTATGCTTTTTAGTCAATGCCTTCCTCATTTTAATCTGAACTAACACTGTCGATTGATCCTGCAAGGAATACTTAGAACTCTTGCCCCCTCCATACTGTATACCCCAGATAAAATGAAATATGCTTCCCATAATTGGGTTTTACCTTAATCTACACCAAAGTAGATTTCAGATAAAACAGTCCAGAGAAAATAGAACTGCCAGGAAAACAGGAGCTCCTCATTTTTAGTCTTTTAAGTTTTTTAATGTCTATGTTTTTTTCACTGACTGTATTTTAATGAATTCAGTTAATTTCAAGTTCAATTTATTCCTTCCTAAAGGAAAAAGAAAACTATTAGTAGAAAGAGGCAATAAAGGTAGTGGAGAGTCTGAAAACTGTCATAAAAATAATAATAGTGAGCTTCTAGATAACACCTTTCCAAAACTGTTTTGCTTTAGTGTCTTATGTGATCATCACAACAACCCTTGGAGGTAGCTGTTCTTATTATCCTCATTTTACAGATGAAGAAACTGAGGCAGTCAAAGGTAAAATGACTTGCCCAGGGTCACACAGCAAGCATACAAGGTAGGATTTGAATTCTGACTTTCCTGATTCCAGGTCCATCGTTCTGTCCACTGTGACATATGGTTGCTGTAATGAGAACTGGTGAGTGCTGGTTTGAGGATTTGTATTGGCTTATCCTGAGGAGGAGAATACACAGGAGGATATAATAGTAGTCTTCAGATACCTGAAGAATTGTGTTGTGGAAGACAAAGCCTATGTATTCACTGCTTCCGGGGAAAAGAATCAAGAGTAAATAGAACATAAATATGAATTTTCTAAGTAATCAGAGCTGCTAAAAATATAATGTGTTCAAGCTAAAACTGGACGATCATGTGTCAGAGATATCATAGAGAGAATTGCTACACTGGGTGGGATGTCAGAGTTACGAACTTTAAAGTACTTCCTACCTCTAGAATTCTATGACTCTAAGAAGCAACCGGAGATAGTGGAGAGGGGATGCCAATGAAAAGCTAACTAAATATTATCAAAAAAAATGAGTGCTTATTCTTACTTTCATAAAGGCTGAGAATTTCTTCTCTTATGAAAATTATTGTCCCATAATTTAAATAATTCTAGAAATGCTAGCTATAGAAATAAGGGGAAAGAGAGAAATTAAAGGTATAAACACTGAAAAGGAGAAAAAAAGTTTCTATTGGCTTACTTAGAAAACCACAAGGAATCAGGAAAGAAACTGAGAGGATTAATAACTTCAGTAAAATAGCAAGATACAAAATAAATTCACAAAAATCAGTGACATTTACAAATGGTATTAATGAAAAACTAGGAGAAAATGATAAAAAGAGAAATTCCATTCAAAATGACGACAAAGTCAGCTGTTTATCTACCAAAAGACACTTGATATTTACATAAATACAAGTATAAAACACTTTTTATAAAATAAAAGGAAGACAAATATTTGGAGAGCAATTCATTGTACACGACTAGACTATACCAATAATAAATGACCAAATAAATATACCAAAAATAAATAATAATGACTACTAATAAAAATGATTATACTAACTAAATTAAATTGCCAAAGGTTTACTTTACAAATTAGACAAAATTCATTTGAAAGAACAAAGTCTAGAAAATTTAAGGGCAAATATGAAAAAAAAATCAGGAACAGAAGGGGCATAGAATTAACATATCTCAAATTCTAATATAAACCAGTAGTCCACCAAACCATTTGATATTGGCTTAAAAAATAGAAAAGCAAAACCCAGAAGAGATCAAATACAACAGTAGTCCAGTGTTTAACGAACACTTGCAACAAAAGTTGCTATGAAAACTAGAAGACAGTTTGATTCAGGTCAACCTTTATACCATATACCAAGTTCCAAATGGACACAAAACTTGAATATAAAAGATCAAACCTTTAAAAAAAATTGCAGACAACAAGAGAATATTTTCATATATAAGCTAAGTAAGAGAATATTTTTGGGGGGTGGGGAAAGAGGGACTTGGTCTCTCTATCTAACCCAGGGTGAAAGTATAGCAGTGACTCATGGACCCACATCCACCACCAATCTGCTCAAAAGCTTTGACATGCTCCATTCCCAATCTTGGCTAGTATTCCCCTCCCTAGGAAACATGGTGGCCTCCCACTCCCAGAGGCTCACCATAACGGAACCAAACTTGGTTCAAACATCCAATAGGCTTTAGCCCTATAGCAGCTCAGAACTCCCAAGCTTAAAAGATCCACTGGCTTCAAAAAATCTAGTAGTACTGTCAGTTCCACCCTTAAGGGGAGAATTCTCAACTAAACAGGGCATAGAGATGATGATACAGAACAAAATTAAGTCTCCATTACATAAAAGTTAAATGGCTTTTGCACAAATAAAATTGATATTGCCAGAAACTACCAAGTGGGGAAAAAAACCTTTGTATTAAACATTTACAATAATAGTCTGATATATAAGATATATACAGAACTGACTCTGTATATAAGTCCTATTATATAAGTCCTGTATATAAGTACTATTCTCCCGCAGCTGGTCAAAGGCTTTGAAAAAACCGTTCTCTGGTGAACTGTTTGAGAGAATACAAATAATTAACAATCATAAAAGACTGTCCTAAATAATAAAATGATGTACAAATTAAAGAAACTCAGATTTTATCTGACACCTATCACATTGGCAAAAAGGAGAAAAAATGGAGACAGTGATTGCAGGAAAGGGTAAGACAAAAACACTAACAGATCATTTGTGGAGCTGTGAAATGGTTCAGAATAACTTTGGAAAACAATTCAGAATTTTAAAAAAATGACTGAAGTGTTCACACCCTTTGGGCCAAGAATCCCACTACTAAACATATGTCTAAAGTAAATCAATGACAGAAATAAAGAAAGATGCTATAGATAACAAAATAGCAGCATTTATAACAAAACCAAACCTGAAAACAAAAAAAGATTTAAAATAAAATAGGTGTCCATTGATTGGGCACTGGCTAACCCAATTCTCATATAGAAATGTTGTGAAATATAATTATGCCAAAAAATTATGAACATGAGGAATATAAAGAAAAATGGAAAGACTAGTATGAAGTAATACAGAGTGAAGAAAGCAGAACCAAAATAATAACATATTCGATGACTTATAATAATGTACATGATTAAAAACTGGATGAACTATAGTGAATAATTTTGGTTCTGAAAAACTGCTAAAGAAACCTATCTTCCCGTCCTTTAAGTGGAGAGGCAGGGAACTCAAATATGAAATATGGTATATGCTGTCAGATGCAGTCACTGTGTTGGTTGGCTTTCCAAATTGTTTTCCTTTCTTCTTAGTAAGGATTTAATGATTTTACTAGGGGTAAGGAGGGAGTGGGACAGGGCAGGGAAAGCAAAGAGTGTTAAGAGGAAATTGCTTTATTAAAAATAACATGGTTATAGTCAAAACAAAAGACAACAATAAAACTTGTAAAAATTAACATCCCATTGTTACATATATTTGGTGGTTTTAAGGAAGCTAAATTCAGAATTATGTAAAAAATTCCCTGATTAATAATTAACATATTTATATTAATCAATTATTGTATTAAGCCACCAAAGCTTTTCTTGGAACAACAATTTAAAAAAAAAAAACAAGAACAAACAAAAATAAAACAAAAGCAGTCAGTTCTTAAAACAACATTTAGCAGGCAGTAATCTTGAGTTTTTTTCTTCCAGGCACTAATTTGCCTGCCAGAAGCACTAATAAGCCTCCAAAGACAGTTCATCGTCTCTGTTACATAAAACATAAGACAAAACCTGGCTCCCTTATGCAGGAGGCTTTTCTATAATAATATGACAAAAATGTTCCAGATAAAAATGCCTTTTCTGAAGGGGACAAGAGTTACAAGCTGCAGTTATTAGAATCAACTCTTTGTACTTACCAGGGAGGGTAGATATGGATGACATCCTGTGGACCTCCCTTCAGATGAGCTGCAGTTTCCTTCGTGAATAGGACCTTGAGTTGGGTCCCAGGATCCAGGAGTGCATCTTTAGAAGGGCTGTCAGTAGAAGACATGGCTAACAACTCACAGATGGCAATCTGCATTGTGCATTCCTCATGCATCTCTATAATCTTTACAATCAACGCTCCAGACTTTTTGCCTGCAAAATGAAAAGACAGAAACAAAAAAGTTCAAAAAGATGCACTTTTACAAAGAACTGTCCCTCCCTTTTTCCACCTCAAGAGAAAATACAGTGATAGACAGATTATAGAAATTCTGCAAAGGCAAAACATGGACAATATTCTCATTAGCCATCAAAAATACGTAAACGGGCCTATATGTTGCACGTAAAAATGTGAAAAAGTAAAAAATAGTCCATTTATGTAATACATATATGTATATGTCTGATACATGTTATGCATGTATATAATTAGTCATCTAGCTATCCATAACTTGTGTTTATGGAATATTCAAACTATGTGTGTATTTTTCCTATTCTCCAGGAAAACCATGATGCACAATACTTTTTGGATGGATTTTTTCCCCCATCAGCTGGCTTATACATACATTTCATAGCATCTGTATATGTTATTTCTCCAAAATAAATTCTCTAAGTCACTTTCCACAGAAACTATTCTAAACCTTCTCTTCTCAAACTCCCTACAGTTCCCTCTCCCCATTGTCTCTAAGCTAAGGACCTCACCTCTTACTTCATGGAGAAAATTGAGGCTATTTGCTGTGAACTTTCTTTTTTCCTCCTCATCTCAAAAACTTTTGAAAACTTCTTTACTTTCTCCTTTTTTTTCATACTCTGATGATAAGGTGGCTCCCCTCCTTGCTAAGGCTAACTCTACATCGACTCTTGATCCTACATTTTCCCAACATCTTTAATAGATTCCTCTGTCAATCATTCTCTGCTCCCCACCCACCCCTCACCCTTCTCTCTCTAATCTTCACTCTCTATTTGCTGTTTTTTTCCTATTGCCTTTAAATATGCTCAAATCTCTCCATTCTGGAAAAAAACACCCAACTTGTTAGATTCTATCATCCCCTTAAGCTGTCATTCTATATCTCTTTTCCTTTTCTTAGCCAAAATCCTAGAAAAAGTTGTCTATACTTGTTGCCTCTTCTTTTACTCCTACTCACTCCTCAACCCCTGGCAATCTAGCTTCTGACCTCATCACTCAATTGAAATTGCTCTTTTCAAAGTTACCAGTGATCTCTTAGCAGTCACATCTGATGATCTTTTTGCAGCTGTAAATCCTTTTGACTTCTCTGGGCATTTTATATTGAAAAACATGTGTGTGTGTGTGTGTGTGTGTGTGTGTGTGTGTGTGCATTTTATATTGAAAAACGTGTGTGTGTGTGTGTGTGTGTGTGTGTGTGTGTGTGAGAGAGAGAGAGAGAGAGAGAGAGAGAGAGAGAGAGAGAGAGACTGTTCAAACTGGATATTCCGAAGACATCTCAAACTCAACATGTTCAAAACAGAACTAATGACCCTTCTACCCCAAACCTGTTTCTCTATAAGGACCTCCTTATTTCTGCCTAAGGTAAAGGTTCTTAATATTTTATTTGTATAATGGCCCCCTTTGGCAGTCTGGTAGCTTATGGATCTTTTCTCAAAATAATGTTTTTAATGCATAAAATACATAGGATTACAAAGGAAACCAATTATACTGAAATACAGTTATCGAAATATTTTTAAAACAAGTTCACAAACCACCCCCCTTAGTTAAGAACCCCTAATCTTCTAGTCTCCCAGGTATGTAACCTCAGAATTATCCTCAATTCCTCATTCTCTATCAACTCAAATATCCAGTCAGTTGCTGCAAAGTGGAATAACAGTAAAAGGTAGAAAGCAATCAGATTTGGGAACATAATGATTAATCTGTGATGATAAATGCTATATATATATATAGGAATGAGAACTGGGAGGGAAAGTACCAAGAACCCTAGTAATTTCTGTTCATACAGATAGTAAAAGTTTCATACACATAGCATAAAGTTTTTATATTCTAAAGATGAATATTAGTAATTTCTCATCTCATGCTTCTTAGCCCCTTAGGGTTGAACAAACAAATGTCTGGAGACAACATGTAGATATGTATATAACAGATTATATATGTAATTCAACCCAAAAAGAAAGTTTGAAGATCCCCATTATTAGCCTTCCCATTTTCATATTAAGTAATAATTGGTAATAATTCAAGAGATTTCATATTAATCATTTTCAAATGTGTTATATAAGATTTGTATTTTCTACTCAAATTTTCAGAGTACAAGGAAGAGGAATCAACAGAGTTGTAACTTGGAAATAGACAAATTGCTTCATAAGTAGGCATTTGGACACTGAGTTAAAACAATTAAAAGTCAATAATAAATTATCTTATAGAAAGACAAATCCCTCAGGAAAATCACCCATTGTTTAAAATTCTTCTATTATCTATAAGTAACTAATTCCCAAATCTCTCTTCATTCTTTCATACTACGACCCTTCTAGTTAATACAGTATTTCAGCATTCTGAACATCTTTACTTTTATATTCTCAATCAATTAACAAGCATTTATTTTTTAATTTTTCTTAATAGTATTTTGGTTTTTCCAATTACATGTAAAGACAAATTTTAAGAATCTTTTTTTGAAATTTTTGAGTTCCAAATTTTCTCCTTCCCTCCCTCTTTCCTAAGATGCTAAGCAATTTGATGTAGGTTATATATGTGCACATTTCCATATTACTAATGTTGTGAAAGAAGACAAAGACCAAAAGGAAAAAAAAATAAAGTGAAAATCATATGATTCAATCTACATTCAGACTCCATCAGCTCTTTTTCTGGATGTGGATAGTATTTTTCAGCATGAGTCCTTGGGAATTGTTTTGGATCATTGTACTGTTGAGAATAACTAAATCATTCATAGTTGATCATAGCACAATGTTGCTGTTACTGTGTATAATATTCTCCTGGTTCCACTCACTTCACTCTGCATCAGCTCATGTAAGTCTTCCCAAGCTTTTCTGAAATCTGTTTGCTCATCATTTCTTATAGCACAATACTATTTCATTATATCCATATCCCACAATTTGTTCAGTCATTCCCCAACTGATGGACATCCCCTCAATTTCCAATTCTTTGCCACCACCAAAAAGAGCTGCCATGAATATTTTTGTACAAGTATGTCCTTTTCCCTTTTTTGTAATCTCTTTGGGATACAGACCTAGTGGTGGTATTGCTGGATCAAAGAGTAGACAGAGTTTGATTGCCCTTTGCACATAGTTCCAAATTGCTCTCCAGAATGGTTGGATCAGGTTAACCAGCATTTATCAGGCATCTACTATGTGACAGGACTATAATCTGATCTCTGGAGAGACAAAGACATCATAAAACTTCCTAAACTCAAAGAACTTATCTTCTATTAGAAGAGACAACATGGACATTTACACATACATACAAAATAAACATGAAGTTATTTGGGAAAGGGGAGACATTAACATCCTAGGAGAGGAATTAGGAAAAGGCTTCATGTAGAAAGTGGTGGTTAAGCAGAGCTTTGAAGGAAATCAGGGGTTCTCAGAGGTGGAGGTTGGAAAAAAATGTATTCCAGGCACAGAGACAAGACCTTAGAAAAGGGAGAGGGGATATCATAAGTGAGGGCCTATTAGGCTGGACTGCAGAGTACAAGAAAGGGAGCAATGTATTTTGACATTAGAAGTATAGGCTGGAGCCATGTTTGTAAAGGGGTTGAAAAGTCAGAGGAGTTTAATATTTGATCCTAGAGAGCCATTGGAGTTTCCTGAGTTTGAGGAAGAGGAGGCTGACATGGTAAGACCTTTGCTACAGGAAAACAACTGTGTAGGGCAGTGAGAGGGTGGAAGCAGGGAAACCAGTTAGAAGACAGTTGCAGTAATCCAGGATAGATTGGGAGGCCCTGGACTAGGCTGGAAGCCATGTGAGGGGAAAACAGAACCACTATGACAGAAGCTGCAGATGGGCAAGAGGCTGCTTCCTTCAAAAGCTCTAATTTCCTCAAACTGCCATGAGAAAATGCGTGTAGAGTGCTTTACAAGCCTTCAAGTGCTGTATGAATATAAGCTATTATCATTATTATTCTTATTACTACAGTCTCCCTAACTTTAACACAAACTCAGTAAATTGTGCATCAAGTACAGACTTGTGTACAGACAAGTGTAGACTATACACAAAAAGCATTTAGTTATATTTTTCATTGCCAGCCAGGATGCTTTCAGGTTTCTTTCTCCCTTTTCTCAACTGTATTTAGCATTTGTTCAGCAAATGCAAATTAATTTTAATGTGAACATATGCAAAATATGATCAGAAAGGTAAATCTGCTACAAGAGAAAAGCCAATAGTGCACACAAAACATTCAAACAGTAATGATAATGATGTCGATGACAATAATAAATAGCAGGCATTTATATAGCCCCTACTATATGCAAAGCACTATGCTAAGCACTTTAAATGTATTATTTCGTTTGATCCTCACAACAGTTCTGAGAGTTAAGGGTTATTATTATCCCCTCTTTACAGATGAGGATACTGAGACAGGCAGAGGTGAAGTGCCTTGCTCAGGGTCATATTGATAGAGTCTGAGGCTGAATTTGA